>NW_024424675.1:32280508-32336382 GCF_017311325.1 Ursus maritimus | reverse complement strand
TCTGTTTTCCCTACAAAGCTGTCCGGCCTCAGAGTAGACAGTTAACCTGGCCCCATCTGATGAGCGCCTACTCTGTGCCAGGCCTGGGCTGAGTGCTTTCCACACACACAAGCTCAGCCAACCCTGAGAAGCAGATACTGTAGGTCCCCGTTTAACAGATGAAGAAACTGAGCCCGAGAGATGAAGGGACAAGCCCCAAGTCAAGCCAGCTTGTCTGCCATAGAGACAGGATTCAAATCCAAGTCCAACCCCGGGCCCTGTTAGTATATAAAAAGGATGCTGTTTTTGTAACCAAACCAATATCAATGCGAAGGGGAAAAGCCTGGGAGGATAGTCACTACCATGTGATGGATCTGGGTTCAAATCCCCATTATTTCACTCACCAACTGGGTGCCCTTGAGCAAGTTACTCAATCACTTTGTGCTTCATCTGCAAAATAGAAGTAATAATGGCACCTACCCTATAGCACGGTTATGAGGATTAAACAGATTAACACTTGTGGAGCGCTTAGACCTGTGCCTGGCACACAGCGTGCTCTCTGTGTGTATGCGTGTGTGTGTGTGTGTGTGTACAGACACATGCACGAGCATGCAGATGTCTATATGTGTGCGTGCATGTGTGTTCTCAAAGCCCCTTTGGTCTCTGAGTTGCTGTATTTCTACGTTAAGAAAGAGCTTAATTTCTCTTCTCTGCTTACTTGTATTCTTCACAAATAACAAGCAATACATCTGTAATGGAGGGGGGAGACTTACAAGAAAGAGGTTATATAAAAAACCCAAAGTTGAAGCGTTTGTAAGCCTTCCGCCGCCTCTTCCAGTGACCTCTGAGAACCCCAGGCAGAATTCAGCCTCAGGGTGCCGCTGAGCCAGGTGGCAGTGAAGGGCTGCGGGCTGGGGTTCTCCCCAGACAGATGGAATTCCCACCCTAGGCAGTCACCCAGCCTCAGCCTCCTGGCCCAGACAGTGCCTGCTGCCAAAGCACACACCTTCCTGCTGGATCGGCTGCCTGCTGGATGCGGGGGAGGGGGGGCAGGCAGAGGCAGCGAGGGGTGGGGTGGACAAGCCTGATCTGCACAGGCCTTTACCACCATGCCAGAAGGACAAGGGAGCTTGGCTCCAGTCTGGCCCCATCTCCGCCTCCAGAGTGCTGGGTGTCTTGAGGTAAGGCCCTATCCTTCTCTGGGCCTCAGATGTCCCATGAAAGAAACTGGACTAAGGGCTTACGTGCCTAGGGCAGGCTGGGACCCGCGGCAGCCCGGGGGAGGCACACGCGAACAGTCTTGGCACTTACAAACCCAGGAGTGCCGACAAGTACGCCCCACTGTCAGCGTGCTCAACGGGGCTTCCCCCACGTCGCGGGCGCTGACACACGTGGGGAGCCTCACCTCCAGGATTCAATGGTTTTCACGACTGCCTTTGAGGAGGTAACCCCACCCATTGCACAGCTGGGGATACTGAGGCACACGGAGCCTCAGTGACTCGTCCTGGGGCTGGGAGCTTGTTGGTGTGGTCACAGGGGTCCGCAGTGCACATCCTCACACGTTTACAGAATGCATATGCCTCCAGCGTGCACATGCCACACCCACGGGCACGCACACGCTCCCGCAAGCACATCCTTCTCCTACAAACCACAGGGACAGCTCACCCCCCTTAGACCCCTCGTACTGTGCACCCTCAGGTGCGTCGCAGACATATGCAGGAATTCACCCTTTACACATTTAATCCTGTGAAAACACAGAAGCTGGACACTTGCTCCTTTCTCAGAGCCCAGCACTGTTCTAGGCACTTACCTGGCTGAGCTCATTGAACCTGCAGAGGAAGCCTGCCAGCCTGGTGCTACCATCGTCACCCTATCCATTTCTATATACACGCGGATACTAAGGCACAAAGAGGTGAGTCATTTGCTGGGGTCACATATCCAGTGGGTGGCACAGATGGGATGGGAACCCAGGCAGGCTGGCCACACTGCCTCTGCACAGAGACAGACAGACAGATGTCTCCACACACAAAATCCCCATCTCCTGCCGCTCCGGTTCACACACGCAGAGAAACCCAGATGACCGCTCTGGGCAAGCACCCAGCAACACCCCGGCCGTTCCACCGGGTGGGAGCTCCTCTGCTGTCCTCATCGTCTACACCTGTTCCCAGGTTCACTTCAGCAGGCTACCAACCCATCAGAAAGGTGGGGGTGGGGCAGGTTCACGCCCTGAGCTGGGACCTCACTTTAGGGTAGGAACGCCTTCTCACCCCTGGGGTTTATCCTGCTGGCTTCAGCTACCGCTCCATCCTCACCCCTGCTGGAATTCTCTCAGGGCTTGGGCAAGCAAAGGGGAAATTCTTCTAGAGAGCAGCAGTATTTGAGGCAGTATCGCTCAGTGGCTAGCCAAGCCGATTTGGATCTAGACAGCCTAGGTTCATGGCTGACTATCTGTGTGGCTGTGGGCAAGTTCCTTCACCTTTCTGAGCCTCAATTTCCTCATCTGTGAAATGGGGCTGCCTCATGGCACTGTTGGCAGGCTTAAATGAGTTAGTACATCTTAAGACACTGGACATAGTGCCTGGCACAGAGTAAGCAGCCAATATATGTTAGCCTTAACAATAGTGGGGGCGCCTAGGGGGCTCAGTCGGTTAAGTGTCTGCCTTCAGCTCAGGTCATGATCCAGGGTCCTGGGATCCAGTCCCGCATCGGACTTCCAGCTCCGTGGGGAGTCTGCTTCTCCCCTGCCTGCCATTCCCCCAGCTTGTGCCCTCTCTCTCTCTCTCTCTCTCTATCAAATAAATAAATAAAATCTTAAAAAACAATAGCTAACGACAATAGCAATGACAGCCAACGATTATTTAGCACATACTGGGTGCCAGGCACTAAATGCTTGAAGGGCAGGATCCTATGTAAGCCTTGCTCCAGTTCCGTGGGTTAGGTACCAGAATCCCCATGCTGTAGATGAGGAAGTGAAAACTCAGAGAGGTTAAGTACTTGGCCAAGTTCACAGGGCTAGTCCCAGTGGAAGCTGGATTCCAGAACCAGGCCTCTCTGATCCTTACCCTGTAAAGGCGCTTTTGAGTAGAAACTGCAGGACAAAAGCATGGTGTTTGCAGGAGGAGCCTGAGAAACCTGGAAGATTTAGAGAGCTTCTGGGTCACCCTCTCATCTGCCCGTTGAGGAAAGAGTTTCCAAGCGGTGAAGTGACTTGTCTAAGGTCACATAGCGACTGGCAGACTCGGGCCTGGAACCCAGATCTGCGTCATTCCAAATCCAGGGAGGGGAGGGAGGGGGCTGGAGGGAGGGGGACACACGAAAAATAAGAGTGAGGGTCCAGACTCTTGAAAACTCTTCAGGTCAAGTGCTGCAGATCCTTCCAAAAGATAAGCTAAGAAAATGCAAGGGTTGAAGAGGGAATCAGTAGACACTTAAAAGATACACATTTTTAAAAATACAGTCAAGACTAAACTATAGGGTCTAGGGATGTGTCCTTGGGCAATAAAACTATAAAGAAACACAAAGAAATACTATAAAAGTCAGGCTGCGACCAGGGTGGGACATTTGAGGGGTTCCTTTTTTTTTTTTTTTTTTTTTTTTTAGAGAGGGAGAGTGGCAGGGAGGGGCAGAGAGAGAATCTTAAACAATATCCACGTCTGACAGGGAGCCGCCTCATGCAGAGGCCCCGACACGGAGCCCCCCCAATGTGGAGCCCAATCTCACAACCTTGAGGTCGTGGCCTGAGATCGTGACCTGAGCCAAAATCAAGAGTCAGATGCTTAACCAACGGAGCCAACCCCGGGTGCCCCAAGGGGCTCCTATTTCTTGATCTGACTGGTGGTTACAAGTAGTTTGCCTTATGGGGTCCCCACTGTTTTGTGTGACTTTCTGTACTTGTTTTATGTTACAATAGAAAGGTTTTTTTACAAAATAACGGCGGTAGTCGTCTATACGTCGACATTTTCCAACCATTACCACCTTAATTAACCACGCATGAGGATTTTAATCTCCTTTTAATAGTTGAGGATGAGAGGTTCAAAGAGGGAGGCAACTTGCCCACAGTCACACAGCAAATAAGTCTGGGAGCCAGGACTCGACCCCTGGGGCCTGGTGCGTCTCCGCAGCACAGCGGTGGTTGGGCGGCCAGTGGTAGTTCCTGGCCCAGCAAGGAGAACCGGAGACGCCTCATGACAGATGCAGAGAAACTGACTCCTCAGAAAATAAAGCACACTCAGAAGCCCCTCTGGGCTCCCAGGTCTGCACCCGAATGGCTGTGTCACCTCTCAAGCAGGTTACCCAGAAGGAGGCAGGATGGTCTCGTAGTGGGCAAGGAGCAGAGCTACGGTGTCAGACAGGCGACCTGACTCTGAGTGCTCTCTGAACCTCAATGTCCTCCTCTGTAAAATGGGAACAATAGGGGCGCCTGGGTGGCACAGCGGTTAAGCGTCTGCCTTCGGCTCAGGGCGTGATCCCGGCGATCTGGGATCGAGCCCCACATCAGGCTCTTCTGCTATGAGCCTGCTTCTTCCTCTCCCACTCCCCCTGCTTGTGTTCCCTCTCTCGCTGCCTGTCTCTATCTCTGTCAAATAAATAAATAAAATCTTTAAAAAAAAAAATGGGAACAATAAAGGGGTGTTACCTTACTTGGCTATTATGAGAATTCAGTGAGATATATGTTAGCACACAAAGCCAAGTCCGTTCAATGTTGGCTGTTAACCTCCCCCAAGAGAAACACTGTGGTTCCGTTGACAAGCTGCTTGAGGACAGGTAACACTCACTGAAGGTAATGGCAGTCAGAAGCGGCTACACTGAGGGGCACTGATGGAAGCTCCGACCGGGGCTGTCTCTGCCTTCTGTTTTGACCCAAGCAGTGGACACAGGGTGAACGTGTGTAAAAACTCATCTGGTTGCATACTTGAGATTTCAACACTTAAAATTAAGTTACACCTTAATCAAAAAATTTAGTTATATGTGATTTTTAAAAACCTTCGTTTAAAAGAGTTCTTTCGACAAGTATAAAATGAAAATCCTATATAAGAGAAAACACACACCAATAGAAATATCCCATTCTGTCTCCCCAACAACACACACTTCCTCCCCCGTACACGTGACTACCCCCCCACACCCACCAAAACCCCCAACACTCTACACACGTAGCCAGAGACCCCAACATCAACACAAACAGAAGTCACCGTCCAGCAGAGCAGACACGTCTGCACTCCTACTCAACCTCACAGCACAACCATCTTCAAATATAGATGTTTTTCCACTTTGGGTGCGTGGAAACACGCCCTCCACGCAAACACACAAACAGAGACACACATAAGCCAAACCCATAGACCAAACTGACTCAATGAGTAGATTCGTGAGTCAGACAGACTCCACCACTTCCTCACTGTAGGACCTGAAGCAAGTCATGTAATTCCTCTGAGTCTCGGGCTCATCTGCAAAATGGGCCCATTTCTCTCATGAAATGAAATCAACGACAAAGGAAGAGAGTGAGCAAATACGCTCTTTGAGGGAAGGAGCTGTGTGATTTGTGTCTCTATCTTCAGCGACTCACATCACATCATTTTTAGTGAACTTGGGTGTGCTGTCCGTTCTCACCAGATTACTCTTTAGATTCAATACAACCTTAACCAAAAGTCCAAGTTTTCTGGAGGAAGTTGGCAAGCTGATTCTAAACTTCATGCAGAAGAGTCATGGCCCAAGAATTTGCAAGACCCTCCACGAGTGGTAATGATAGTCATACATGATGACTGAGCAGAAGCAGAAAAATGAGTGGATGGTGAAGCTGGGACAGAGGGGTGGGGGTTGGGGACAGCACTACAAGGTGGGGGACAGCATGGGCAAAGGCTCTGAGGCAGGCAGGAGTTCAGTCCATGTGAAGCAAAGAAAAGGCAGGTTAGGGAAGACTCCGGGGATGAGAGAGTATAAGAAGGAGGTTGAGAGATGGGCTCAGAGGTGAGCAGAAGCCCTTTCTCGCTGGTGGGAGGCCTTGGGTGCCACACCAGCTGCAGGGCGGGTGAGGACCTGAGATCACCCTTTGTGCTTTGCCCTGTGTCCAGTCCTGCTACCCTATGGGGGTGTGGGGGTTGGGGGCTGGGAGGGAGGCAGGGAGAGCAGAGCAGGGCTTAGCCCTTTAGGGAAAGGGCTCATCCCAGGCCAAACTTTTAGAAGCTGATTTCCCAAGGACCCCCAGAACCCTGAAACCAAAGGGGTGCCCTTAAAGGCTCTTCCCAGTCCTCCCTCTCCCACTAAAGATTCTAAGCAGGATGTTCACGGGGGCTGAGCCAGGAAGCCCCTTACCTCCTGGGTGTCAGAGAGGACTGGTCCCCTCCAAAAAAAGTGGGGGAAGCTGGAGGTTGGAGCTGGCCAGGCAGGCTTAAGCCAACGGGGGCACCCTGTGCTCCTGTGCCTTGGCCCGCAGTCCCAGCGTGAGGCTGCTAGGGGTCAAGGCCGTGCCCTCGGGGGCCGGTGGCCAGAGGATTGGGGAATCGTCCTCTGGGTCCAGCCTGAACAGCTGCACCGCCCGGTGTGGTCATGGAATTTGCTGTGTCGCGGGACGGTGCAGCCGGAGCGGAAAAGCCTCAGTGTCAGCGCCCCCCGCCTGGCCACCACCGCGGAGGCGCCCCACATTCCTGCACAGGGCGCGGAGTCCTGAGACGAGCCCCGCGGCCACATCCCCGCCACCGCCAGCCCTTAAGAGTTCAGCAGGGCTGGGGCGGGAAGGGACCAAGGGGAGCCTCTGGGCCTCCGGGCTCCTCCGCGGCCTGCGAACGGAGTCAGACTTCTCATCTGTTCAGTGGGGACAGTGACACCTTGCAGTGCCTGTCTCACAAGTTACAGTGAGCAGCCAGACATGAGCATCTTTATTTCAGAGGTGATCATCTATTGTGCGCCAACTGTACGCATGACATCTGGCACAATAAGGTTTGGCTTATTTATCTGGGCAACAAAGCTGACACTATAGGGTTCTTGTTTTTCAGACAAAGAAACGGAGAGGTAGGTGACTTGTCTTAGAGGCATACTGACCCCGGTCTAAATCCCAGGTCTGATGGATTGCCAGCTGTGTGACCTTGGCTAAGTTTCTTAGCTTCTCTGTGCCTCAGTGTTTGCAAAATGAAGTGATAGCGGTACTTACCTGTGGAGTTGTTGTGAGAAGAAAGAGTCGAACACAATAAAGCACTTAGCACAGTGCCGGTCGCTCAATTAGGGTTCCGTAAAACTGGTTCTTCTTAGAACCTGGGTATTTTATTCCCAGTTTGCTGTTCCTTTTTAAAATATATACCATCTCATAAATTGTGAAATATAACAAGTGTACCAGATGTATAAAATATAAATATATAGTTTAATCAGTTTCTTAAAGTAAACATCTGACTACCCCCCAGGTAAAGAACTAGAGCTTTGCCTATGCCCCCTCTGATCCCAGTGCCCTTCCTTCACCCTACAGGTAACTGCTCTCCACACTGGGATATTCAGTGCCTGGCTTTTCTTTCTAGTTTACCAATGTTTTTTCGAACAACAAAACCTCAGCCCCGTGACCGCCTGAGATCGGAGGAGAGTCTGGGGTCCATAGGAGACTGTGGGGGTAGAGGAGGGTGTAGGGTTGGTGAGGGTCCAAGCAGCCCCTCCTACTGGTCTCCCTGTGGCCTGTAGATGAGCAAAGCCGGGTCCCTGCCCCTCCTGCACCAGCCCTTCTGACTCTGTGCCCATGAGCTGAGCTGCCGGGGGTGGTGTGTGTTGGGGGCAGGGCCAGAGGACACAACCCCCTCCCAGTTAGCAGTCAGGCCGCCTGGCCTCTGGCAGACATTGGCTTTGCTCAGCTGCCTCACCCCAGGGAGTGGCTAGTCGTCCCCTCCGGCCAAAAAGAGGTAGCCAGAGGTTAAGAATGGGGGAGACATTGCTGAGAACAGCTCAGAAGGAAGGGATTGGTGCTGGCTGGCCAGGAGCTGTGGACAGAGCGGGCTGCCCACTGGGAGAATTACTGGGCTGCCTGCCCCCTCCCCCAACCCAGAGTGAATTATTTCACACACACCAGCCAACAAAAGGACACCTGCTGGTCGCTCTTCCTGGAATGACCGCTTCCCACTGTCTTCTGGACAACCCCTGATGTCCACTTAGAAATCATCTCCTCCAAGAACTCTTCCCTGACCCTTTCTGGGTCCTATGGGGTCTTCTCCTCATTGGCCCTAAGCAACCTCTACCAAACCCACTATCATTCTACTGCAGCATCGTTCAGACTTTATGGACCAGAAAAATCCCTTTCCTGGTGATGTACAATCTTAGAAACCCCTTAAGATTAAAAAATAATAATTTCATAATTATTATTCTGTCATCTCTTCAGTTTATTAAAAAAGCCATTTTAATTTAAAATAACTTCCTTTACACCAGCATATTAATAATGATTCATTCATTTATTTAACAACAACAAAAAAGCATGCCTGGTAGATTCCAGTCACAGTTTTAGACACTTGGGATGCATCAGTGAACAAGAGAGGCAATGTTCCCTGCCCTCTGGAGTTGACATTCAAGTAGGGGAGACAGAAATAAACAAGTATGTAAATTATAAAGTGTATTTTATTTTGTATTTTTAAAGTGTATTTTATTTTTAAAGATTTTTTATTTTTTTTTAAAGATTTATTTATTTTTACTTGAGTGAGAGAGAGAGCGGGGGCCAGGGGCGCCAGCGCAGGGTTCAATCTCATGACCCTGAGATTACAACCCCAGCTTAACTGACTGCACCACCCAGGTGCCCCTAAAGTGTATTTTTAAAAGGACCTTTAATGATACCCCTCATTCATAGAGACCTCCTATTCTTTGCCATTTCATCAAGTGATTCAGGCCAATATACTTTAAAACGAACCAAGATCATTGTCAAAATAAAGATCTCTTTTCCAATGGAACAAACACTCAAGATTTTTATGTATTCTACTCTGGCAGAATGTAATCTCCTTATAAATCCAGTGGCACTATAGTGTAATGTGGTTATAAAGAAGAAGAATTCTTCATGAGAAGGCAGCACAAACTTACTTTTTCTTGTATTTAATTAGCTTATATATATGCATGTCCAACCTGGCCAAAGCACCATGGCAACCTCAGATGATTTCCATGCAACCATTCCATGGAGTCAGTGAGTCTGCCTCCAACTAGGGAAATTGTGTTTTTAAAGGGTGATAATCTTTAGTTATTAAGGACACTCACCCACTCAACACACAGGCAGTCCTAACATCCAGCCCAGCGCTTGGTGCAGGGCAGATTAATAAATGTTGCTTGGCTGAGGAAATGAATGATGATCACCTTCACTAGATTTTAAGTTCCTTGAGGTTGAAGACGATATACTTGTAACAATAGTTGCTGGATAGATAAAGGAGGGATGAAACTAGCTATTAGGCGATACAATGGAAGCCTCAGGTGGGGCAGAACCCTGGTATTTGCAGTCTTCTATCACCCTCTGGTGGGGAAGGCTAGGGCATGGTCCTCCAGAGCGTTTTTCGAACTACATACAGATCCCCACCCATTTGAGTTGTAAAATTATGTTCAGTGGGTCATGACTAGCATTTCTAAAAAATTGATTTTATAACTAAACAGTTAATATCAGAGCGTCTCATACCTAGCAGAGGCAAATTCTGTCATGAACTATCATAAAACCATTTTTACCGCGATGTCTATATATCTATTAGCATGTCTATTCCCTCATATGCTACAGATATATTTTTACGTGTGTGCTGGATTACAGCCAGTGATTTATCGATAAATGTTTAACAACGAGCGCTCTGAGAAAATGTCTAAGCATATATGGGCATAGGTTTATCATCAAGTTTTCTTAATATAAAGTGTATAGTACAGATTTTACAAGTAGTAACATGCACAAATATTCTTTACTGTAAATTTCAGATAGTAACTTCACAGAACGCCTTCCCTGATTTTTGCTGGACTCTTGTCTCTCTAAACAACTTACAGTTGCAGTTCAACCGTACTTGACAAATGGAGTCTCCTCTCAATCTATACAATCCACACACCAGATAAAGCCCTGATTTACCATGACTGCCAGATTCACCGGTGTAAAGACTTCCACCGTGGCTGGTTTCAAGCTACCGGTGTGATGTCGCTGAACGCACAGTTGGGAAAATTGCACTGTAACATACCATACAGATACAATGGATGTAAGTAATCCCAAGAGCAAGGAAAATAAGGACACATAGTAAAATAATTAGGAAATAATGAGTTTTGAATATGTATGTTGAGTTTGTTTGTTTATATAACATAATTTAAAATAATGGCTGTGTTTCACAATCAGCTTTCAAAAGTCCTGAAAATCTAACACTCTGCTCTCATAGGCCTGAATAGGTTAGCCCCAGCACACCGTTGGACTCACAACAGAAACATACATTTTCTAATATGGGTTGAAGTTGAAAGAAAGCAAGAAAGCAAGAAAGCAAGAAAAAGGAAGAGAAAGAAAGAAAGAAAGAAAGAAAGAAAGAAAGAAAGAAAGAAAGAAAGAAAGAAAAAGAGAGGGGAAGGGAAGGGAAGGGAAGGGAAGGGAAGGGAAAGGAAGGGAAGGGAAGGGAAGGGAAGGGAAGGGAAGGGAAGGGGGAAAGGAAGAAGAAAACCTCTCTAAAGACCTACAATTTTTCACGTCTGGGTTTAACCTGGTCTTCAAAATTCTCCAGGGATGAAGCAGCATAATCTTAAATGGAACAAATCCAAATCCTTTCTACAGAAATTCACACCCTGGGCGCCTGGGTGGCTCAGTTGGTTAATCGTCTGCCTTTGGCTCAGGTCATGATCCCAGGGTCCTGGGATAGAGCCCCACATCAGGCTCCCGGCTCAGTGGGGAGTCTGCTTCTCCCTCTCCCTCTGCCTGCTGCTCCTTCTGCTTGCGCTCTCGCTCTCTCTGTCAATATAGATAAAATCTTAAAAAAAAGGAAGGAAGGAAGGAAGGAAGGAAGGAAGGAAGGAAGGAAGGAAGGAAGAGAAAGAAAGAAAGAAAGAAAGGAAGGAAGGAAGGAAGGAAGGAAGGAAGGAAGGAAGAAAGAAAGAAAGAAAGAAAGAAAGAAAGAAAGAAAGAAAGAAAGAAAGGAAGGAAGGAAGGGAAATATCAATCCTGAAAGTTTCAGGGGGTACATTTTTGAAAGTTCGGTTTGGGTGATGTCTAGAGTTTCTGTTCGCCTAGCACCCTTTCATCTTTTCTTGGGGTGGGGGTCAGCATCTGGATTTTCACTAATGAAACACTTTAATAATGACCAGTGTACCTCCCTGTTCTTAACCATTATACAGTTTGCTATGGAAAGGAACAATAATTGAGCACCTGCCAACCTTCAGAAGCTAGAAATGGTTTCAGATACTATTTACAAGCTGCCCTCACAAATAACATCTTTCTAGCTGTGTAGTTTTTATTACCAATCATGAAAAACCAAACTGGTGTGATCACCATTATATTTTCTTTTTAAAACATAACTTTTTGAAGGCCCAGAGACATCTTGCTATGGAAGAACCCTGATTAGGTAAATGCAAATTTATAGATAGGAAGATCATCTTGAGGTGGTTAAGAAATTAATGCTTTTATTCTCATTAGTTTATTAATTCTCTGCATGAGAGACTTTAAACATCAGTCCATTATAGGCATAAATCAGGACAGTCTTTCCCAATGGTTCCAGCTGTTAGCTATCCTTGATTTAGGGGCTTGCGATTATTTTAGGCAGCTGGTGATGATGAATATTTAATTATAAATGTTTTATTTGTAATAGAATAAATATAACTGGCACACAGAATTCATTATTTCGAGGATATTTTCGGCTTGGGAAGCTATTCAGTAGGTATTTAAGTTTGAAATGTGTGCTGTTAGAGGAAAGCTTTAAGTAAATAATAGTATTTGGTGGTGTATGGACATAGCAAAAGCAGTTAAAGTGGCTGTAATGGTTTGAACAGTGATCCCCAAAAAGATGTGTCTTAACTCCTGGAACCTGGGAATGTGACCTTATTTGGAAATAGGGTCTTTGCTGATATAAAGGATCTCAAGATAAGATTATCCTGGATTTAGAGTGGACCCTAAATCCAAGGACTATTGTCCTGATAAGAGACAGAAGGAGAAAGACACACTGAGGGGAGAAGGCCACATGTTAATGGAGGCAGAGACTGGAGTTACACAGCTTCAAGCCAAAAAAGGTCAAGGATTGCGAGCAGGCACCAGAAGCTAGGAGAGAGGCATGGACAGGAGTGTCTCTCAGAGCCTCTAGAAGGAACCAACCCTGCCAACAGCTTGGGGCTTCTGGCTTCCAGAACTGTGAAAAAATAAATTTCTGTTGTTCTAAACCAAGAAGTTTGTAGTAGGTGTACCTGGGTGGCTCACTAGTTAAGCGTCTGCCTTTAGCTCAGGTCATGATTCCATGACATGATCAAGCCCCACATCAGGCTCCCTACTCAGTGGGAAGCTTGCTTCTCCCTCTCCTCCCCAACCTGCTTCTCCCTCTTCTCCCTACTTGTGCTCTCTCTTGTTATCTCTTTCTGTCTCTCTCTCAAATAAATAAATAAATAAATAATTTTTAAAATAGAAGTTTAGGGGCTCCTGGGCTGCTCAGTCAGTCGGGCATCTGCCTTCAGCTGGAGTGGTGATCTCGGGGTCCTGGGATTGATCCTCGAATCTGGCTCCCTGCTGAGTAGGGACTCTGCTTCTCCCTCTCCCAACCCCCTGGTCATGCTCTCTCTTTCAAATAAATGAATAAAATCTTTAAAAGAATAAATAAATTAAAATTTAAAAAATAAAAAAAGAAGTTTGTAGTAATTTGTTATGGCAGTGCTAGGAGNNNNATACAATGAGCGGGGCGGGGGCGGGGGGGGGAGCCTGAAATGTGGGAAACACTGAATTAGGCACCCAGCGATGATGGGGGTGAGAGGGTTTAGTTCTGTGATAAACTGAGTGACTAAATCACCAACACCCTCATCTGATCTTAACCCCCAGGGTCCAGCATTTTCACTCAATACAATAGTTGTTTAAAAAGTTTTTTAAAAATCTAATAACATTTAAATTGAGTAATTATTTTATGCACTTCTTTTCTAATAAAATTAAGTCTCCTTTCCCTATACCTGGATCACCGTAATGACCTCGGGTTCATAAACTAACCCTTGGAAAGTGTTGAGCTCCTCTTGTCTCCCCATTTTACAGATCAGAAACGAAGGCGCAGACGGAGGAGGTGTCTCCATACTTTTAGGAGAGACTAAATGATGCTGTGACCACTGCTCTAATTCCTACAGTACTGCATTTATTCTTCCGCATCTCCAGCAAATACTCCCAGGAGCTCTTTTTCCCAGACCCAGAGCAAGACGCCGCGACTGTCGCCTGGCGGCCGGACCTGGAGGAAAGGAGCGCGGGACTTCAGGACCGGATGCGCTGCAGAGGCCGCCACTGGCCAGATGGGGGAGCGCGAGCGCGCTGCAAGGGGTGGAGCTCGCGGGCGGCGCGCATGCGTCCGGAGGGGCGCAGCGGCTTCTTCCGAGCGAAGGGCAAGACGGTGGCCGAGAGGACACGGGGAAGCGGACGGTGGCCGACGAGGTCGGGCATGGAGCATCTGGAGTGCTGCGCGAGGCTCCTCCGGGGGACGCTGGTGCGAGCGGCCGTGCGGCGCTACCTGCCCTGGGCGCTGGCGGCCTCGATGCTGGCGGGATCCCTCCTCAAGGAGCTCTCCCCGCTGCCCGAGAGCTACCTCAGCAACAAGCGCAACGTCCTCAACGTGTGAGTGCGCCCCGGGTCCTCCCCTGACCCCGCCATAGCCGACCCTCCGTCGCCTCGTCCCGAGAGCCGGGGCTTAGCGGCCCTGATGGACGAGTCATCGGACGGGGAGGCCCTCCTCATTGTGACAGCTGCATCTGCACGCGTGTCGCGACCGAGGGACCCCCGAATGGATGTGTCACTAGCAGTTGAGGTTTACACGCCCAGACGAGCAGGCTTGAGTTGACTGGGCAGGGAGTGACTGGCAGGGCTGTGTGTGTGCCGGCGCGCGCGTGGCGGGGGGCGGGGTGGGATGGGGTGGGATGGGGTGTTGAATTAGTCTCAGTCGCTGCGCCCCCCACATCCTCTTGGAGTTAGGCTTCGACCCCGGACCTGCTTGGAAGATGCCACCTCCCTCCTGCCTGGCTGTATCAGACCCCACGCTGAGTCCGACCCCTCCCCCACGTCACCCCTCCCCCTGGCTTATAACAGAATCCCATCGCCACCTGTGCCGTCTCCTGCTGACCCCCCAACCTTTGCGAGCCTTGCTCCAGCCGATGATGGAACCCCGCTCCAAGATAGTCCCTCTGACCTTTACCCTGGATCTCCTCGGACCTTCTCAGCTACTCAGAGTTCATGGCAGTGGCCCAAGAAAGCAAGCCTAGTTGGGCTCTTTGGGACATCTCCTTAACTCCACCCACTCACGCCTTTTTTCTTTCTTCTTTTTTTTTTAACTCCTAGATTTCAAGGATTTGCACAAAAACACTTGCAGTAGTAAAGTAGTAAAGTTTTATCTGAAAGATAAAAAAAGATAAAAACTTCTCCTTGAAGTGAGCTGAGATTCTTCTTTAGAATTACAGTGTCAGTAGCATCTCCCAAAAGTCAGCCCCACTTTGGCTATCTACTTAAACCCTGCTTTCCCCAGCAGTTTTGCCAAATGCCTGACGGGTCTTGCATATCAGTCTCAGGGAAGATGTGAGTGACAGGCTCTTGGGTGGTGTCTGAGTAGCCTTTGGAACCCAGGAAAAAGTCATCCTGCCCTTGGCCCCCCTTCCTTCCTCACCCACCCTCTGGTGGCTGGGCTAAGAATAGATGATGATGAGTGTGGTTGTAGCCCCAACTCTTGCATGTGTGTTTCCCATGGCTGGTCCCCAGGTCAGCCACATTTGATGAGTGAGGGGAGGCAGACAGGCAGCTGCTGCTTTATCTGGCCTGGGTGAGCTGGGAGCCAAGCGGCCTGGCAGACAAGTCCCTGTTGTTTGTGGGTAACCATGACCATGAATTCTGACATTTTGTTCCCAGCCTCTGTGCTAATTGGAGGCAACGAGTGAATCATTGGCTTTGGGAGGGATTTAAAAACTCACTTGGTGTCCTCAGCTCTATTTTACAGCTGGGGAAACTGAGGCCTGGAGACGTGTGGTAACAGGTTGAGTCAGAGTCAGGATTTGAACCGGGCTTCTAGTTTGAGCTCAGGCTCTGTTCTGAGATCATTGCTGCCATGTAGGAAAGAGCCAGGGTGTAGAAAAAAACATGGGCTTTGGGGCTGGCCAAACCTTGATTTATTCTGGGCTTGCTGGTAGTGTGACCTTGGGCAAGTTATGGAACTTTTCTGAGCCTCACATTCTCTATAAAATGGGGCAAATGAGACCTTCTTCCCAGGGTAACCATGAGTGTTCTATGTGTCCACTTTCCCAGGCCCTGGATCACAGATTAAGATCACAGGTACCGGGTTTGAATCCCAGCTCCACCACTTATGACCTCTACTTTGGGCATGATACTTCTGTACCTCAGTTTTCTTATCTGTAAAATGGGGATAATAACAGTACCTACCTCACTGAGTTGTTTAAGCATTAAGGAGTTATTCCATTTGAAACTTGGTAAGTGAAGTTGTTATCTGTAGCTTTTATCAACTTTTCTTACTTCCCCTCCCTGGAGAATCTAGAGACCCGAGTCATGACCTTGTCTCCTCTCTGCCATGTCCCCTGTCTTCACCTCCACTTTCGTCTTCTGGCAGGTATTTTGTCAAACTGGCCTGGGCCTGGACCTTCTGTCTCCTCCTGCCTTTCATTGCCCTCACCAACTACCACCTGACAGGCAAGGCTGGCCTGGTCCTGCGGCGGCTGAGTACCCTGCTTGTGGGCACGGCCATCTGGTATGTCTGCACAGCCCTCTTCTCCAACATCGAACACTACACGGGCAGCTGCTACCAGTCGCCCGCCCTGGAGGGGGTCAGAAAGGAGCACCAGAGTAAGCAGCAGTGCCACGGGGAGGGAGGCTTTTGGCATGGCTTTGACATCTCGGGCCACTCCTTCCTGCTGACCTTCTGCGCCCTTATGATTGTGGAGGAGATGGCCGTGCTGCATGAGGTGAAGACGGACCGCAGCCACTGCCTCCACACTGCCATCACCAGCCTGGTGGTGGCCCTGGGCTTCCTGACCTTCATCTGGGTGTGCATGTTTCTGTGCACAGCCGTTTACTTCCACAACTTGTCCCAGAAGGTGTTTGGCACCCTGTTTGGTTTGCTGAGCTGGTATGGGACCTATGGGTTTTGGTATCTGAAAGCCTTTTCCCCAGGACTTCCTCCCCAGAGCTCTAGTTTGAATTTGAAGCAAGACAGTTACAAGGAATAAAAGAGAAACAAAAGGGGTGATGGCGGGACAACAGCTAATGTATTTTTTCATGATTCTTCTTAGTTATTTGACTACATTATTGATCCTGCTTCAGAGAGGAAGCTTACCAGGAAGGTTTGGTGAGTGGTGGTGGAGTCTGGGGAGTGAGTTTAATCCCCACACTTCTTGTCACAAGGACCACCATTCCCAGGCGGGCACTTTTTGTCCCTGGCAAGACTTGACCTTAATCTGGAAGGTCCCTTATGTCCCTGGAGGGCAGAGCTAAGGCTCAGTGAAAGGACAGATTCAGGAGAGCCGCTATTGTGCGGCCGAAGGGGAGGCGGGGCCTCAGGACCCTTCTCCGCTGCCATCTTTGTCTCCCTGATCCTGGGTGTCCTGTATTGTAATGGCTGTTGACGCTGTGGTTTAACAGTATTGCCCTCTGGTCAGTTTTGCATAAGCATTTACTTCCAGCAGGGTTCTGTATAGAACAACCAACCGCCTGAGAGATGCTGTCTGGTGGTAATATTTCTTTATCCACAGAATGTTATCTGTTGCCACTGACTTGTGATTAGCTACCAAAACAGTGACCCTGGAGTGCCTCTCTGGCTGAGTGTTGGATGATATTTATGTAACGAACATTGCTGGTTTTCTGTGTGTGTTGTCTATTATGTATTGGTTTTTGGAGCAATAAGGTTACCTTTTTTTCCTACAATTTTGAGCAAATGCTTTATTGTTTTTAATAACAACTGTGGCATTTGTTCTTTGTTGACAAAACCCCTGAGAATAACTCACAACTTCAATGCTGCACTTTGGCACGTGTGTAGATAGCTTGGAGGGTTTTGTTTTTTGTTTTTTAAGAATACTAATTTACTTTTTATAATCCAGACCCTTGGCTTATGGTATTAAATTCCACCTCACTTCAGGGGCTGTTTTCTCTATTAAGAATAAAATCCGACAGCAGACATTTTCATGACAACTGGATGAATTTTAAGCTGAGTCAGAGTAACTTTGCAAAATGCATTCTTGCACTGAAACTTTCCTGACCACACATCAGTGGTTAATCTGAATAGCATGCTGAGAAGTACATTGATCAGTCTGCTCTGGCCTAAGGAATTTTTATATTTTGAACAAGATTATGATAAATTGGAGGTGAAGGAACGTGCCTTCCATTGCCTCTGATGGCAGGAAGCCAACCTGTTTGCAAAAATGTCCCTATTAAATATTGGAGTGACTTTGGCCCCACCCTCCTACTTGTACCAACACCAAACCAAACCTGGGCCTATTCAGCTGGCCTTGAAATCGATCTTTTCTCTCCCCTTTGCACACTTCCTGATGTCCAGCCTTGTCCTTCTGTGGCCTGTCACCTCTACCCACAAAGGTGCGGTTGCAGCTCTGTGATAGGACACCCCCCCACCCGCCTGCCCCCACAGACTGTGTCCTTAGGCCTTTTGTACCCAGCCCCTGCACTTTGGATAATCATCCTGGAAGCTTCCCTGATGTTCCTCCTCTCCCCCCAAGTTAAGCCTGATAATAGCATTAACTGACAAGCACTACACTTGACTGCCTTAACTCAAGCTTAGATTGTTAAGAGCTTGAGGCCTGGAAAATCTTCAGGGTAAATTGTCTTTCATATAAAGATGTATTTAAAATATATAGTTGGTATCCCATCAGGCTGCATGTTAATTCGTATCCATCCAAATGTGAGTTGTGATACATTGTACCCAGACGTGGCAGAAACACTGGCACTGAGATTCCAGAGATGTCACCAGGGTGCTTTGAGAGCCTTGGCAAGATGGCACGGGCCCCGTGAGAGATTTTTTTGCCCTCTGGAGTTTCCGTCTGTGAACGGGGAGTGGAAGAGGGGGTGGCGTAGGTGGCAGGGGCTAGTTGAAGGGGTTGGGGTCTCTCCTGAGTTTCATGTTCAGCACCAAAAGGCAACAGGCACGAGGTAACTCTGCACGTCCATGTGTCACCCTTAAATCTCCAGTCATTTCTCGCAGATCGGATCCAGGCTCAGCATTAAGTTAACTCTGTGGAACGTGTCCGTGACTGACCCTTGTGTGTCGAGTGGTCTCCCGCCACTTCCTGTTCATTCTTAGCACCCTTGCCTTTCTCTTGGGGACACGCTCCGTATCCCCATGCGAGACAGCCTGGCGTAGCTGAGAGTGTGGGCTTAGGCAAATCCAAGATGTGGGTTCCAGTGTTGGTACCACTGCTGAGAGTTGTCTGACCACGGGCAAGCTTCGTGTCCACACGTGGACAATGAAGGAGATGACACTGTTAGGATTAAGGGCAGTGATGTATGTAAAACACTAGCACCTGTGTTCAGCAGACGATAATCCCCCATCTCCCTTTTCCCCACCAGGCCTTTAGAACTTCGTGGCTCCTTAGGGAAGGCAGGGAGACGAGCATGTGCTTTCGAGTACCATTTGGGGTCTGGGTCTCCCATTGAAATAGTCTCGTATCATCTGGAAAGTGTCTGTTGTCCCCAGGTGCTGAACAAGAGGCTTTTAAAGGCTCTGTGATCCCAGAACCCCGCCACGCTGGTTTTGCCTCTCGTGCTGAGGTTCATTCACTGACGCCTCATTTTTCCATGTGCATCTGTCATCGTCTGAGTAGCAGATTGTATTTATAGAATGGCTCTTGCCACTGTTATGCACACACAGATCGTGTGTGTAAACAAGCAAATTAAGTAAACTGGAGATAATGAAATCCCACATCCCATGTCTCGTGTGTTCTTTTCTAGAACCCTTAAGAAAGCCCAGAACCAGGAAGGCTCAGCCTACTTGAGGACAGTGGTGTAGTTCTTACCTGAGCTCTCGCTATATAGAGTGTTTCATGACCGTACTTAATCTTTTTGTTTCCTCCTAAATCCTATAAACTGAGTTTGGTTTATGTTCAGTCACATATTTCCTAGCTTCATTGACTCCTTCCCTCGTGCCATATCCATGTCTGCGAGTCCTGAGGTCTGGATCCACCAGATTTGGGAGTTTTCCTGGCAGAAGGAGAAGACCTGAGCCTCATGGAAGTCCCGCTGGAGAGCAGTTACAAAGTTCACTCCCATGAGGTCCGTTGGGAAAGTGCCCAATGCCCTGTGCCCTGGAGGCCTAGACACATGTGAGGGCTTTCTGTGCCTTTTCGTGCCCACTCATTTGTCAGCCTGACCTGCTTGGCACCGCCAGGCAGTGTCTGTCGAAAACTCCACGGCTCCAGGATTAGAAGCTCCTCATGCTGCAGAACTTCCCTGTGCACGTTCCTTCAGCGGCACCAAACTTCCCGAGTTCGTACTGTGAGCCAGCAGCTGATGGGGTAGGATAAACTCCCTCCCTGCTGGCATTTGTGGTCCGAAGTCCATGCCCTCGGAACTTTGGGTGTGTGCTGGGGTTGCGGAGGAGAACGTGATCCATCTGTGCGTTCAAGGAATTTTCAGTCTTGTGGAGGAGATGCAGAAGGAGCCAGAAAGCACCATCAAGTGTTCCGAGTGCTGGGGCAAGGTCAGGGCGTGGGGCCGTAGCGCGGGCACAACCGGCTGCCCTGGGGAGGGAGGGGATATTTTCACAGAACAGAACCAGTTAGGCGGAGAAGGGAATCCCAGGAAGTGACAATAGGATGCACAGAGGCACAAAGATATGCTATGGTGATTTTTATCCGACATCCCTTCTCAAGAAACCTACCATTCCCCCCATTTTCAAGAGCAACAGAGCATAAGAAAGGTCGACTTAAAGAAGGACCCGGCGGAGGTGATGGATGGCCCCGCTGTGATGTGAAGAGCTCTCAGCTAGGAGTCAGGCTGCCTGGCTCTGAGCCAGACTCTGCCACTACTCGTGCTGCTTTTCTGTGTGACTTTGGATTTGTCACTCGCCCTCTCTGGCTCTCAATTTCCTTATCTGATAAACAATCGGAGCAGACAGAGTCATCTCACCAACTCTTCTGGTCTATTCTGTTTCTCTGTTCTGCCTGGTGAAGCTTCCTAAGCGGGTTATGACTCCTATTTTAGGAAACAACATGAAAAGAAACTCCTACTCAGAGCTGAGGTGGCCGCTGGTTTTCTAGTGAGTGACGGAGGAGCCTACCTCTGGGGGCTCTTTATCACCCCCCAGACCTTTACTCTGCATGAGCAGCCTAGGGCAGCCCAGACCTGATGGCAGGTGTTCCCTGCACTTACCGGACGTTGGGAGCTGAGCCTCGTTCCCAGGGCGATGAGCTGCACTCAAGCCGTTTTGGCGGCTATCAGGGAGGAGGGAGGTCCTGTTGAGAGAAATCCTGTGCGTTGCAGTCACCTTCAGAACTTGTCCCAGAAACCCCCTCGCACAGTCTCTGACGGGTTTTGAAAGTTGTGCACCCACAGCGCAGGAAGCAGGTACTCCCGTGGCTGGGGAGACAGGAGACGGTAAATTGGTACCCATGTTTAGAAGGTAACCTGGTAGTGTCCAGACTTAGCGTGTGCAGACCCGGCAATCTCAGTCTAGGGCCACGGGCTGTGGAAGTGCTTGTGGAAGTGGGCAAACAGAAGTCGAAAGACTTTCTTGCAGCTCCTTATAATCGTGAAAAGTCAAGATTTGTGTAACTGATGCCCATCAGTAAACGGACTATGGTAACTGTACCGGGAGCGTAATGCGCTCACTAGAGAGAATCCGTGCTGTTGTACTCAGCGCGGGATCTGGGGGCAGGCAGCCTTGGGTCCCTGACGACCAGGACTTACAACTGTGTGCCCTCAATCACATCCATCTGTCTGAGCCCCTGTTCCTGAAGCGGAGGGTTGGGATGCCACGGCCTCACCTCCTTCAACATTCGAGGTTCCCGAACTGCGGGAGCGCCGAGGGAAGCACAGTGTTCGTCCAGAGAGACGTGGGGCCTGCAGGGGTTCGTCTAGCTGGGTGCAAGCAAGGAAGGGAGCGACTCCAAACTGTGCTGAACCCCTAAAGCAGGGTGTGCCCCTGACCCACCCTGACCTGCCCAGCTTGGGCAGAGGCGGTCTGCGGAAAGCGCTGAGCAGAGCGAAAGAGGAAGGAGGTTAACATGGACTCCAGCCAGACTGCCTGGGTTCCAATCCTGGCTCTGCCACACACACACACTGGCTTTGTGACCTTGAACAAGTTCCTTCACCTCTGGCCTCAATTTCCTCATCTGTAAAATGGGGATAATAGAAGTACCCACCTCATAGGGTTATTGTGAGGATGAAATGAATTGATGCTTGCAAAGTGCTTGGAACAGGACCTAGTGTGTGGGAAGTATGGTCAAATGTCTTCAGTGTACAGAGTCTCTCATGTGCCATCGTCACCATGACTTACTTTACAATCAGGAGAAAGAAACCCCATACACGTCAGTGTTTTAATTTTGATCAGCTCAGAAGTAATTAAAATGTACAGTTAATGAACGTAGAAGGCCATGTGCCGGTGACCTAGTGTGGGAAGGGAGCCTCTGAGAGTCTGCAGTCTGCTTTCAGGGTTGGTGGAGGGGGGGTGGTTTGAGGGAAAGCAAGAGAGGTGTTCTCCAAGAGAGCTGAAAGGAAAGGCCATCTGTTTGTGGGGTTTGAGGGGCAAGGTAAAGTAGGTCTCCCTGTTTGAGGTGCCGTCCACACACAGGCAAGTTAAAGTCTGGCTGACCTGGCAGCTTGTTTTTGAGAACTGGGCTGGATGCCTTATCATGGAGCCCTGCCACTCCGCTGGTCTTCTCTGCCAGGGTGTGGCTGCCTGGGTACGTGTGCCTGAGATGTCTGAGCGCCTAGGAGATAAACAGGTGGAGAAGCCTGGGAGCCACCCCTGATTAGCACCTTCGTTTCTGGAGCAAAGTTGTTTGGGCCCTGCCCAAACAGGCTGCTGTCGTCCATTGCCCACGGCCCCCTCCTTTCATCCCTTTCTGACTTCTGCTTGCATTTCCTGAGCATTTTGTGTCTGCCAGGTACCCCCATGCTCCTGGGGACTAATGTGGGGGCCAATGGGTGACTCTCATCCGGAGTTATTAGAAGCTTTGGATGGGAGCAAGCAGACTACATTCAAATCCTGCTTGTCCACGCCTCGGCTGTGTGATCTTAGGCAAGTCACTTAGCCCCTCTGGGCTTGTTACTCATTTATGAGATGGGGATAATACTTTTTTTTTCTACCTCTCTAGTCTTTGGTGTAATGAAATCATGGATGGGAAGATATTTTGTAAGTTTTAAGATGTCAGGCACCTTTGAGGGCTGCTCATTACTGAAGAGATTCCCCTTTGCCTAGTAAATGTCTCTCTCAGAAGCCTGGGCACTGTAACTCCCACATTTCCCCAGCAACCCTGAAATGACTCGGTGTCATCAATGTACTCCTGAAAATGCAACATTGAATACAATGAATAACAGCTAGCATTTGTTCTGAATTTTTTAATCTGGCGCCTGACATTTTTATTATATGATCTCAACCGTAATTCCCAACGACTAGGCCCTAGACAAAACAGGAAGGTCTTTGGCTTCTAACAAATGCCTTTGGCTTCTGATCCCAGCTCTGCCACTGTATTCGTCAGTGATTGCTGTAATAATGCTTGGTGACAGACCGCCCCCAACATGATGGCTTCTGACCACAGATGCTCACAGGTCACTGCCAGTCACTGATGTGGACCGGCCCAAACCTGTAAGCTCTGCTCCAGGCCACATGCTGGGCTCACATCTGTTCTACTTTCATTCTGGGGCCCAGACAAAAAGGCCAGCAATTACCTGGGATGTGCTCTTCTTGTGACGATCACCAGGCACGAAGGCTAAGACAAACTGAACAGCACATTAAAGCCTCTGCTTGCGTCCCGTCCTTCCACTAACATTCCACTGGCCCAAGGTGGTCACAGGGGCAAGCTCAGCACCCACGGGCCAGGGAGCAAACTCTGCCCACAGTGGGAAGGCAAGGCTGTGGATATATCATCCTGTGAGGGAATCCAGTAACCCAATCTACCCCTTGTACCTTGGGTACTTAACTCTCTGAGCCTCTGTTTCTTTATCAGTGAAACATGAAAATCGGTGTTTTGCAGAGTTAGGAATAATTTCTGTGAATTTCCTAGGGCATGGTTAGTGTTCACTAGATGGCAGATATCAGTATTACCAGCTCCATTTTAGAGATGGGAAAACTGAGGCCTTTAGCCAGTGTGGACCCAGGTTGTGAGGGGAGGATCAAACAGGTCTTCGGGAATATGTTGGAGTGACCTGGACAAGTGATTCTGTGGCTTTGGTAGTGAAGAGTCGGTGAGCCACGGAGAATGTGAAATTACTGTCCTCCCCACCACAGACCTTTCGTGAGAGTGGGAACTTTGGGGAGCCCCATTCCCATAGCCCAGGGGGTGGTGGTGACCAAACTCTGATAGCCCCCCATCCACTTCATCCCTACATCCCTCCGCGGAGCCTCATAGACGGCTCAGCAACTGATGGATTGTGAGCAAATGTTTGTGCGTTGCCCCTTCTCAGCTCCCACCCTAGGTTCTCTCCGTGACATTCCAAGAGACAGAATGCGACCAGGGAAAGGACTCTCGGCTCTGGCTCACTCATGGTGGGATCCTGACCAAACCAGACACCAGTCTATCTAGGGCCTCAGTTTCCCCATATGTGGAACAGGTGGCTGGAGGTTCATGGCGTCTTCCAGCCTGGACTCTGATTTTCTCCAGCCGTCTGCCTGTGCCTCTTCTCATTCAGTTATCCTTTGTGTTAGAGTCTGCTAGCTGTCCACCCACATCTGTTCTCTCCTTCCTTAGCAATAGGCTGGCCAAGCAGACGACATTTCCCAGCCCCTTTGCAGCTGGGCAAGGCCCGGCCATTAAATTCGTACCCATGGAATGTGAGTGGTCGTGATGTGACCTTCTCCCAAGTGTAGGTCTTAAACCACTGGAAATGTGCTCTTCCGTCCTCTCTTTCCTTTCCGATCAGATGAAACCTGGGCATCACAGGCCCCTGCAGATGAGGACAGTGCCCCGGAGGAAGGTGGGGCAACAGCATGCGGGGATTCTGGGTCCCTGAACGAAGGTGAGAAACAGCTTCCGGGCCAGTCTCTACCACTCACTCACCTCGTGAATGGGAGAACACTGAATGTCCACTCTCCTAAGTCCCCGATGTTTCTCCCTCTTGTTAAAAACCGTTTGGTATGCACCATAGCAATTCTGCATTCCCTGCCTGCTGTACTCCTTCTCCTTCTTCATTCCCACTTCTCCAGGCCCGACTTCCTTGCTCTCCAGGAGGGTGCCCTGGGAGAGCTCGAGTGTGTTAGGCGCTTGGTGGAGACACAGCTCGGCTGGGCATCAGTCTCTGTGCAGGTTCTGGGCAGTTGCCAGCTCCTCTAACAGCCGAAGACCCTCCCTGCCTCCAAACGGAGCCTGGGGCTTCTCTGTCTGCCGTGGGCAGTCACCAGACAGACCTCTACCTCCTCCTGCTGGTCGGTCACCCTCTTCTCCCGTCCCCAATAACCCAGGCTAAGCCTCCACTTAGCACTTGGGCCGAAGTTATGTGTTAAGCCCATCCCAACATTTTATCTCCCCATTTAGGTAGAAGGGCCATTTGGGTAGTTGAGGGGAAGGCTCCCAGAACTTGCCACCACCCCCACACACTAGACTAGTTTCCACACTGGACAGGGGATGGCTCCTGGAGAAGGTTTTATTGTGAACTCAATCAGGTGGTAACTCGAACTGCTGCTGTTCCAGATGTGGTTTCTTTACTAAAGCAAATGAACAGTGTCTGGCACTTTGAATTCAACCTCTGGTCTGGAAACCGTGGTTCTCTGTATCATTTAGTAAGGACCAAAGCCATTTGCTGTTACTTGGCACGGCAACAGTTTCTTAATGTGGGGCTGTGTCAGCTTTTTGTCCTCTGTCGTAATCTGATCTGTAGAGACCTTTGGTCTGTATCACAGGACACCGATGCACTACAGTGATGACATCGGGCTGTGCCAGTGAGCAGGAGAGAGCAAGTGTACCAGATGCCTTAGTAAGACCCACGCATGCCAGAGGGTGGGGTCTCAACGGCAGGGACACTCAGGGGCCCGTCACCATGGTGAGATTTGTCGGGACCCAGGGGGTAGGAAATGTCCGGCTATCCCCTCCAAGTGAAAGACAAGTGGCTACACCTACCGCTAAGACCAAAGCACTGCAGGTGCTGGCCCCCTTTGGCTTTGAGAGGCAATGTACGCCCATCTGTGTGCCGCTCCAGACCATTCGCTGACGGTCCGTGAGACTGCTGGGTTTGCAGGGATCCCCAAGCAGATGCAGGCTGCAGTGCAAGGTGCTCGGCCCGTCGAGCCTTGTGTCCCAGCAGATCCAGTGGTGTGTAAATCGTCTGTGATGGAGACGTGGTGCGTGGAGCCTCCAGCCAGCCCTCATAGGAAAATCTCGGGCACACCCGGGCACTCGCAACAAAGCCGTGTCCTCTTCTGCAAATAACAATCCTCCTTCTGAAAACTAGTTTCTGGTCTGCTACTGGGCCCTGGTCGAGACCGAACACCTGACCATGAGACACCCAATGACGAGGCGGCCTGAGCTCCCCATCGCGAACCGGACGTCATCTGAGCCATCGAGCCACGAAGCTAGGTATGTCCAGCAGCGTTCTATCAAGCGGAAAAGAAACAGCTCAGACTATGTCAGCTGTTCCTGCCACATTGCCGCCTCTTCCTCACCCGACACCTAAGGCCTTGTGACGAACTCCCTACGATCAAATGACGGAAGAAGAAAGACGTCAGTCCTTGCACCAACTGGAAGTGGATGGTCGCAGCACTACGGGAATGGCCTCAAAGACACTGGAGAAGGAAAGTGCTCTTGGCGAGCAGGACTTCAAGCAGTACCTGTGGTCGTCCGCTGTATCGAGATGGAGACAGAAGTCCAGAAATACGGGTCTACACATAGGCATGGGATGGGTGGTTTGGCTGGGTGACCGAGAACAAGAACGGAAGATTGGTAATGAGGAGCTCTGTGAGGGAAAGGCTGTGGCTGGACCTGTAACAAGGGGCGCAGAGAGAGGATATTTGTGTTCTATGCGGATATCCCCGCTGGAAACACTCGCTGTAGAGGAGACTCTCAGCAAGTAGATGGACATAACTTGTTCTGTAGGCGTAAGCCATCCCTTCCCCCAGCCACCCTAGTGCTTGCTCAGTGCGCTGAAATACAAAGTGGCCTTGGTAATGGGGCTAGAGGTTCTAGGTGGACACAACAACATGGGCTTCCTCTCGGCAAGACTGAGGTAGCTAGTACCAGCATCGAGTGCCCAGCTGGCACAGAATTCCCGATATGGCACCGTTCCCCGTAGGAACTAGCCACTTTGTGGCAGATGGAGTACACTGACCCCTTCCACCATGGAGGGGGCAGCAATTTGTATATTCCATATATGGATTTGCCTTCTTGGACCACCATGCCCATGGACACCTTAGTTCCAGTCTTGGTGTGCCATACAGTGTTGCTTCTGACCAAGGAGTTGATATTACAGCAAAAGAATGCAGCAGTGTAACTATACCTGTGGAACTTTCTGGTCTTACCATGTGCTCCATTATCTAGAAGCAGCTAGGCTTATAGAACATTGAAATGGCCTATTGAAGACTCCATGACAGCACCAGCCAGGAGATGCTGCAATGCTGGGGTGATGTCCTACAGGATGCAATATATACTTTGTACAAACCACAGTGCTGTTTCTCCTACACCCAGAAAACATAGATCCAGCAGTGCTGAGGTGAAATGGGAACTAGCTCTCACTATTGCACCTAATAACCCATTCACTAAAATGTTATTCCCATCCCTGAATCTTTGGACTTCTATGGTTTGGAGATTATAGTTCCCAAGGAAGGAATGCTTCTGGTGGAGAATACATCAGTGGTTCAGCTGAATTAGCAGAAGCTGAGATTGCCATTTGGCCACTTTGATCTCCTCAGACCATTGAAACTACAGGCAAAATGTTTCGTGTACAGACTATGGTGGTTGGTCCCGATCACCAAGGGTAAATGGGCTTGCTACTGCAATGGTGGCATGGGACACTCTGTACAGGAAGTAGAGGACTCTCTGGGGTGCCCCATCATATTGCCACCACCAATAGTAAAAGATTAGTGGAAGACCACAGCAGCCCCAGGACCACCAAAGTCTGAAGCCCTTCCCCAGGTAAAATACCCCAACCACGAGGTGCTGGTTGAAGACAAAGAGAATTTAGAACAGCCAGTGGGTAAAAGAGGAATTATCAGTATCAACAATGGCCAAGTTACAGAAATGAGGACTCCGGCAGCTGTGTGGATTTCCTTCCTTGCTTGTTATGTGTGTGTATACATTGTGCATAAGGACCACCGTGACGGCTGAACTGACGTTCTTCATCTGTAGGTCACAGCATGCTGAGGAGTGCCGGTGACCTCTGGAAGTAGAGGAACGAGAAGAGAATCCAGCATCATCCAGAGTGATGTTCCGATGAGGCTTTGTGAGTCTCATTTTGGAGAGGGGGTGAGAGCAGGAGACCAGTCAACCCCACCGGGATGAAGCATGACGTTTTTGTTCTTGAGTGGAATTTAATTATGAGCGGAGAGTCTGCGTGCATGTTTGAGTAGCCTAAGGGGGGAACAGCGCTAGATGGTGACTCTGCTCTCATGTTCCACGCTTGCTCTGTCTGGGCCCTGGCTATTTTTTTCTTTCCATCTTGATGAACAAAAAAATGGGCAAATTAGTATGCATTTTTGCAAAACCAATAAACTATGCTTTATGTTCTATAAGTTATATCCCTGGTTTAATGTTCTTTAGACATCTTAGCCCATTTTTCCCTCTGGGGGACTGTGGGGCAGGTGCCCTGGGTGTACCCTGGGGACCACTGCCAGGTTAACGTGAGCAGATGGTTGTGAACATGCTTTATAAGCTGGGAAGCCCTGTGTCCAAATGAGGTGGATTTGGGCCAAGGTCAGAGCATTGCAAAGTCCATCTGGAAGCCATCCCCACAACCAGCAACCTGAGCCTGGACTCAACCCTTGCTTGCTCTTACAAAGCACTGAGTTTGAACCTCGTGTCTCTGCATCTCCGGCCCCAGACTCCGGAAACGAGAGATGGATGGACAACACGGGTTTAGAAATGAAAAGCAACCGCTCCTCCCGGATGCTTTATTGGGGGCTTTCAGTGGTTTCTACGCATGAGTGGCAGTGACACCCAGACCCTCTCCCAACATGCAAAAGGCACAGGAAAGTGAGACACGACCAGGGAGGGCAGCAGGGATGCAGGGATCCCCCCTCCTCCACGTGGCATGATGGGGCACAGGGGGAGCCCCACGAGTGATGGGGAAGGGTGGCATTAAAGGAGGTGGCTTTGGCATAGGCAGACAAAGACTAGCCAATCCACCTCCAGACCCACCCCTGCACTCAGGCCAGGACTGACCTTCTGAGAGAAGGTCAACATGGCTGTCGCTGAAAGCCACCTCCCATGGTGGGAAATGTCAACCCCAGGTAGGAAGAGGATGATGGATGGATGCTGCCTCCAGGGGCTTCTGGTAAAGTGTCAAAGCAAACACACTGGCCAAATCAGGAGGGGAATGAGAGGGTGTGCTCATGGGGTCGGTCCCAGGCGTGACCTGGTGGTTGGCTGCCACTGCGTTGGCTGGAGCCAGTGCTGTCTCAGTCCATGTGCAGGAGAAGAGTGGAGCCCCTTCGGTCTTCAGGGGCCTCCCTGGGGTCTGCGGTCTCCAGCCCCACCCGGAGGCACCACTTAGAAGAGCCAGTGTTGATGTTGGCTTTATCCTGTGGAAGAGTTCCCTGGGCAAGAGGGAAGGGGAGGCGAGGGGTCAGGCCCTCTGAGCCCCCAGCACCTCCCGGAATCTGGGCCCTGGTGGATGAAACAACCTGGGACTCACCTCAGATCCTAACCAGTCCCCACAGTTCCATCTTGAGACCTCGAATCAAAAGAAGAGGCATTCGTGTTTTCTCTCTCTCGTGTTCTCTCTCTCCCTCTCTCTCTCTCTCACACTCACTCTTTCTCTCCTTTAGTAGAGCCGTGGCCTCAACACACGGCATTGGCAACGTCTACTTCTAAACTATGGAATGTTTTCACATTGACGGTAGAATTACTCCAGACGGGGCGGGGAGTGGCTGTTCAAGTGTTCATGAGACAGTGCGTAACAGAGCTTGCTGGGAGTCACACAGTACAGACACACCGACAGGCACCAAGCCCGGGCCTGGCTCTAGATGTATTTTTTCTTCAGGTACCAGTAGGCAAAGTAGCCCATCCCACCCAGGGAGCCCATGAGGAAGGACGCCCCAAAGAAAGATGGGGGTTTCCGCTTGACCAGCCGGAACGCGTTGGGGATGACGGCCGACAGCAGGGTGGTGTGGATGTCGCCAAGGACTTTCCGGAAGGCCAAGCGCTTCTGGACCCTCTCGAAGAAAGACTGCAGGTTGGGCCGGCTGCCGTCTTCCCAGTACTTCTTGGACAGTCCCAGGAACTTGAGGCGGTGCAGGGTGGCTCCCAGGAGGACGTCGGCGAGGGTGAAGGCACAGCCGCAGAGCCACAGCTCACACTTCTGCCCTGGAGTGGAAGGGAGAGGAGACGGGGGTAGAAGGGCTCACTCGTCTGCCGCTGATGCCTCTGGCCTCCACCCCCTGCCCACCACAGCGCCGCCGGGCCACCCGCTCCCTACAGCTTCGATCACTTTGGCCCAATGCTTATACTACCTAAGTATTTTTTCTTTAAATCAACTGACTTTTAAGTGCAAATACATGTGTCTAAACTCTAGACCCCTACGTCCAACTGCCCGTTTGACAGGCTCCACTTGGATATCCACCATGCCCTTCACACTCGGTATATCCAAAACTGAATTCCTGATCGTCACCCCCAAACCCACCACACTCGTCCCCAGGTCAGCGACCGTGTGCCCACCCATTCAGTTGCTCCGGCCAAAGCCCCATGCCACGTCGAGTCCTCTTCCTTTCATTCCCCACATATAGTGTGTCAGCAATTCCCAATAGCTTCTCTTCCAAATGCATCCAGGGTGTGAGGTTACCTCTGCTGTTACCAGTCCTGTCCAAACAACCATCCTGTCCGACCTGAATTATAAGAATGTCCCCTTGATAGATCGCCCTGCCTCTGCCCTTGACATCCTCAAGTCTGTTCTGAACACAGCAGCTGGAGGGACTGGAAATAGTCATGGCTTGCCTGGGGGGGGGGGCGCCGGTGAGCAGGGAGTGATTCATGAGAAGTCAAGATTAGAGAAGTAGTTGGAGATAAACTAGGGTAAAGCTTAGAACCCCCCGCAAAGGAGTTTGGACATGAACATGGTCAGTGGGGAGAACTGCAGGGTTTTGAGCCAAGACGTAATGTAGGAGACCAAAGGAGCTCCATGTCCACCTCTGGGCCTTTGCCCCTGCCAGGCTTCATGCTTGGAATGCTCTTCCCTCTGCCTCCACTTCCTGTGAGGTCTGCTGTCCCGGGAAGCTGCTTCTGCATCTTTGAGCAGGTGTTCCGTTCAACTCAGAAATATCCGGAATCTGAGGCCCTCCACCATCAAAGCCTGAGCCCCTCTATCCCTCTCACTCATGGCTTCTTGTTCATTCATTTATTCATTCACCCAACATGTTTATCTACTGGTATGTGCTTGGCACGAAGCCCTGACATGACATGATGCGTGACAAGACACAGGGTCCTGAGAGGCTCGTGCTTCCACAGGACGAGGAGGTAAAGTGTAACGAAGGCTCTAATCCAAAGTCTGTTCTTGGTACGTAACCTTCAAGATGCCTGCTGGATATCCACGGGGCGATAGATGATGAATCAGCAGTTAGAGGTACACACAGCTAGTTCAAGTGTGCATCTTCAGCATGGAGCTGGAAGGACATTGGCAAGGGAGTGAGTAGACAGATCTGAGAACAGGACCAGGGACTGAGCTCTGGGGCTCTGAGATTCGGATGTTGGGCAGCAAGGAGAAACCAGCAGAAGGGCATGAGAAGGAGCACCTGCGAGGTGAGAGGAACCAGGAGAGAGTGTTTTCCTGGAAGCCAAGATAAGAAAGTGTTCCAAGGAGAAGAAGGGAGGTGTTCGAATGCCGCAGAGAGGTCAAGTAGGAGGCGGAGAATTGTGGTGGCATTTGGTGACTGGTGACCTTGACAAGAGCAGTTGGAGCCAATGCTGACACTGAAAGCCTGGTTGGAGGGAGTCCTGGTTGGAGAGAAAGGGAGGAGAGGAACTGGAGACTGTGAGCAAGGATCCCACTGTCAAGGAGTTTCGCTGTGATGGGAAGGACACGCCAATAATGTGAGGCAGGTCAAGAGTGTCTTTGCAAGCGGGGAGGGAAAACCCAGCACTTTGACGGCGATGATGTAGCAGAGGGGGCAATGACGCTGCAGAGGACAGTGGGGGGAGTTACCAAGACGGGTGCTTGAGCGGATGGCTCTCTAGTGCACCAGGGGAGGGGTTGCGTGTTCAAGGACAGCTCACTGTCGGTGGTTCGAGGGAGTGCGTGCAGCTGTATCTCACCAGATCTAAGTTGCCGCGGAGTGGAAGGCAGCCACCCCGGGGGGCACAAGCGGTGCCAATTCGACTTTGACTGTGAGATGCATTCCAGTTTCAGAGATGTTAGGATGTGATGGGACAAAGCTGTCTCTTAGAGCTGATAAAATGGGGTGTGTAGAGTACAAACACTGACGCTGGCGGGGGCGGTGCTGTGGGGTCAGAGGGCTTCGGTTTCCTGGGTGAGTGAGGGGAGAGCTGGGGGCAGCGGGTGGAAGGTTGAGGAGGAAGGAGATGGTATTAAGCAGTCACCTGGAGAGGGGATGGCAGGGGGAGGCCAAGGGCAGGCGGAGAGCCAGCTAAGGCTCGTGATCGTGAATTCAAAGTGAGACCAGCCGGCACGCGTGTTTCTCCAGCCACGCTTGGGCCCACAGGCACTGACGAGGTGGTGAGTCGGGTGGAACCATTGAGGTTTTGCAGAGTACGCTATAAAGCCAGAGCAGGGCAAGGACGCCGACGGCGCAGGCAACGGAGTGCTCTTACTGGTGGACGACGGGCGTTACTGCCACGTCCGGAGCAGGGTGCGATTGGGATGGGGGTGAGGGGCAGCGAAGGGAGGCAGGATCAGGGGCCTGCAGTCCCCAGCGACAGGCTGGAGGAGACAGGCAGATTTGAGAACAGGACCAAGGACTGAGCCCTGGGGCACGCCAAGGTCTAGATAACGGACAAGGAGAACCCGGCAAAGCTGTGGGGGAAGGATCTGTCTGTGAAGTGGGAGGTGCGCCAGAGCGGGCGGTGTCACCCCCCAGTCCTCACAGCAACCCTACTGGTAGGTGCTATTACTATCCCCACTCTGCACGTGAGGACACTGAGGCACAGAGAGGTTAAGTAACTTAGCCAAAGCCACACAGCGAGGACGTGGCAGAGCAGAATCTGGACGTGAACCCAGGCCGTGTATTTCCAGAGTCTGTGCTTGTAACCGCTACAGAGCACTGCGTCTTTCCCCGCGCAAACGAGCACACGCACAGGCATGTATCTCCACACACGCTCGGGCCCCTTTCCACAGGTGCCTTCTCGTCGGGTCTGTGTGCAGATCTGTGTGGCCGCACCGCACGTGGCGTGTCTGTTCGCCCCTGGGTGTGCCTGCCCAAGTCCATGTTTATGCACGCGGCTATCTGCCACATGGCCACCTGCGTGCGTGCGGTGCGGAACCCCCAGATGTGTCAGTGAAGTGTATGCCCACGTCATTGGGCCGCCTGCCTGCAGACGGATGTTCCCAAGCATGTCTGCGCGTGGCGTCGTCTAAGTGTGTCCACGCCTGGGTTTCTGTCTGTGGGCAGATGCTGAGAGCCACGACCACCCCGTACGTGGACACGGGTCGCTTCCTGGCAGGACACCCTTCCGTTTGCGCCTCTCCTCCAGCTGTGCGCACCCTTCGAAAAGCCCCCAGCCCTGGACAAACCCTATCTTGGGCCTTCCCAGGGTCTGCCAGCTCAGAGCGCTGACCAGTGAGGCTTCGAATTCATTACACAAAGCCCAAGGGGGCACCTGGGCACGCCTGGGCCTCTGCGAGTTCTGGAGCAGGCTGGCTTCCCCACGACCTGCAGACACAGCCCTCCAGCTTTCACCTCTCCTCACACCCGGGCCCTCGTCCTCGCTCCGACCGGGACGCCACCGCGTGCATTCAGAACACAGGAGCCTTCAGCCAGGAAAGCCTTCACTCGACCGTGAACCCTAAGCCAGGCACGCGCACCCTGCCTCCGGCCACCCCCCCCCACTCAAGGCCAGGCCCCCTGCGGTTCTCTGCATCGGCTGAGGCCGCGCATCTCCCCTTCACCTTCCAGATCCGCTCTCCTCCCTTCTCCACGTTGCTCTGCGCCCCAGGAGGACGACTGGATGGATACCCCAGTGGGGCTCCCAACCCTCGGGCTCCAGTCAGGTCAAGTTGTTGGGGAGCAGAGGCAGGAGGTGGGAGGGCGGGCGAGAGTGAGGTGGGAGTCCTGCTTCCCTCAGCGTCCTCTCCGCGGGTCCACAGACGGAAGGCATAGCTCCTGACCTCCTGTCAGGCGGTCTCCCTCTCCACACAGCCTCTTTGTCCAACATCCTGCAACTGCTCCCACCCCTTAAGGCCTCAGGCCCGGGGCACCCCGTTCACTATTTGTGAACAGTCCCTGGATGAAGTCCTCCTCAACTTACCCCATTTGAAGGTACCCTGTTTCCCACGGGGCCCCGGCCCGGAGCATGCCCCTGGCGTCCTCTCCTGGACTTGGTGTCATCCGTCCTACAGCACTGACTTCTCCTTCCCACTGGGTCTTTCTACCGACCTGAAAACACGCTCTTGGATCTCCTCTCTTCACCCCACATCCTTCCTCAGGCACCATCCCATCTCTCTACTCCCTCCCACAGCCAAACATCTCAAAAGGGGTGCCTACACCTGCCGTCTTCATCCCTCACCTCCTCACCTGCATTCAGTCTTCAGCCACCCACGCCCGCATTCCCACAAATTGCCCTTGGCAAGGTCACCAGCAAAATCCAGGGACGCTTTCCTACCCTCGCTTCACTCAGACTCCCAGCAGCAGCGTGTGACATCGTGCTCTCTTTAAAACACAACCCTCTCTGGGTCCCATTGACACAGGGTCCTCCTGCCTCACTGGTGACTCTGTCGGCTTTGCTGGCTACTCTGCCTCTACCCCTCCCCCGGCATGGGGGGGCCTCAGGGCAGGGGTGGCAGTTTTAAAATGCACTCACGAGCCACTCTGTACTTCTCTGTTGGAGCCCGATCTCCCTCCCCTTGAACGTGGACTGTATTTTGTCACTTGCTTCTAGTGAAGAGAATGTGGCAGAAGTGACAGTGACTTCCAACAGTAGGTTGTAAAAGGCACTGTGGCCACCTCTCCCCCTCTCTCTGCGCTCACCGGTTCTGGGGAAAGCCGGCAGCCGTGCTGTGAGGACACGCAAGTGGCCCCATTGAGAAGCGCAGGTAGTGAGGAACTGGGGCCTCCCGCCAACGGCCAGCAGGGAATGGAGACCTCTAGTTACGAACCCCGTGAACGAGCCATCTTGGCTGTGGCTTCTCCAGCTCAAACGACTGCAGCCCCAGCCAACAGCATGAGTGCAACCTGCATCGTACAGCCCTAAATTAGAACCACCCAGCCACCCTGCTCCAAAAGTCATGAGCCACAGAAAATGTGATGTAATAAATGTAGTTTTTGTTGCTGCTTCAGCCCCTAATTCATGGGCAATTTGCTGTGCAGCCAAAGGACACATCAGCCCTGACTCTTTTGTTTCCCTCCACTCTCTCCCTAGATGAATCACCCAGATCTATGGCTTTAAATACCACATATGTGCTGGAGACTCGCAGATCTCTCTCCAAATTCTGACCTCTCCTTCACAAGGCAAACTAGAATACCTAATGGCTTGTGTGACACCCCCTCTCGGGTGTCTGAAAGGCCTCTTGAACACACTGTGTCCCAAATCATACACTCGGCCCCCTTGTCCGTATCACGAAATGGCACTCGGTAGCTCAGACCGAAACCCAGGAGTCATCTTGGATTCCATTCCCTTACTCTCCCCTCCTCATACGGCCACTCAACAAGTTCCAATCCATTCTGTCTCCAAAATGCCTCTCGAGTCCATCCACGCCTCCCCATCGCCCCTGCCACCTCCTCGGTCCAAGCCAACATCGTCCCTCCTGGGCTGCTGGGACAGCCTCCACTCTGTCTCCCTTGAAATCCATTCTCACGGCAACCAGAGTGCTCTTAAAATCAGAACGTCTCACCCTGGGTGGCCTGTGAAAATGCCGCCAGTTCCTCCCATTCCTGTATGCGCGTGGCTTTGCTACCTCTGCCAACAGGAGGTGAATCTCACTTTTCACCCCTTTAGTCCAGACTTGCTTTAGCTAATGGGACTCTAGTAAATTCCACAGAAATAGAGGCCTGAGAAGTGTTTGCATGCTGACTCTTTGCTCCCTTGCTGCTCTCAGAAACCCTGCAACCACCACCATATGAATGTGCGTGGGTTAGCCCGCTGGGTGATGAGCAACCTGTGGCCCAGTGGCCCGGCTGACAGAGAGCCAGCCACTAGACACGCCAGGGAGGTCACTGACTGCCAGCTCGCTGCAAATACATGAGTGATGCCACCACCAGCATGTGGGACAGAGATAGGCATCCCAGATGGGCCCAGTCCAAACTGCCAAACCACAAATCATGACCAAATAAAAGGTTCTTTTAAGTGACTCAGATTTAGAGTTTATTTGTTACTCAGCAAAAGCTAACTGATACAATCCCCTTCTCAAAACCCTCCAAAGATTTCCCATATGATGGACTGTACATAGTACAAAATCTAAATTCTAAATATAGACTAAATTTTAAATATAAATAAAATATAAATATGGGTCTATTCTAAATTCTAAATACAGGTCCATGATCTTGTATCTCTCTGGCTCTGTCCAACCTCACTTATGCCACTCTTCCCATTACTCACCACATAGTAGCCAGTTACTGGAGAGTTCCCAGCTATCCCCTCACCACCGCGTCCCCTCAGTCTAGGACACACCGGTCCTGGTTCTTCACTAGGCTGGCCCTTCCATATCCATCAGGTCTCATTTGAAATGCCACCTCTTCAGAGAATCTTTATCATATTTGCCTGGCTCTTTTTACTGTCAATCTTAATACTTATCACTGTTTATAATTCTGTTTTTACTGATGGGATTATTTGACTAATGTCTTTCTTCTCCGCAAGACTATAAACTACACGAGAGCAAGAACAATGTCTTGTTTTTACTTACAGTTTTATCCTCAGGACCTGGCACACAATCGGTATCCAAGAAATATTTCAATAAATGAATGAGGAAAAATGATAATAGTAATTATTTTTGAAACTGCTATTTCTAGAACATTCTACCTTTAGCCAGGTACTGTGGAGAGCGGTAACACCCATTATCTTTATGAACCCTCACAACTTTCCTGTAAGTTAGATTCTGTTATTATCCACATTCTGTAGATGAGCACACACGAGTGAAGTGAATTCTAGAAGGTCACAGAACTAGGAGGTAGCTGATCAAGAATCCACATCGGTGTCATCCGGCTCCATGCTAGGGTTCTCAACTGTGACATTATAACACTTCCCAACCCGGTCCCTGCCTCACAAGGGAACAAGTGGAGGGCATAAGCATCACCCCCAGGAAGTTTGGGGCTGCCCCAGTGGATGAATGAGACCAAGTGGGCCCAGCCACCTCCGCAGACCTGTGCTGCTTCCCCCAGCCATGGAGGGACACAAGGACTGCCCAACATCTCCATCTGGAACAACCCCAGTCATCTTGCCATGGGGCAGTACAATGCTGCCTCCTCTTGGAAGAGCTCAGGACCAAAACAGAGACTGAGGTCTGGAGGCTCCCAACCTAGGGATCGCATGAGGAATGAACATCTACAGCTGTTCTCCAGGACTGTCCACTCTGCCCTCCCTCTAGGTCACACTCTGTGTCTCCCTTGATAGATCAGCAGCTAATACTTGTGGACATTTCCATACCGTGTGCCAGGCCATGTGCTTATTCCCTTACACGCACTTTCTCACTGGGCCTCACAACAGCCCTGTGAAGTAGGCTTTCATTTTATCACCCTTAACAGAACAGAAGAAGTGGCAGAGCTAGCGCTTAAAAACTCAAGACTCTGGGAGCCACGGTTTGAATCTGGGCTCTACCATTTCTGTCTGTGTGACCTTGGGAAGGTTACTGAACCTCTCTGTGCCTTAGTTTCCTCATCTGTTAAAAAGGATTACTCATATTACTTACCTCCTAGAGTTGCTAGGGGCATTAAATGAGTTGAACTACGTGAAACACTTAGCACAGTGCCTGGCCCCCAGGAAGTGTTGTTAAAGATACGTTGTATGGGGGCGCCTGGGTGGCACAGCGGTTAAGCGTCTGCCTTCGGCTCAGGGCGTGATCCCAGCGTTATGGGATCGAGCCCCACATCGGGCTCCTCTGCTATGAGCCTGCTTCTTCCTCTCCCACTCCCCCTGCTTGTGTTCCCTCTCTCGCTGGCTGTCTCTACATCTGTCAAATAAATAAATAAAATCTTTAAAAAAAAAAGATACGTTGTATGGGCTGAATTGTGGCCTTCCAAAATTCATATGTTGAAGCCCGAATCCCCAGTATATCAGAATGTAACTCTATTTGGAGAGAGGCCCTTTAAAGGCAGAAGTAAGTTAAAATGAGGCCATCAGGGTTGGCCCTAACCAATCTGACTGGTGTCCTTATAAGGAGAGGACACTGTGCCACACAGACACCAGGGCCGTGCACTCGGAGCAAAGCCTGCGTGAAGACACAACAAGAATGTGGCCTCTGTAAGCCCAAGAGAGGTCTCGGAAGAACCACACCTTGACCTTAGACTCCAGACTCCAGAACTGAGAAAATAAATCTCTGTGGCTTAAGACATCTAGTCTGTGGTATTTTGTTAGGGCAGCTGAGCAAATTAATCCGTAAATATGTAAGATGTGCCTGGTAATGAAGGTCAACCAATGGGAGAATGGCAGAGCTGGGCCTCTGACCCCAGAGGCAGTCATGGAAACACCACACCTTCTGGCCTCTGAGCACTCTTCTACGACGGCTCCCCCAAGCACATTCTCTGACAGAAAGGAGAAAGTTCCTGCTTGAGGTGCGTACTATTTTTATTACTAAGCCTTGCCATACTTTTTTCTACAGAGGAGTTAGGGTCTGGCCTTAGAACTCCTGACAGTGTCCTATTCGGGACTTTAGGTATCTATGAGCACCTTATGCTTGCCTCAGTTGTGTGATGCTGGAAGAGCACTGCACCTGTCAGGAAGGAACCTGTTCTTGCCCTAACCATGCCATTTATGAGCTGCACAAAATTGAGCAAGTCCCTGTATCTCTTTGAGCCTCAATTTTCTCAAATAGAGAATGTGCAAGGCTTTGGCTGTCATATGTTTAAACTAGCATGTTCCAGGCAATGGGCAGAATGCTTTTACATTTTATGAGTCCAACAAGATGGTATTAAGTTATAGTAGTACCATCCCATTCTACAGATGAAGAAACCGAGGCTCCAGTAGGGAAAGCAGCTTATCCAAGTCACACGGTAGAGACAGCAAAGCCGGAACTCTAACTCAAACCCCTGTCTGACTCTAAAGCCATCTTTTTTTTTTTTTAAGATTTTATTTTAAGTAATCTCTATACCCCAGTGTGGGGCTTGAACTCACAACCCCAAGATCAAGAGTTGCATGCTCTACCAACTGAGCCAACTGGGAGCTCCTAAACCCATCTTTTCGAACACTGTGCTCCACGGCTTCCCCATACAGATGGTGTGTGCATGTGTGAGGCTGTGATGTAGCAGTGCCTGTCACGTAGGCTCTATAAATTAGCATAACTGAGGAGACAAGACTAACTGGCCGCCTAAAACAGAGCAAGATGAGAAGGTCCAGAATCAAACTCAAAGAGGGGCAGTGGCAAAGACAGCACGTAAAAGGAAAAAGGAGCAGAGTGGTGTGGAGAGGGTACTCCCAGGCAGAAGAACTGCAGGAGCAAAGGTGTGGAGATGGGAACGAAGCTGGCACGCTCAGGGTCCAGAGAGCCACTCCAGGACAGAAAGAGTCAAGGTCAGAAAGAGCCATAACACATCCTTCAGCAGGGGAAAGGTGAGAGGGTCCTGGTCATCACCTCCATCACCATCATCATCTTCACCAACCTCTATTAAACATCTACTGTGTGCTAAGCGCTGACCTAATACCTACATGTATTATTTCATGCAATGTCTCAACACCTTTCTGGGGTAGGTCTTATTCTTATCCCTATTTCACAGATGAGAAACAGGTCCAGGGAGGTGAAGTACCTGACCCATGGTCACTTAACTAGTAAGTGGTCAAGCTAGGACTTACACCTAAGTCTGTCTGCCTCCATGGCGCATGACCCTAACCACCTGGGAGGTCCTCTAAGATCTTTGGGATAAAGGGGCTGGGAGTGGGCAGGAGCGGGTAGACTGGATGGGCTCCAGCACCCACCTACCCCAGAGCTGGCACCCACCCTCGTTCTCCAGCTTCCTCTTCTCCAGCTCCGCCTCGATCTGGTCCAGCACCATGGCCAGCTCCCCAAGGATCTTCTTCAGGTAGCTCACATCATCGTGCTCCAAGATCTTGGCCTGGGGACAGGACAGGCAGGAGCCAGAGGAGTTGAGCTGGCTTCCATCGAAGCCTGGATAACCAGGGCTGGAAGGAGCTTGACCCAAACCCCCTTCGGCAAACCCAGCCTCCAAATATTCCTCTCAGCATAGAGGGTGACCCACTGTTACAGAAAAAGCACCCTCATCTGGTGCTCATAGCACCCCGGTGAGCTTGGCTGTCCTGGCCAGACCTGGCACTTTCATACACCAGCTGCTGTGAGGATCGGTTGATAGCAGCTCATTGCTGCCCCTTCTCCAGAGTTACTCTCAGCCAACAAGGGCTGCCTGGAAATACTTGGGAGGGTATCTCCCACCCCTCACGTCCCGGCCAGGTAATCTGTAGCCAATGACTGACTGACACAGGGGTATAAAAGGCTTGCCCTTGTCTCCATGTGGATTGACTTTGTGGTGACACTTATGTTGCAGAGCTCCCTGTGGGATCAGGTGAAACTTGGCCCCTTCTTCCTTCCTATCCCTCCCACCCTTACTGGGTTCTCCTCAGAACACTCCCTCAATGCCACTCTTACCCAAGAACCTCTGTCCAATGCTTTGCTTTTAGGGACAGAACCTAAGATGTGAGGACACCAAGGCTCCAGTGGGACAGTGGCTTGTTCAAGATCAAAGAGCCAGTAAGTGACAGGATTGGAAAACCAAGCCGTGTTGTTTTCCTTTTATGCCATCAGCTGATCCTCTATTTAGAACGAGTTTCTCCCATTTGTTCTGTTCCAAGGGAAAGATGGTGGGGAAGGAAACTGGACAGGCCTGGAAGCACTCACCATGAGCTTCTTCTGTTTGGAAAGGTAGGGCTCAGAGAGCTGGGGCTCCTCTTCATGGTCCAATTTCATGAGGTCTGTGGTGGCATTGGCTAAATGTCCTGGGGAGAGAATAAGGAAGGCCCCATCTTTCTGACACCCAGAGCCACTCCCACCCCTTCTTCCAGAAGTTTACGGGTAGGTCCCACTCAGACATTGATCTGGGAAGTAATAATATCAACAGCCAACACCTAGTAGGCCCGACAGCCTGCAGCGTAGGGACGGATGACATGTCATCCTGCCCGAGGCTCAGGCGAGTGGAAGACACAGACACATAAAGAAATTGCTGTGATATAGCATGATCAATCTGTAATGAAGAGCGAACAGAACACTGTGGGACACAGAGGGCCACCTGCCTGGGCCACAGAGCATCAAGAAGCCTCACTGAGGAGGAGACTACTCGGAGATGAGGAGATGTTGGCCAGAAATGGAGAGGTTATAAACCTGGAGAAACTCATACTTCAGTGCATTTCTCCCCCCACCCTTTCCTGTGGTAAGGAAATGGGTTCAGAGAGGCTAAATAATAGCCACACTAGTAAAGGATAAGCAGGGCTCAAGCTTGGGCCCACTTGATTCTTAGTCTAGTGCTCACTCACTGTAGCCCACAAGGAAAAACTTACTTAATGCCAAGAAAACCCATAAGAAACTTTTGCTGTCTTGAAACTTCCCGTTCTGGTGAGACAATTTTCCCGAAGATTTAGGAACATGCTAACCCTATACTTCCTGAGAAAACTGGCCTTTTAAAGATGTTAAAAAGGGAAGGGTGATGGAACAGAGGGTCAGTGATAGAACTCAAGGCAATGAGAGAGAAGTGTCCTATAGTCTAACTTTGAGAGTCTAACTGTAAATTGTGGGAGTTGTAAGAGGAGGTGAAAATATCATTCAGGATAGGATCCTGGGGTCTGTTCCATGACTGGGATGGGATTTCTCCAGAATTCTTGGCCAGTAAGTCTGGGATGTGGTGGGTCATGTGGACAGTGGTGCCTCAATCCTGCCCTGCCCTTTCCCTTGTGTCCTAACTCCACTTAGAGATCCCTTAGGCTCCTTGAACTCATCCTGGCCCACTAACCTCATCATCTTCCCTGCTCCACATGCTCCTTGCCTGCATTCTCCCCTAACTGCAGCACCCCTCCCCCACACCGAGGCAAGCCAGATGCCTGGGGTGGGGGTGGGTGTCCTCAATTCCTCCTTCACCTCCTCCCTGCACCAAATCAGTCCCAGGTCCTGCTGATTCCTCCTTCTTATTCTTTCTCATACTTAGCTTCTCCCTTTCAATCATCTGCCTCCCTTAGTTCAGACCCCTTCATTGATCTCTCTTTGGATGATTCTGACCCAGCCCAAGGCACTGGCACTGTTTCCTCTCTGTGCCCTTCTCCCCACTCACACCAAAGAGGTGTTCCTCACACACATACTTGACCATGCCACTCTTTGCTTAAAACCCATCCCTGGATCCTCGCTGCCCTCAGATAATGTCCAAGCTCTTCAACTTGCCTTAAAAAAACAGCAGGATCCTCTCTTCTTACCAACACCATCTTTCACTGAGTTGCCCCACCTGTCCCTGTCCCCAGGTGGTAACATTTCAGCTGCTCCAAATGCTTGGCATTCCCTGAATGTGCCAGACCATCCCAAACCTCTGGGCCTCCGCTCACACTACTTCTACCTCCTGGAGTATCGTTCTCCTGTATTCCTGAAAATCCCCTTCTAGATCCAGTTCAAGATCACCTCCTCCATGAAGCCTGTCCTGATCCTCTAGGAGGTCTGACCACTCAATGCCTTTGTCCTCCGGTGTACATTGTACAGATTTCTGCCAGAAAATGCAAATACAGTGATCAGAGCTTCCACTGCACAAATCCATTCATGTTACAATCTATGTGAAAAGTGCCCCCTGGACTTGTGCAGTGCACAACCTGTACTGCTACGTCTCTGGATGTTGTACTTATCTCTGGATGTGTATGTCTCCCACTAGAATTTGCGTCTCTGGAGACCAGTGGCTATGTCAGATTTGTCTCTGTTTCCTTAAAACCCAGTACAGGCCTGACACAGAACAAGAGCTTAGTGAGAGTTGAATGAATAAATGAGTGAATGAGTGAATGAGTGACTACACATGTTCAGCTTCTGCCCTCTAATGTCTCATCATCTACCACCCCATCTCCTGGCCTGATACAAAACCCAGTAAACACACTCCCAGACGTTTCAGCTTTGGGGCTATATTAAGTCTCATTGATATTTTATGAATGTGAAGGTCAAGTATAGCATTTTCTCTCTTGCTAGTCACCTAGGGCTGCACATGTGGCTCTCTTTAGACTCCAGGAGGGCAAACCAAGCCCAGGAAAGACCTTGGGCTGATTGGAGGGATCACTGAAGGATCACTTCTGTATCCTGTGAGATCCCCCTCATTCCCCCAGTGGGGCTGGAGTCCTGAGATCTCTTTCCTTGAAGGAGGAGCAGGCTGGGCCTTCTCAGGACCCCTCACTGCCTTCTAGACTTCACCAGATGACTCATGGCAGAATGAGGAAGGGCCTTCAGCCCCCAGAAGCATTTAAGGACTGCCTCCACCAAGTCCAGGCCACCATCATTGCTCACCTAGATGACAGCAGGACCTCCTAACTGCCGCACCCATTCTTCTCTCAGTGGAGGGAGCTCTATGAAATGCACATCAGATCATGTTCACTTTCCATCCCTCGTTTCTCCACTGCTCTTTCGACAAGATTCCAGTTCTGTCAGACCTACTCCCCAGACTCACACCATGGCCGCTCATACCTCCCTTGGGCTATACACTTCATCCACACTGAACTTCCTTCAGTTCCCCAAACACACCACACCCTCTCCTACTCCTGAAGCTGAAAGGATTCTCTCTCTCCTTCCCCTTCTACCTCCTCATCATCCTTGGGTGTTGCTCCATTTCGGAAGCCCCGGTGCCCCCAAGGCTGGGATGGGCACCGTCTTGTACCATAACACTCATTGGTTCAAGGGTAACAGTTTTTTAATCAGTTACTGTTTGAACAGGTTATACATACATACTTGTTTAAAAATTCAAACAATATTAAAGAATGTGCAGTGAAAAGTAAATCTCTCCTCTCAATCTGTGGTCTCTTAGTTCTGCTCCCCAAAAACAAACAGCTTCTCATGTATCCTTCTGGAAATCCTCTGTGTTTGTAAGCACCTGTGTGTCCATGTCACCCCCTTTTAAATTTATTAATGATAGCACACTAGATGCATTTTTTTTTGCCCTTCATTCCTACTTACTAATATATCTTAGAGAGCATCCCATATGCTTATTTTTTTTAGATTTCATTTAAATTCAAGTTAATTAACATATAGTGTATTAGTTTCAGTGGTAGAATTTAGTGATTCATCAGTTGCATGTAACACCCAGTGTCATATGCTTATTTTTTTTAATAGCTGTGCGGTGTTCCATCGTATGGGAAGACTAGAAGTGTTGCAGTGTAGGGGAAGACTAACTCATGCACAGCTGGGTTGCTTCCAGCTTTGTGCTGTTACCAGCTATGCTGCGATGAATGTCCTTGTACATGACTCTTGGCGTGCACATCCAGGTGCGACTACGGGATCACCTCCCAGGTGCGGGCCTTTCTGTGTTGGATCCAGATTGCCAGGCTGCCCTCCTGAGAGGCTGTTCGCACTGCAATTACCTGGTCATTTGTCGTTCTGCTCCCCTGTGATGGAACTGTGACCCTGGGATGGCAGAAGCTCTGTCTGTCCCCATCTGTCCCCAGCCCCCTGCCCAGGGCCTGGGTCGTAGGAGACCTCATCAATGTTGTTGACTGAATGGAGATAGGATGATGCTGATAAATTCCAAGTCTTGCTCGAGGGTACTCTAAAGGGACGAGATCAAGTTCCACAACCTGCCCCTTCCCACTTTTAAACATCTGCTCACTCCTTCAAGAGGGAGGAAGTGGCCATTTACTAAGCATCTAGTATCTACTTGGAATCATCACACTTCATCTGTCTATAGGACCCCATGGTGTCTGCACAGAGCCTGGAGCAAAGTCTGTAAATGGCTGTTGATGGATAATCTGATTTAATCCAACCCCCATTTACCAGGTGCTGGAAACAAAAGCATGAGCCAGGTTATGGGCACGTCCAGGCTAGCACTTAGGACAGGATGCGGGTGATGCTTACATCAGAAATCAGAGACCCCACAGGGGGCCTTGCACATCTGGGCAGCCTTCCTTGGTGGCACCAACCTTGATGTCACTCAGTGCCCTGGATCACCAACCACAGTCCTGACTTCCCTGGGCCCAGACTCCACGTGTCTGGGGCTGGGACTCTGCTATGATGGTGCCCCAGCTCCCTAGGGATAAGACAAGCCTCTGGGGGGCAGAGAGCCCCATAGCCTCTTTATGGGATGGCAGGACAAGTGGAGGGGCAGGACAGGGGAATGAGACAGCCAGAGAGGGAGAGACATTTCAGTTTGAAACAGAGTGAATGAGATGGAAGGCCAGGGAGAGTGGTGGAGAGAAAGCAAGCAGGAGGGAGGGAGGATCAAGCAAGAGACGCCCAGAGGGAGGATCAAGCAAGAGACGCCCAGAGGGAGGGTCAGACAGATTAACAGAGACAAGAGAAAGGGCTGGAGAGAGAGGCAGAGAGGGATGAGGGAGATCAGGAGGGATGCGAGGACGAAGGCAAACGAGAGACACACGGTAGGGGCAGGAGGTAGAGGAGGGGGACTGCTGCTAAGGGGAAAGGTGGGCAAATGGGGATAAGCCGTGGCACTCACTGCGGATCTCGGCTGTGGCGTACTTGGGGATCATGGAGTCGGTGGTGAGCTCGGGGTGCAGGATGCAGCCGTGCGTGTAGGCGTCCATGGGCAGTGCATCCAGCAGCTCACGGTACTGCAGCACCCTCGCGTGCTGAGGGCTGCCCGCCTCAGGCATCAGGGCCACCACGTGCTCTGCGGGGCACAGCCGGGGCTGGGCTGGGGGTGGTGGGTCCCGCCCTGGCCCCCTACCCACCCTGATTTGGACAGGCCAGGCTCTGGTACGCACCCCTTGATCCCAGCATTCTGGAACCCTGAAATGTCGAGGCCCACAGGGACCAGCCTTTTCCCCAGGCTCCTGAGATACAATCTCCACCCAGCTGACAGGGGATCCTAGTGGTCCTGCCTGCCTACTCACCTCCCTAGAGTCCTGCCAGCCTGTCTCCTGAAGGGCAGCCCCTCACCACTCCAGGCTTGTTGCCTGATGGGGGTCTAGGCCCTGTGTTGCCAGGCTTCAAGAGAAGCCAGAAATCTGGATGCTTAGAACTCAACTTTCTTTGATTTTTAATTGTTGGCAACTAATTCATATTCTTTCTACACAGTACAGGTCTGGGCCCTGACCCCTCTCAGCTAGGTCTGCAGCATCTGCCATAGGCAATGGGCTTTTGAACCTGAAGCAGGCTGGAAGGAGGGAGGGAGACAGACATAGGGTCCTGTAGGATTCTGGGGTTTCTGGTCCCTGCTCACATCTGCAATATTCTAGGGTTCTTGGGCCCATGTCTATGGGGTGCCCAGGGGGCCCATGGCGCTGACTATGCTTCTAGGGATTCAGGGGGCTGGGCCCTGCCCGTGCCCTGGCATTGCTGGAAGATCTGGGCCCTGTCTGTGGTGACACACAGGTGACACCCTGTGGAGGGCCTGGCTCCTGCTCCCGCCTGGGGGCTCTGAGGACCTGTGGCCATGCCTCTGACTGCCGAGCTCCTGGGAAAGGAGGCTGCAGCCCCAGTATTCCTAGGGGCGTGTCTGGCTCGCTAGCCTTTCCCTGAAGTACTGGGGAGAGGGTTTGTGGCATCCCAAGGATCATGGCCATGCCTGTAGCTCTGTGATTCCTGGGTGGCATCTGAGCCCTGTTTGCAGCCCCATCGTTCCCTTCGGGGAAGACTGGGCCATGGCCACAGCCCCAGTGGGCTTCTTCAGGCTGCCCAAGGTTTTGGGAACCTGTCTGAGCCTGTGGGGTCCCTGGGGTCTGTGGCTGAGGCAGCCGTACCTCCTGTGAAGGTTCGCTCCACATAGTCGATGATCTGGTCGTAGTCGCTGATTATATTGTCCCGATGGATGATGACGGGCACCTCCTCGCCCAGGTTGAGCCGCATGAACCAGGGCTCCTTGTGCTCGCTCTGCGGCAGGCTCACGTCCCGCTCCTCACACGCCAGGCCCTTCTCGGCAATCACCAGCCGCACCTGCAGGCACCAGGGCCAGAGTGGGGAAGGTGGGAAGAAGCGGGGGTGGGGGGGGCACTCTGCCCGGAGGGACGGGGCATGCAGGAGGGAGGTCAGAGGTCACACACAGGAAGTGACATTGCTTCCAGCTCATTCTTGGGCTCCTGGTGGGCAGGGGTGGGGGGTGGAATCTCCCAGGGGCCTGGAGCCTCTTGGTGGGAGGAACACAGCCCTACCCTACTCTGGGGTAAAGGGGCAGTGCTCCCTGGTGGTGATGGGACTGGGTTTCACAGATGGACATACCTGGGATAGGATTCCTGGCTCTGCTGTGTGTGTTTGGGCAGATTCCTTAAACTTTCTGAGCCTCAGTGTCCTTATTTGCAAAATGGAAGTGTTAATAGTACCACCCCAGTGTCTGGTACACGGATGGCACGCCATTCATGATTTCATTATCATGATTAGATGCTCAGCCCGGCCTCCAGGGGTAGATGTGACTGGGAAATTCATAGAAATTCTTATCAACATAATCAATAGCTTAATTTCTCAAACTATCCAGGAAACAAAACAAGGTGCAAAATAATTTGCCAACATCAGTTGTCTTTTATGGCCCCACACTTTCCCATCTGGCTGTTGGATGTTCACAATAGCCTCCCAGAAGAGGGTAGAAAGGAACTATCCCCCCTGCTTTTCTTGATCAGAAAACTACAGCCCAGAGAGGGCAAGTAACTTACCCAAAGTCACACAGCAAGGTAGCAACAGACCTGAAACTGGAAGCAAAAGGTCCTGACTCCCAGCCCAGTGTTCTCTGCCCTGCGGTCACCTTCAGAGAATCCTGGACCTGTCCCTTCTTAGTTTTTCCCTATGTCTCTAAGGGGTACCAAACATTTGAGCTGGTAGAAGCTAATGGAGACCCTTGAAGCTGGGGCCTGTTCCTCACCCAGCCCAACATTTCTGAGCTAGAAGACAATTAGAGATCACCTGGTCCAACTGCCCCCTGCCTGTGGACTGAGACTCAGAAAGAAGATGACTTGTATAAGGTCTCCCAGCAAAAAAAATGGCAAGTGACTCCACTCCTCCCCACTAATGGCTCCAGTTCAGGGGAAAGGGAGGGCATCTCTGAGGCCAGCAAAAGTGGTTCTCCTGGAATGTCAATGTCTGGGTATCCCCAGACATTGGGGGTGACACCCAGACTGGGTGTCCCTGGCCTCCCTCCCAGGTGCCAGGAGTTAAGCACTCAGAAGGGCAGCATGGTATCATGGTCAGACCTTGGACTGGGGCCCAGCCTGTCAGTTCAAATCCCAGCTCTAGCACCTACTTGCTGGGTGACTATGCTTTACATCTGTGTGTCTCTGTTTCCTCACCTGTCAAATGAGAGTCCCACTAGCAATTCCCGCAGAGGGCTGCTGTGGGGATGAGACACTTTAGTCCCTGCGGAACAGCGCCTGGCACACTGTAGGCATTACGTGTCTTAGCCACTTGTATGAGATCAGGTTTTGGAAGCAGACAGATCTGGACTTGAAGCCTGGCTCTGTTGCTTATTTGCTTTGTGACCTTGGACAAGTCACTTGACTTCTCTGATTCTAGGTTCTATGAAATGAGGAATGTAATCCACTCTTTCAAGCACGGCATGAGGTTGAGATGGGAGGACGTGGATGAAGTCCCAGCCCAGGAGGTTAATACATGGGTTCTACCATCACTATCTCATACTCATACACACACACATGTGCGCGCACGCACACACACACACACACACACACACACACACACACACACACTACCCCACGCCCGTGGCTGATGTCCTAGAGCAGTACTTCATGCTGCACCCTCACCACTAACATGAACACCCCTTTCTTGGTGGGGAGGGAGAGGCAATGAGCCCCTGAACCCCCAACCCTCATTCACAGATTCATTTGTTCCATTAGCCAAAAGCAGGCCCTGCTGATGGGGCTGGGAGGTCCTCACCCTAGCTCTGCCACAGCAATGTTATGTGACCTTAGAGCTATCACGCCCCTCTCTGAGTCTCCTTTTAATCATGAGTAGAATGAGGGCTGGTCTCCGTGTTCAAGGCACGCCCCGCCGCCCTGCTGCAAGCTGACACTACATTCGGACCACGCCGGAGACAGTGGGAGGGAACTGTGGGTTCTGTCTAAGAGAGGGGGAGGACATGTGCCAGAGAGTGAGCACCAGGGGAGGCATCTGTTTGGTCTGGGGATGTGAGAGTATGAGTGCATGAGCCTGAATGTGAGTGGCAACTGCATAAACGAGTGTGTGTGTGTGTGTGTGTGTGTGTGTGTGTGCGCGCACGTGCGTGCCTGCATATGTGTGCATGAGTGGGGGTGTGTATGGATGAGTGCGTGTGCATATGCGTGCATGAGTGGGGGTGTGTATGGATGAGTGTCTGAGTAACTGCATTATCGTGTGAGGGCATGTGCATTAGTGTGGCTATGAGTGTGCACAGGCACATGTGCGTGTCCTTGCGTGTATGTATAGGTGAGTGTGCATGAGAAAGAGAGGATGCGCTTGTGTGTATTTGAACTCCTGGGTGGTGCCAGTGCCCTGGAGAAGCCCCAGAGCAGTCAGGGCTGGAGTTTGGCTGGAGCCCAACTGCCCAGTCCCTTCCTCCTGCCCATCCTGGCATCCTCCACCCTCGGCGATCAGGCTCCGCCCAGCCATCCAGCCTCTGGGCCACGCTGGGACGGCTGAATGGATGAAAACGGAAACCAAACCCCTGCCAAACCAAAACCTGCCCTTGGCAGGTCCAGACATTTGGCCTTGCCTCCTGGTTGGGCACCTGCCCCCAGGGACCACTCCCAGGCCCTGTCCTGGGACTCTAGTGAGGGCGCCACGTGGGGCGAGTGCCTGGGGAGGGGACTCTCTTTAGGGATGTAACAGTTTTGCTTGGAGCTGCTTCAGGGTCATGCCGGCAGGCAGCCAAGGAGACTTTCTCCTTTAGCTGAGCTGCAGGCCAGATCCATGTGCCATCCTGCAGGGGAGGGGAGTGTGGGAGGAAGCCAGGCCCAGAGGAAGGGCATGCAGTCACTGAGGCCATCTGCCATCTCTGCATCCCGGACACTGGACCAGAGTTAGGTGGTCACCACTCAGAGTGACCAGACATCAACCACCCCTGGGCAGACTATCTTCCCCGTGGGTGCATGGAATTAGCTCACTGGTGCTTCAGTCATAGTTGGGCACTGCCCCTCCTCACCCAGGCCCTTGTTTATGAGGCAACGGCAAGGTACTGGGTTGGCATCTCTGCCCAACCATTGCTGCTGTGTGACTTTGTAAAAGACACTTAGAGTCTCTGAACCTCAGTGTATTTATCTCAAATACTTTTTTTTTTTTAAATTAATCAAGGTGAGGGAGTGGCCCACACAGGGATCTGAGGAAAAGAGTTCCAGGCAGAGGGAATGCCAGTACAAAAGCTCTGAGGCAGGGGCATGTCTGGCATATCTGAAACACAGCGAGGAGGCCAGTGTGGCTGGAATGGGGGGACAGGGAGATGAGAAGAGAGGAGGTCATGCACAGCCTTGTAATCAAGACTCCCAGATTCAGGGGTCCATGAATCAATCCAGGGACTCCTTGAACTAGGATGGGAAAATTACATGTTTATTTTTAGTAATCTCATACTGACAGCATTTTCTGCAATTATGAGTGTAGGCGACAAAGCATGGTAGTGTTAGCAGTGCCTGAAATATTGTCACCACAAGAAATCACTTTCATCACTCCACATTTCTACAGTTACACTCATCGTGACTTTGACATTACAGTGATCGGTCCTGCCACTAGGTCGGGTTATAACGGGTTAATACAGAAACTTATATAAAGAATTTGTTTTAAAAATATGTCAATAGCTGTACTTTGATTGGCTTTCCCTTCTAGTAATGCTATGTATTTTACTTTATTCCATTAAAAGCATTATTGTGAGAAAGATCCACAGGGTTGCCCCTGTTGATGAGTGGTCCATGACCAGGCATGGTTAGGATCCTGCAGTAGAGCCTAGGGTGATTAGGAGGATCTGGCTCTTTCCCAGAAGGACCTGGTGAGCCACTCAGCCTTCTGAGAAGAGCCGTGAGATCTGTAGCTGTCACCCCCGAGCTTCTGGGGGTGGGGTGGGGTAAATGCGCAAGTGCAGCAAGGATGGGGCTGGGGGCCAGTACCCAAGAGCTTGAAAGGCAAGGCCAGGGTGGGAGGCAGGGATCACCCTCCACCTCTTGCTTCCTCCTGCCATGTCCGAGAGGGGCCCCTGGAAGACCTGCTCAGTCTTGGGTGTCGGGACAGTCTTCTGACAGGACCCAGGTCTGGACCTCTGACTGCTGGGGGCAGAAGGTTGGGCCAGGTTCTCCCCACAGGTACATCTAAGACAACGGCAGACCCTGAGAGGATGGGGTCAGGGAACCTTGAATGGGCTTGTTGCAAGAAGCCAAGGATGGCTCTCAGAGACTCACCTTGGTAGAAATAACAAGAATAGCTAACTCTCATATAGCACTTTTTCTGTGCCAGGCACTGCTTTAAGACATTTACATGAGGTAGGTACTAGTATCAGGCTCCTTTTACAAAAGAGGAAATAGGCACAGAGACAGCACTAAGTTGCTCAAAGCCACACAGCTAATGAAGAACAATCGTGGTTTTTTAAAAAACTGGCTGGTGTGAAGACAGAAGGATGCTCAAAGAGCTGGGGACACACAGAGACAGCACGGTTCTTCCTGCCTGGGGAGGGAGGGATGCAGGTTGTATCAAACATCAAGTCCATTTTCATGTTGAAAAGCTGAGGATCGAAGAGGGTCAGGACCTACCTGAGGTCACAAGGTAGTGAGTGGGAATGCCAGCAGTCAGAATGTCTGCATATTTGCCCCTCCCTGTCTCACCCCTCTGTCCACCTCCCCAGCCAGGGAGAAGGAGGCTGGGGGCAGGAATAGCCTCAGAAACAAGCTAACATCTACACTTTGCATTTAGAACCTCCTCTGTGCCCTGGGGCCCCAGGTGATCACTTATGATGGTGCCTGAAAGTTCACTGTTAGCACGCGATCTTGAAGGCATTGTGCTAAGTGTGTGGCCATGCATGTTATCATTCAATCCTCACAGCCCTCTGAGGTAGGTATCATTCCTCCTGCACAGAGGAGGAAACGGAGACTTGCAGAAGTGAAGACACGTGCCCGAAGTCACACAGTGGGAAGTGGCACAGTCAGGCTTTGATCTCCTGTCTGGTAAATGTTAAGTGTGCTTACTGGGCACTTTTATAAGCCAGGCGCTGCTCTAGGTGATTTAATGGATACGCTTGCTGAATCCTCACAATGGCCCTATCCCGGAGGTGCTGGTATTATTCTCAAATTACAGACGTGATGTCTGAGGCATGAGAGGCTAAGCACTACCCAGCCAGTCAGTGGCAGAGTTAAGATTGAACCCTGGGCAGTCTGGCCTCAGAGTCTGGGCTCTGGACCCCCCTCACTGTCCTGCTGCCCTCTGGCTTTGATATAGTCCCCGGATGTCCCATGAAGCCACCACTACCACTCTTGGGGGTAGGCTATTTTCTGCTATTCATGCACCATTAAGGACAGGATTCTCAGATGCTCTACAAAGGGGAATTGCTCCCTGGATGCAGGCAGGGCAGGGCCCTTCAGGACTGAAAAGAAGGAAACTCACCTGCTAAATTCCTACTATGTGCCAAACACTTAACATATATCCATAACCCCTTAATCCCTCAGGAATTCTGCAGGGTCGGATGCAAAAGTCCCTTTTGCCAGATGAGGATATTGAGGCACAGAGAGGTTAAGTGACTTGTCCAAGGTCACACAGCCAGTAAGCACTTAAGATGAGAGTGGAACCCAAGACCATCTGACTGCAGAGCCATGCCCTTTCCACCAGGCTACACTGCCCCTAGAACCCATCTTCCTCAGTCAAGAGGAAGGTCCTGAAAGGGGAGGCAGGAGGATACTGAAGCTGGCCTGTTCACAAATGGGGTTACAGTGGGTAGTCCTGTTCATGAATAGGGACCACCTCAGCCCTGAGGGCAGACTGAATAGGATATATTCCAGGGGCAAAGGGAAGAGCAGGAAGCTCCCTTGGGGAATGGTAATGGGAGGTACCATCCTTCTTCCCCCTGTCCAGTCCCAGCCACTGAGGCCTGGCTCCTGAGGTTCTGGGTGGGAAGGTATTCTGAAATCTGGAGGTCAGTCTGATTCATCTTCAAACCGCCAGCAACTTGCGTAGAGCCTGGCATGCAGTAGGTGCTCAGCATGCACGTGTAGAATTTATGGATGAGTCCCAGAGTGGCCCTAGCTAACCCGACCCCTCCTTCCCCTAGCACTTTAGTGATATCATTACACCTATAATTATCAGAGACTTGACCCTGTGCCAGGCACTGTTATCAGCACTTTTTGTGTGTCACCTTATTTCACCCTCAAAATAACCATCTGAGAAAGGTACTGCCATTAGCTCCATTTTACAGATTATAAAACTGAGGCTTTGGAGATGCAAGGTGACCTATCCAAAGCTTTACAGTGAATTATTGGGGAAGATGGCTCTTCTACTGGGGACTGTCTAGCTTCAGAGTCTATACTCTAAACTGGAGCTACTCAAAGGAGGATCAGCTTTATCAGCATCACTGGTAGCTACTGCTGCAGACCTGCTGAATCAGAATATCTGGAGTGGGACCCAGCAGTCTGTGTTTTAACCAGGATCATGCAGCGATTCTAATGTATGCTCAAGTTTGGGTAGTGCCATCTAGAACACTAAGTTATACTGCCTCTTTGACAACCCTCTCAGCAGCTCTGAGAAGAGGTGGGAATTAGAAGAAGTAGCTATTACTATTACTATTACTATTACTATTACTATTACTATTACTATTACTATTACTATTATTACTATCATCATCTCATTTTCCAGATGATGAACTGAGCCTGGACCAAGACTCAAACCCAAATCTTTTGGTTCCAAGGCCCTTTCTCTTTATGGAATCTGTTTCTCCATCTGAAAAATGAGTGAATGGAACAAAAGGATCTTCCAGGAAGAAGAGGAGTCCCAGGGTCTGTCAATGGACGCCACTTAGAGATCAGCCGCACTTGCTGTTGGGCCCTGGCCATGGTGCTGAATTCATGCCCCACTGACGGACAGCCACCCAGGGTAGGAGATTGCGCCCCTAGAGGTGCCGCTGTCTTACAGCGCAGTGTCTGGCCCTCACCCCCAGGAAGCGGGACCCCGAAAACTCAGCACCAGGTTGGATTCCTAATTGACCCCCAGCTCGTCTGGGTCTGAGAAGGGGCGGAGGGGCCGTCTGTGTCTTTAAGAGCAAAACATCGATTTTTAGGGGCCGAACCGAGCTGGTCTAAGGAGATGGGTTAACTCCTTCCTTCTCAGCTCAAGATAAACGTGGATGCTGGAGAGGACTAGGTACAGATCCTCCAAGCCCCAGCCAGAGGAAGGCTCTCAGCTAGGCAGGAGCTGTGACCCCGGGGGGCTGTAGTATCAGGACAGCAGCGTGGGAGGGAAGGCCTCACCGGCTACTGGGGCTGGAGGGCTGGATCCCGAGGGAAAGCGTCCTCCTCCCTCCCCCGCAGCAGCCGCCCCCTCAACAGGCCGCCTTCCCAGCGCCATTCCCTTCCCCTTGCCTTTGTCTGTCTTTAGCCCTCCAACAGACCAGGTCTTTCTGGGAGGGGAAAGAGGCATAATGGATGTTCCCAGAACTGGGGACGGTGCTCCTGGGGCCCAAGACAGGGCCAGTCACCTCCCGGGAGAGCAGCCCGGCATCCTCCACCCTCCGGCCCCGAAACCCCACATTCCACCCTCCAGCCTCTCACCGGGGTCCTCAGCCCCCTTCAGCCCCCTGGATCCCCTCCCCCAAGCCTCCTAGCCACTGGGTGCATTCTGCTCCCTCGCTCCTTCGGGCTCTACCTTCTGCGAGCTGAAGGACTGGGTCCAGTGGTACAGAACCAGGCTCTCCTTGGGCCAATGGGCGGGGCTGGCCGCCTCGGGCGCGACGGGAGCCTCCACCGGCTTGGCTGCATCGCTCTCCAGCGCTGAGATGGGCCACCAGCTGCAGTTGGTGGGGGTCAGGTTGTTGGGGGTCGCCATGACAGCCGAGAATCAGAGGGAGGAAAGAAGGAGGCTCCGCGGCGGCGGCGGCTCTCTATCGCCCAGCATCACATGGCCTCGCGGAGCCTGCCCCTCTGCTTCGCTCCCTCCCTCCCCTCTCCGTGAATGTCATTACTCGCTGGGTGAGTGGGGGAGGGGCGTGGGGGATCCCAGGAGCTCCTTGGCACGCCCCTGGCCCCTGCCAGAGAAACCATCAGTCCTCTCGGTCTGGCACCATGGAAGGGTTCGAGGAGCCACAGGGGGGTGGGCCATGCCCCGCAAATAGCTCATATCTGGCCAGTCATCTGCCAAGACCACCACTGTTAACGCATTTTGACTCTCTATCTTCCAAGAAGCAAATACCTCTTAGGACAACTGGTGTTACAGAGACCAATTCCTTTTATAAATCAGTGTCTGGAAATAGCCTGTCTCTCTTAGGGGCTGTCATTTTCTAGCATTTCTCCTGAAGGACCTCTAAGGGCAGAAGGGAGAAAACTATGTGAAGTCCGGAGCAAATGCTTACACAGCACTTGCCCTGTGCCCCAGCTTTACAGCCATCAACTCATTGAGCCCTCACAATAATCCTATAAGCCTCATTTTACAGAGCAGGAAAGTGAGGCACAGAGAAGTTAAGTGACCTTGGCCAAGGTCCCCTAGCTAGTAAGTGGTGGGGTCGAAATTCGAACCTATCCTGCCTGGCTCCAGAGTCTATGCTCTTAGTGATAAGGTCATGATACCATGATGATGATAAAGACAACAGCACAGCAAGCATTTATCAACCCAAGCACTTTATACGCATCATCTCATTCATCTGCATGATAATCATTTTTACTAGAGGAGGAAAATGAGGCTCAAAGATGTCAAGTCATTGGTCCAAGGTCACATCTCTACCCCGGAGACTGAGGCACAAGGCGGAGCCCAAGAAAGCCTGTAATGCGCTGCTGTCCCCTAGTTTATCCTAAATATTCATGGCAGTTTTACATAAAGTTCCTTAATATAC
>NW_024424675.1:32187484-32280498 GCF_017311325.1 Ursus maritimus | reverse complement strand
CGGGGGGGGGGGGGGGCTGTAGTATCCAGGACAGCAGCGTGGGGGGAGGCCCACCACCGACTACTGGGGCTGGAGGCTGGATCCCAGGAAGCGCTCCTCCTCCCTCCCCGCAGCAGCCGCCCCCTCCAACAGGCCGCCTTCCCAGCAGTGCCCATTCCCTTCCCCTTGCCTTTGTCTGTCTTCTCAGCCCTCCAACAGACCAGGTCTTTCTGGGAGGGAAAGAGGCATAATGGATGTTCCCAGAACTGGGGACGGTGCTCCTGGGGCCCAAGACAGGGCCAGTCACCTCCCGGGAGAGCAGCCCGGCATCCTCCACCCTCCGGCCCCGAAACCCCACATTCCACCCTCCAGCCTCTCACCGGGGTCCTCAGCCCCCTTCAGCCCCCTGGATCCCCTCCCCCAAGCCTCCTAGCCACTGGGTGCATTCTGCTCCCTCGCTCCTTCGGGCTCTACCTTCTGCGAGCTGAAGGACTGGGTCCAGTGGTACAGAACCAGGCTCTCCTTGGGCCAATGGGCGGGGCTGGCCGCCTCGGGCGCGACGGGAGCCTCCACCGGCTTGGCTGCATCGCTCTCCAGCGCTGAGATGGGCCACCAGCTGCAGTTGGTGGGGGTCAGGTTGTTGGGGGTCGCCATGACAGCCGAGAATCAGAGGGAGGAAAGAAGGAGGCTCCGCGGCGGCGGCGGCTCTCTATCGCCCAGCATCACATGGCCTCGCGGAGCCTGCCCCTCTGCTTCGCTCCCTCCCTCCCCTCTCCGTGAATGTCATTACTCGCTGGGTGAGTGGGGGAGGGGCGTGGGGGATCCCAGGAGCTCCTTGGCACGCCCCTGGCCCCTGCCAGAGAAACCATCAGTCCTCTCGGTCTGGCACCATGGAAGGGTTCGAGGAGCCACAGGGGGGTGGGCCATGCCCCGCAAATAGCTCATATCTGGCCAGTCATCTGCCAAGACCACCACTGTTAACGCATTTTGACTCTCTATCTTCCAAGAAGCAAATACCTCTTAGGACAACTGGTGTTACAGAGACCAATTCCTTTTATAAATCAGTGTCTGGAAATAGCCTGTCTCTCTTAGGGGCTGTCATTTTCTAGCATTTCTCCTGAAGGACCTCTAAGGGCAGAAGGGAGAAAACTATGTGAAGTCCGGAGCAAATGCTTACACAGCACTTGCCCTGTGCCCCAGCTTTACAGCCATCAACTCATTGAGCCCTCACAATAATCCTATAAGCCTCATTTTACAGAGCAGGAAAGTGAGGCACAGAGAAGTTAAGTGACCTTGGCCAAGGTCCCCTAGCTAGTAAGTGGTGGGGTCGAAATTCGAACCTATCCTGCCTGGCTCCAGAGTCTATGCTCTTAGTGATAAGGTCATGATACCATGATGATGATAAAGACAACAGCACAGCAAGCATTTATCAACCCAAGCACTTTATACGCATCATCTCATTCATCTGCATGATAATCATTTTTACTAGAGGAGGAAAATGAGGCTCAAAGATGTCAAGTCATTGGTCCAAGGTCACATCTCTACCCCGGAGACTGAGGCACAAGGCGGAGCCCAAGAAAGCCTGTAATGCGCTGCTGTCCCCTAGTTTATCCTAAATATTCATGGCAGTTTTACATAAAGTTCCTTAATATACCCTTGCTTCCCTTGCTATAAATGTTGTTTTAATTTACTTACCATTGAGCAAATAGATGCACCAGGAAGATAAGCTTCTGAATTTGCCCTCCCTCCCCCACGTGATGCTATCAAGAACTCCTGAGCACAGGAGTTCACCCTTTTAGACTGCTAAGTCTGGCTCTTGAGGAATCAGTGTCCTTCCTTCTACCAGATAGCAAAAGTTCTGTGGCCCATGGGCTTCCCTTTTTGCTTTGGCTGCCAGGAAGCTTGGAGCTACACTTTCTGCTAAGTACCAGTTGCCACATTAGCCTCCCTGGTTCAGCAAATTCTTTGTCACTCTTCCATGAAATTCTTTTTTAATGATTTTACTCACTTGAGAGAGAAAGAGAGCGAGTGAGAGAGAGCAAGTGAACACTGAGTGGAGGGGGAGGGGCGAAGGGAGAGGGAGAAGCAGACTCCCCACTGAGCAGGGAGCCTGACTGGGTGGGGGTGGGGGAGTGCTGGGTCCTAGGATCCCAAGATCCCAACGTGAGCTGAAGGCAGATACTTAACTGACTGAGCCACTCAGTCACTCCTCCATGAATTTGTATTCCTTCTTTTTCCTCAAAGTGTCTTGTTGTTCATGATTTGATTTTATGAAGCAGAATATGATGTGTCTTGATGGAAAATTCAAATGTCTGAATTCAGGGAAGTAAGACCTTAGAAATTTGATCAGGCTGGAAAATCTGGTCCCTGTAGAGGCTGCTTTTAGGCCATGGAAATTTGAGCAAGGCAAAAGGACCTACAGTGACCACCTAGCTGATGCAAACTGGCTTTTAAGAGACCCAACTCGAAATAGCCATCAGCCCTAACTGACCAGTTACAACCAAGCACAGTTTCTAAGATTACCAAAAATAAAAACAAAAACAAAACAGTACAGTTCCATATGTCCCCATCCTCCCTTACTCCACCCTATAACTATAGCTCTTCACCACTGTCTCCTGGCAGACCATCTCTCCCTTGCGGTCCTGCTGCTGCTCCCTTGCAGTGTATTCAATAAACTTCTATCACTTTTGTTCTGCCTTGGGTGACTCTTTCAACCCTGGCGCTGCCAGCCCCCACCCAACTGGGATGCCCCACAGTCCCTATTCTGTGTCTTCGACCTCAATGCATCCAGGGAGCCCTTGTCACAGCAGTTGCACTCAAGTGTATAGTCATTCCCTCCACAAATATGAATTGTGCACCCACTGCATGCTAGGCACTTCAATGGCATCAGAAATACGGTGGCACATAAGACAGACATTGGCCTGCTCTTTGCATTTTTCACTTACTGATATGTCTGGGAAAGAGCCTCCTGTCAACATAGGTCTAGCCCACGGTTTGTAACAGTCTACATTGTATGGCTGCACTGTAATAAATTTAACTCCTATTAACAGATATATATGCTGTTTCTAATTTTTTGTTATAAAAACAACGCTGCAGCAAAAATCCTTATTCCTACAGATTTGCACACAAGTTTGAGTATAGTTTGTATGATAGCTTCCTAGCAGTGGAGTCGCTAGATTGAAGACTATGTCTCTACCCAAGTTCCCCCCCATGAGGCTGCTGCAGCTTACGCCCCCACCACTAACCATCTCCAAAAGGGCCCATTTCCCCGCACCCTTGCCAACTCAGCATCTTTTTAAACATTTGGGTTTTTTTCTTTTTGAATTTCTGGGTGAAAAATGGTACACTGTGGTTTTTATTTGCTTCTCTCTTTTGAGTTTTTATGATAAAGAAATTTTCAAACACACGACACGCAAACAAATTAGCTCAATGAACACCCATGTATCCGTCACTTAAATACAATCATTGGTTAGAACTTGCCATGTTTGTTTAATTTGGGAAGGAGGATTTGAAGTATTTTGAAACAAATTATAGGCATCATGATATTTCATTCATGAAATACTTCAGTATTAGATACTTTCTTTTTTTTTTTTAAGATTTTATTTATTTATTCATTCGACAGAGATAGAGACAGCCAGCGAGAGAGGGAACACAAGCAGGGGGAGTGGGAGAGGAAGAAGCAGGCTCATAGCAGAAGAGCCTGATGTGGGGCTCGATCCCATAACGCCGGGATCACGCCCTGAGCCTAAGGCAGACGCTTAACCACTGTGCCACCCAGGCGCCCCAGTATTAGATACTTTCTATCTAATGTAAATCATTTTCTTGCATAAACAACACACTTTTCACATTTAAAAAATTAATAAGGCCCTGATATCTAGTTCATGTTCCCATTTCCTCTGTTGTACCAGAAATGTCTGCATAGTGAGTCTGAACCAGGATCCACACAAGGACCATGCCATGAATTCTGTCGTTACCTTTCAAGTCTCTTTTATGGAGAATGGTCCTCATTCCTTTATATATTTTTTCCCCACCATGTTAACTCACGGAGTTGTCCTGTACAATGTTCTGCTTGGGGGTCTGATTGGTCACTGTCACGCCTTTTAACTTGTACTCTCCTCTGTGTTTCTTATAAACTAGCACTTAGACTAGATTCAGTCGAAGCATCTGGGGCACAAGAATTTAACTAATCCTTCGTGGGTGGAGCCCTGTGCTTCATTTTGCCTCCAGTCCAGAGATCCACAATGTCTTGGTGTCCCACTATTAATGATGCCATGTTTGATTTGAGGTGCTGACCACCACTCTCCATGGTAATGTCCATTTTTCCTCTTCCCACCAGGACCTTATGGGTATCCGGTTTCTCATCCACTGATGGTCCTTGCTGGGACCAATTATCAGGGGCTGTAAAACCATTTTCTGATTTTGCCGTTTCATGTGCATTTATCAGCTAGCATTCTTTGAGTTTCATCTTTTCAACCGTCTCGAATCCATTTTAATTTCTTTCCCAGCGAATGGTCTGTATTTCCTTGTTGCCCTGGGCAGCAGAGCTGGCTATGGGATCCAGGTCTACCTGACCCCCAGATACACCTGAGCTCTTTTCTCCACACACCACTGCCTCCACAGATAGCAGAGGCCGAACGGGCCACGGCCATGGGTGGGCTGCGGTGGGGGTGGAGGACATACTTCAAGCCTGGAAGGATCACTCGGGAGATTTTGTTTCCAAGTTTGGGGCAGGATGAATGGTTCTCCTGGGAATTAGAAGTTGCCCGAAGAAATTCGCTGTGAAAAATCCTAACAGTGAATGCATCTAATGTCTACATTCACCACCTGAGGGCCTGTGGGCTCAGGAAGCTACAGGGGCCCCAGAAATGCCATAAGGGTGTGGTGGGGAGCATGGTGGATCAGGAGAGCATGTGTGCCACCTAACGTACAGCCGGCTGCTCCTTGTCCCGGTCAGTCACTCCCGGAGTGGACTGCAAGCTTGGCTGCCAGTTATTCCAGGTTTTCAAGAACCTGGAGATCCAGATGTTCACGTGAAATCTCTCATTTTAAGATGTGTTAAGAAAAAAAAAAACTGGCTGGCACAGAAATAACAAAACATACTTGTGGGTTGGATCTAAGCCCTCACATTGTCACTTTGCAGCCTCTGCAGGAGATAATTTTTGCCGCAATCCTAGGGGCAGTATGTTAGTTAACATAGCACTAGCTACTGTAAGAGAGAAACCACAGTGGCTTTACACAGAAGTTTATTTTTCATTCACATAAAGTCCAATTAGCAGTAGGTGGGGGCAAGGGCAGGGAGTTCTCTGTCAACCTTCCCATGTGGCTTCCAAGATCACCCAGGCATTGCGATCCAGTGGGCACACAGTGAAGAGAGCAGAGGACCTTGTGGGAGGTTTTAATGGGTAGCAGCCCTCCTTAGTTATGCCCGTGTTCCACCCGTCAGAACTCAGTCCTGTGGCCACCTCACCAAAATGCAAAGGAGAGCTGGGAAATGTAGTTTCTGACCTGTGGCGGCCAGTTTCCAACAAGAACCGTCCTCTAGACTAGCTATGCAGACTTCTGGGGCATTTATCCATCTCTGCCCCACGCAATTACTGTCCTCTCCATTTTACAGATGAAGAAATGAATCTGAGAGGTTAAGTGACCTTTGATGTCTCGTAGCAGGAACATTGTCTTTGCTGACTTCAATCCAGGGACCTTTCCTCTCTCTCTGTGTTTCCCAACCTTGCCATTTCCTAAGAATCACCCATGGCACTTGTTAAACATACAAGTCCCAGAATGTCCGGGGGAGAGTGTGGTAACCTGTATTTTCGTCAAGAATCCCAGATGATTCTTCTCTCAGATTCTGCACCAGGGGCCGCACCCCAGAATCATCGGGGGAGCTTTGTGAAATGCTGATCCCTTGGCCCTAGCCCCTAGAAATTCTGATTCAGTGGGTCTTCAGGGAGGGGCCCTGACACTGACATTTTATAATACTCCCGGGTGACTGTGATGTGCCACCAGGGCTGGGAACCTCTGCTCCCACACCAAATTAGGCTGGTAAGTTTTTCAAACTAAAGCAGCAAGAGGAAGAGAGAAAGAGAGAGAGAGAGACAGAGAGAGATGAGTGAGAGTCAGCATTTTAAAAACTCTTCAACTAATTCTAATGTGCAGCCTAGGTTGAGACCTTCTCAATAAATGGACCAGAAGACTGAATGAGTAGGTTTGGGGTAAGCCAAACTTTCGGTATTTTTAAAGCTCCTCCAGGGTATTACGATACCACTGCCCTAGGGCTCTGCTACTCAAAGTATCCTCTGAAGTATCAGCACATCTCTGGGAGCTTGTAAGCAGAATCTCGGGTTCTACCCTAGACCTGCAGAATTAAAATTCCCAGGAGATAAACACGCTCTAGGCACACAGGCTGTTTTTTGGAGGACAGCAGATTAGGTCCTCCAATCAGGGCTGGCTCATCTTCTCTCCATCCCCATCCACCCTCCCGAAGCTTTCAGGAGGTTTTCTAGTGTCACTAGCATAATCTGTCCTCAAAGGTCTGGGCCTTGCTGCCCCCGTGCCGTGGCCATCTGTTCATGGATACTTCGTTTGGTCTGGGCATGCGCATGGTCTGATGAATCAACAGGGGACTTGAAGGCCCTTTCTGCCAGGGAAGGACATCACAGATGCTGGGTACTGTCTTGGGGGCAGACCATGGGATTGGTTGCTTCACCTGAAGATCTAAAGCTCTTTAGATCTGCAGTTTGGAAAAGAAAGCAGACTTGTTTTGTGAGGTTCTGGGACCAATCAGAGGAAGCTATAGGGAGGGAGGTTGAGTTCAATATAGGGAAAAGTTTCCAAAAAGCAGGGGCTGAATCAAAGGTTGTAAGCTTCCTGTTCCCCGAAGAGGACAAGCAAAAGTTGAATGGCCTTCATGCAGGGGCACTCAGAGGCACCGTCTGGATTGGATGTGAGCAGGAAGGAGTACTCCCCTCAAGGCTGAGACCTGCAGGCCCTCAGAGGCTGGGAGGCGGGGTCGAGGAGCAGAGCTCGGGAGGGAGATGATTCAGGGTTCTAATGCACCAATCACGTGTGAAGGCAGTTTGCTTAAACACAAATGACTGTGTGTGTGTGAAATAATTTCCGTGTTGGTCTCCAATAGTTTGAAAGCCGTGAGGTCAGTGGCTGGGCTGCCTGCGGAGTCCACAGCATCTGGTACAGATACAACAGCAACTGTCCAGTAAATATGTGTTAACTTAAATGCAAACGGCTGACGGTGAGCATTTATCTATTTGTCTCTCACTGGTAATTTTTGTACTCTGTGGGGCAATTTGGCATCCTTTTGTGCCCTTTAAAGCATCTTTGTCAGGTGTTCAAATAGTCCCTTTTCCTGCTTGCTTTCTCATTAAGTGCTAATTCTTTTTCATCCAGCTTGTATCTGCATGGCACTCTTTGTAATGGAAAAACAACTCATATATCCTAAATGGCCCATGAAGGGGAGGGTGTTATTAAATCACTCAGGGGCTCTCCTCTGCAAAGCCCAACCACCAATCCAAGAACATTGTACCTGGGAGCATCCCAACCAGAGGCCAACAGCATGGTCTCCAGGTGACTGTTCTCTATGAACTACTTTGTGCTTGACTCTATCTTGTGGTTTGTTTTTTTTCCCTCTGTTCTGAACATCTATTACTTTTGAATAAGAAAAACTAACCAGCAGGAACTGGACTGGTTTTAAACTCTATTTTAGATCTCTAACTTATTTTAGCCAGCTTTATCTAGTTGGCAGTGTTATCATTTGAGAAAACTGCACACGGAAAAACAGAGTGAATGCTTCCAATAACCACTTAACAAGAAAGCTGAGATCCCGAGAAATAAAATGATTTATCTGTCCCAGGATACATGAGGCAAGAGCAGAACTCAGGCCCTGACTTGCAGGTGGGTGATCTTTCTTTTTTGAAAAGATTTTATTTATTTGAGAGAGAGAGAGAGAGAGAGAGAGAGGGAGAGAGAGGGCAGAGGGAGGGGCAGAGGGAGAAGCAAGCTCCCTGCTCACTCAGGGCTCGATCCTAGGACCCTGGGATTATGACCTCAGCCAAAGGCCGACACAAACGCAGACGCTTAATGACTGAGCCATCCAGGGGCCCCTGAGTGTTCTCTCTTATATATCACTCCCTGCCCTTCCTGCTGTGAACCAGTTTTCTCTAAGTCAGCAATGCAGGGCTGTCTCAGGCATTCATGGCCTCACAGGTTGGATATTTCATTTTACTGACAGGATCTGAGTAGATTCCAGAGTGGAGACAGCCATCAGACCAGGCAGCCTCTACATATGTCTTTGCTTACTGGGAAACCACAACAGGCTGCAGATCAAATGCACAGAACTTCTGGCAGAAGCCTGTCCCTGGCACCAGGGCCACTTTGAAAGTCTGCTATTGGGTGATCTGCAAAAGTTACAGGCAAGTCTGTGCCATTTCTGCCACGTGGGACATTTTCTTGGGAGTATCCAGGATTGCTGAGAAGTTCTCCATGGACGCTTCCTCCAGTCCGGCTCTGGCTTCTCTGAGCCAAGTGAAAGGTGTAGAGCGCTTCTCCAGGAGACCTGGCCATGCCGAGCAGGGCTTAGGCCTGGGCTCTACTCCTTTTCCATTTGATAGGACCCGGCAGAGGGAATGTGAAAGCAATCAAGCTGTGCCAGAACCTACGCCAGCAGCTTCAGGCTCTGCAGAAGCACCAGGGGCTTGGCTCAGCTGAGACAGGCTGGAAAATTCACAGGGTGAATGGATCTCAGGTTTCACAGCTGAGAAATGAGCATAAGGATTTTTTTACTGTATTTTTTTTTCTGGCATCTGGGCAGATGAGTCCATGGTGGCTGTTCTGGGTGTCCTAAGGTCAGCTTCATTGTGGGGCTCTGGTATGTGATAAAGAGTATTTCTGGGCTAAGATGATTCTTGGAGGTGGTTCCCGGGTTGGGATGTCCACTGGGAGAAGGTGCTTTGGAAGTGCAGTAGAGAAATTCTGAAGGCCAGAGGATGAGACTTGTACCTAAAGCACTGACAGGTTCTTAAGGCTCACCCTGAGGAATTCTTTCTACACCTTATAAGGGAAAGACAAACAGGCACTTACGTGACGAAATCTTAAGAACAAATTGCATAGTAATAATCAAAGAGGTGTTGATTAAAAAAAAAAATCTTCAGGGGCTTTTCAAGAAAATTATAAAAATAATATACATTAATCATAACAAATTCAAATAACACATAATGTAAGAAGCGAATATAACTCCATTCTCCTGAAGAGGTACAAAATAAAATAAGGTATCATTTTTCACACTACCAGATAGGCAAGCTTAAAAAAATGGTCATCTCCAGCACTGGCAAGAGTGTAGGCCAGGGTTTTTTAACCTTAGCAGCACGGACACAATTCTTTGTGGTGGGGGCTCCCCTGTTTACTGTAGGGTGCTTAGCTGCATCCCTGGCCTCTACCCCCTAGATGCCAGGAGCATCTCCAGCACTACCTCCCAGGCTGTGACAACCAAGAATGTCTCCAAGCATTGTCAAATGTCCCCGGAGTGGGGGGTTGGGGTGCAAAATGACCCCCTGCTAAGAGCCATTGTAGGCAAATGGACACCCCAAACACCACTGGTGGGAGTAGAATCTGGCAGTTTAACATACTTATCAGATAATAAAATTTGTGTCACAGAGTTCCTGAGTCGCTCAGTCAGTAAGCATCTGACTTTGGCTCAGGTCATGATCTCAGGGTGCTGGGTTCAGGCCCCAGAAACTGCTCAGCAGGGAGTCTGCTTCTCCCTCTCCCTCTGACCCTCCCCCCTCCTGCTCATTCTCTCTCTCTCCTCTCAAATAAGTCTTTAAAAAAATTTTGTGTCACAAGGAACTTCACTTCAAAATACACTTACAGGAGTACAAAGCACTTTGCATCCTTTGTTCAAGCACTAAGGATAATAATGCATAATGGCACTAGTGGTTAAAGTAGCACTATTGGTAATATTTTCACTGGTAATGATATAAACAGCATTGATAGGTAATTGGTTAAATATCTATCTATCTGGCTGCAAAATGCCCAGACATACAACTGAATTAGGTCTGATATAGAGAGGTCTTCAAGATAAAATGTTATTGCCTGGGGGGCGGGGGGGAGGAGCACTTGGGTGGCTCAGTCAGTGGAGTGTCTGCTTCAGGCTATGATCTCAGGGTTCTGAATAAGAAAAACTCGAGTCCTACATCGGGTCCCCTGCCTAGCAGGGAGTTGCTTGTCCCTCTTCCTCTGCTTCCCCCCTCCCCCATTCCTATGCTCGCTCTCAAATAAATAATCTTTTAAAAAAAACTGTTATGGGGGAAAAAGCAAGGAGCAGAAGAGTGTAGATAACATTTTTGTAAAATTTAAAGAACTGTATGAATAAGTGGATATGTGTGTGTGTGTGTGTATAAATATGTACATCAAAATATGTATGGATACATGTTCTTATTTTTTTTTATTTATTTTTTTAAAAGATTTTATTTATTTATTTGACAGAGATAGAGACAGCCAGCGAGAGAGGGAACACAAGCAGGGGGAGTGGGAGAGGAAGAAGCAGGCTCATAGCGGAGGAGCCTGATGTGGGGCTCGATCCCAGAGCACCGGGATCACGCCCTGAGCCGAAGGCAGACGCTTAACCGCTGTGCCACCCAGGCGCCCCGGATACATGTTTTTAAAGCCTGGAATAAAGTGCACGAAATCACAAACTGTGGCTATCATTCTGCAGAGTAGGATAGAGGGGTACGGGGGGGAACATCTGGGATTTTCCATCTCTACTTTAAATATTTCAGAATCACTTATATCATTTTACAACAAGGATGTTGCGAAATTATAAGTAGAAAAGGAAAAAAGAAGGAAAAGAAAGGAACCGTGGTTGGAGTCCTGCCTGCTCTCACCTGGAGTAAGTAAACCTGGCTGAAAGGCTTGCCCTGCCCTTCGAAGATCCCAAGGCAGCATCAGAGGCACCACAGCACCAATCTTCTAGTTGGCAGAGGGGAGAGTTATTTCCATCCTGCAAATGGGGAGACTGAGACTCAGTGAGTTCCATGATTTGCCCAAGGGCCCACATCTCTGGAGTCCCAGGGACCACGCCCCTAAATCACAGGAGCAGATCCAGCCACAGGCTCTCACAACCATAGGCCTCACAAGCCTGCCCTGTTCAAGTGCTCCCACTTGTGGCCTCTACTCCTTCAACTCCTCTTCAGCTCTCATTCCTTCTAGCAAAGCTGGTATTCCTCTCCCGTGGTCATTTTCCTCCTTCTGGCTCTCCTTTGCTGAAGGCATCATGCTTTAGGAAGAGGAGGGTTTTGAGATCCAACCCTGTCACTCACCAGCTCAACTAGTGGCTTCACCTCCCTGGGTCTCATCTGTAAAATGGAGATAAACGTACCTAACTTCCAGAATTGTTTTGAAGCTCAAAAGAATCACGTTTGCGAATGCATTTTGTAAAACAGAAAGCACTTAAAAATATTAGTTGATTTTATTTTAGCAAAATAAAACTCTAGCTCTCTTCCTGTGGGGTTACAGTAACACTGCTGGGGTCACTACAAGGGAGAAGACATTGAATGGAAATCTGAACCTGAAACATTGTACAAAGATTTGCAATATACGGCAATATGCTGAGAAGGCCACACAGAGAGTTCAGAAAATGGGTCAGTCCATCTAAGCTAGTACCTTACCTGAGCCAGGTTCCCGTCGAACCTTTTACTGGGCTCTGGGACTTGTGCTGTCACCAGGGAGAGGTGCCAAAATGCTAACCATCTTAGGGCAGGGGAGCAGGGAAACAAGAAAACCCAATGGAGTGTATTGCCAGCACCATGGATTGTACTTCTATTCACAGAAACACGGACTAGGCAGGAAGCAAGTTAGTATGGCTGTCCAGGGCTTACGGGAGTGCTCAGTTAATTTATTGACATTATAAAAAGTAATGTATGCAGAAGCACCCGGGGCAAGGTTCCATCTCCTACCATCCCAGTGAAATGTGGTGAAAGTGACCTTGTCAAGAATGGCAGCAACAACAGCAAACTTGAACAAGCTCACCTCACTGCTGGAGTCGGTGGTGAGGTGGGCCCTGAGTGTGTGTGGTTGATAACCTTGCGTTTATGCGATTTCTCAGTACATTTACTGGAGGCTTTACACAGCTCATCCCCTCTTCAGGTGTAAAATTCTGTTCTAAGAAAATAATCAGACTCATAGTCAGATGTAGATACAGACACACACAAATACACATGCTTTAAATGTACATATACACATAAATAAGCATTTTCAGCTCAGAGTGATTACAGCAAACATACATACCCCAACCGTCCAAAAATAGAGGAACAGTCAATCACAGAAGAAATTACGAATATATTTAAATAACAGACTATTATACTGTCATTAAAATCATGTTTTTGAGGAGTATTTTGTGACCTGGAAAACGCTTACAATAGTTAATGAAAAGAAGAATATTAAACTGTACACCCAGTTTATCAGCAATTAACATATATACATTTATAATAATAATAACAGCAACTGCGATGTGCTGGATGCTATGAGCCAGGCAGTGTCTTATCCCATTATTCATACAACTCTCTCCAAGCCCTCGGAGGTGGGTACTAACATTACCCCCATCTCTCAGAGGGGTACATGAAGGCATAGGGGCTCAGGCAGTATGTCCAGGGCCACACAGAGGGGTGGTGGTCGTGGGGCTGGACTGCTAACAGAGCCAGTCTGGTTCTTAGGAACTCTGTGGCACTGTGACAAAACACTCACAGTGGTCATCCCCCAGTGCTGGGGCTGAACAACATATACTTTTCTCCTTTATATTTTCCACATTTTCTATAGAGGTACATTTTTCTTTGGTTAAAATTAGCTTTTGTTAAAAAATAATATAACACATTAAAAATACTTCCAAAGTACAAGGGGTACTAAATTACCTAGGAGCCAGATGGATGGGAGGTGGCAAATCAGATCCAATTTGATTTGATGCAATGGAAAGGGGTCGGGAAAGGCCAGACGACTAGGCACAGGGGGAAAGATAGCCGTCAGGTTCTGAACACATCTCATCTCGCCAGGTGCTGTGGGACATCCGCGCTGAGACAAGCAGCAGGACACAGGACACAGAGGTATGGTGGTGGGGGCAGGGGCCGTGAGCAGGCCGCCCCAAGATGGCCATTTTGACATGAAGATTATTGTGAGCTGAAAGTGACAGAGACCCTGTGGGCTCAAGAGAAACTTTTGCCCCTCCCTTAACTATACAGAAGAATCTCAACTGGCGGTCCTCCCCAGAATGGGAGTTATTAGCAGAGATAAACTGTATGTGAGTGACCTATCTGTACGGCAGGACAAACATCTAATTATCAACATCGGCCTTTCTTACCAACGTAAAGTACATTCCTTTCCTCTGAAGTCCCAGGCTCCTACCCCCTTCTCTTTAGTTCAGGATGACATACAGACCTCACTCTGCCTGTCTGTGTAGATTCCCTGCATGTATGCTATTAAATTTGATTTTCTCCTGTTAATCTGTCTCAGGTCAATTTGATTCTTAGTCTAGCTAGAAGGACCCTTGAAGGGTATAGAAATTCTTGCTCCCCGACAGGGGACATACGGGCTGAAGACCTGGATGTGGTGTCAACAACAAGCAGATATCACCAAAGCTGTGGAAGACACTTACTATTTCTACTGGTCTGTTCCCTCTATCCCTTTCTTTGGGTAAGAGCAACCCATCTTTTCCTTTGGAGAAATGCCCTACCCATTCTCTGTAGTCTTGGTGAGATGGGCAAAGTGCCTGGCTCTATAAGAGATGGGCACTCTATCAAGCTAAAGGAGAACATTTCTTGAGGTCAAACCTGTACTTCTGTTGCAGGTAAGTCAATGATTAAGCCCGCAATGCCCAGCCACTTAGTGAAATGGCCTTTGCTGCTTGGGAGCCATTGCTCAGCTCTCAGTCTGAAATTTAATTTTCTTGAGTCCACAGTGAGATAAGAGTCTTCAAATCTGGCTTTTTGGGGAGGAAAAAAGACTTCCTAATTTCCAAACTCTCTGTAGACTAAGAACACAAACTGGGAGTGAGAGGATAGAGAGTTTCTATTAGCTACAGTGTGTGGAGATGACACACCATAAGATTAAAGAGAAGTTCCCATAGAGCGGGAAGGGACAAGGGCCTTCTGGGACTGTCCAGGAGAAAACGCAGGACAGGTGTTCTGGTCTGCCCTCCTCTAAGGCCAAATCCTTGCGTGGGGCTCAGAAGCACTTGGGTTTAGAGGACGCTGGTGCCCCATTCCCCGAGCAGAGCCGAGGGAGAGCACTGGACTTTCAGAGAAGACCCACACTAGCTGGGCCGCAGCACCAAGTTGCACCTCGGCTGTAAAAGGAGCCCCAGGAGATGAGGCAGTGGACAAGAGCAGTTCTCTCTGCCCCCTTTCACCGTGTGCCACACGGGTAATCCGGAAGCATACGCTGCCCCAGTGAGGGGCTGGGCAGACGAGGAAAGGTCAGGAGACAAGCTGAGAGGACTACGGCACACAAGGGCCTTGTGACTAGAAACACGGGCGATATTCATGATTCTGCTCAGGAAAGAAATCGGGCCAGCCCTGTTTTGGTGGGCCCCACCAGAATCCATAATGCCGAGGGACAAGTCTAGAGTAGCCACATGGCAGGGAAGACCAGCAGCGGGGAGGGACCACACCTGAACCACAAAGCTCGTCTGCCTCCCCCCTCTCCTGCCCAGATGCCACATGGGGTGGGGAGCACCATGAAAGGAGAAGAGGGAGGGGAGAAAACCCTGAAATACTGAATATTTATGCACAACTGTGTATGAACTAGAAGAGAGGGAAAGAGCCCCCCAGGACTGAGAGAATGGAGTCTGAGATCCATGAGAGGAGGGAAACACAGGAAGTTGTACAGTTTCGGACCAGAGTAGCAGCGGGTAAAATCTGACGCTGCTAATGGGCCAAAGAACTTGACTACTGCACAGAAGGACACAGAAGAATGAAAAATGGGACTAAATCACTTTGACGACGATGCCCCGGAGAAGCTGCCTGGGAATTCCCGGCAGCTGGCAGAGGCTCTGGTCTCCAGTCTGAGAAGGCCTGGTTATTCAGCATTCCTGTTGGTTGAGTGACCTTTCTGATATCCTTTCCATGAGAGTCACAGATTTTTCTCCCCTCAGACACAGCGTCATCCTGGAAGAGCATGTGAGATGAGAGGAGTGGGAGGCAAGGCCCCTGAGGACCAGCATCTGGGTAGAGGCGGAACAGCTGAGAGCAGGGCCACAGAAGCCAGAAGAGGACTGGAGTTAAGAAGGAGGTCATACCCAAGTTACTTGTGACCTCGGCAAGAAGTGTTTCGGTGGGGATGGAAGTCAGGCTGCAGTGGGCTGAAGAGAGAGAGAACTGAAGAAGTAGAGATATTGACTATGGTTTTAAGGGGGAGGAAAGGACAGGAGCTTTAGGGGGGATCTGGGTAGAAGGGGGCTTTGTGGGTTTGGGTTTTTTCCCATTGTTTCTGTATTTTAAAGGATGCAAAAAGATACCGTAGGTGTTTGCATGTATGGAAAAATGGAATGAGTCCCCTGAGAACAGTGGCAAGATGGGAACCAAAGTGGTGTCAAAGTAGGGACTGGTCTCAGAGAAAAGGGGAAGGAATGGCTGTAGAGATGGCCAAGAAGAAAGGACACAGAACAAGACCTCAAATCCAATGGCTTCTGAGGACACAGATGCACCTTTCTGGTGAAAACTTCTCTTTTTCCCTTGGACAGAATTAGATGCTCATGAATGTATAAGCAGAGAATGAAGAAATACTTTGGCAAATTATAGCTAAATGTCAACGCTTGAGAGGGAAGATTGGTTAAGAGACCATGGGCAAGGAAAGAATTTCTGGAATTAGGCTGAGCCAGGAAACCATAATACAACAGTTCAAATGTAGAGTTAAGTTGAAGACTTATCAAGACTTAACTCAAATTTAAAAACTCAACACAGCCATTGTGAACTGGCAGATACAGTAAGTATGAGTACCTAAATGCTTAGCTCAACAGCCTTCGAGCAGGGGCTCTTCACATTTACAGTTGTTGTTTGGCATAGGTCAGAATATAAGGTCCAGGCTGTCCCCACCCAGCCCCATGTATCTTCCTGTGCCTTGGAAACCTGCATGGGGCTGCCCCACAGATCTCTCAAGTTCTGTGAGTGTAAACTCAGCTCCTCATTCAGAGCCATCTCACTTCAGGCAGGCAGTGAGATCAGCCTTCAGCCAGGCTGCCTTGGTTCAAATTCCAGCCACACCACTTACTAGCTGTGCGACCTCAGACAAGTTACTGAACTTCTCTGTCAGTTTCCTCATCTGGAAAATGAAGATAATGGTACACTGCTGAGAGGATTAGACTGAGTTTGCTGACACACAGTAAGAACTATAAAAGTATGAGCTTTTATCATTATACCCCATTTAAATGTTGTTCTCCATCTGTTCCCCGACAATCTGATTCAGTAGGGTGACATCAGAAATAGGCAACAATATCCAGTCAGTGGCTCAAACCAGAAAGCAAATTTTCATTATCCACTTTCGCTCACTGCCCATCCTGTTCACATTTAATCTCTCACCAAAGCCCAATGTAGTAAACTTTCAATCTGCTACCCTGCTCTCCAGTCCTATGGCCACCTGCTCTTTAGATCACTGCCAACGCAGGCCCAGATCACTGTGCCATCCAGCCTGTAACCACAGTAATCGTTCTAAAGTAAAATGGTCGTTTCTCTTCACTTCCACAGTCCCCACGATTCTGAAAATAACCCTTCTGCCAAGACCTCTAAGATGAAGACCCTTCATTACAGGATTCCTGCTATCACCTGCATTTCAAACTCCTGATGGTCCAAACTCTTCCCAATTTCCCAAACTTACTGGCTTCCTGGATTTCCCTCCCTAGTGAATGGTGCCACCCACTGGCCACTCATTCACTCAGGCCAGACATCTCTGAGGAGCACGTTCAGCCAAGTCCCCCTAATCCTAAATGCTGTGGCCCCTCAGGGCCTCTCCCCCCTTCAGACACTGTGTGCAGTTCTCCGGCCTTCATTTACATTAATTCAAATGTCTTCAAACTGGCCTCTCTTACATTCCTCTTCTTCTTCATCCACTAACAGGCTGCCAGAGTGATAGAAATAGTCCACCGTACATCACTATTTTGCTTAAGGGCAAAATAGAAGCTATTTAACACAATTCCCTCCTTGAGTTGGCTTGGACTCTCTCCAGTCTCACCTTCGTCCTTTCCCACTTCCCAGGTCAATGTCTGACTTTCAAGTTTAGACAGAACCTCCTCCAGGAAGCCTTGTCTGAGACATCCCCCTGCACCTCCAGACCAGGCTAGGCAACCCTTCTGGGTGCCCCAGGGCTTCCTGTGCCTCCGCACTGGGCAAGCAGCAGGTATTCACTGAAGTCTGCGGAAAGAAGAGTGGGAACTGAGGACAAGCAAGGCAACCAGACACACTGCAGTCCCATGGCAGAGACCAGGACGCAGCTCTCTTCCCTTTCCCAGACTTCCAAAAGGACACCACACATTTACTCCCTATTACCACACTGCTTTGATAACAGAAGTATTTCATAACAGGATAATCGTGGGGGGATTAAAAATATTTAAATAGTTTCTGGCACATAGTGAACTTTCAGTGGTTTCACTTGACAAGTAATTACCGAGTGCCAACTCTGTGCCAGGCAAGAGTCTGGGCCCTGGGGATAGACTATTTTCATCAACTTTAAGACACCGTTATTTTAAAGACTCCTCATTTATTGTAGGTATAATCAAGAAAAAAAAATGCTACCAGGACACAGGTGTCAATTATAAGACACATCCATTTTTTCAGAGTGCTTAACTGTAGGAAATATCATCTAGGAGTCAATGAGAAAAGTAGTGATAAACAAAAGAGACAAAGTCTCTGTTTTCAGCTCACTTCTATTCTAGTGAGGGTAATGGTAACGAATATATGTTATCAGGTAGTGGTAAGTGCTATAATAAAAAGAAAGTTCAAGGGACACAGATGAAGGGGTCTTCTGGGGTAGCCAGGAAAGGCCCTGCTGGGGAACCACACGAACAGACTTGAATGAAGAGGAGAGTTGTGGGTAAACAATATCCAAGTAGAAAGAACATCAAATACAAAAGACTTGAGAGGGAAATGTGCCTGGTAAGTCCAAGAATAGGCAAGTCAAATGCAGCTGGAACACAGTCCCACATCCTAGGCAGCACATTTCCTCAAGCCCAATGAATTTCCCAGGTGAAAGCAAGTATGCCTGATCTAGTTAGGGTGTGTAAGGGGAAGATGGGTTGAGACTAAGAAAAGTGGCCTAACTCAAGTGACCAGGAAGGTGGGCATAGGGTCAAATGGCCTAAATTTGAATCCCAATTCTGCCACTTACAAGCTGTGTAGCCTTGGATGACTTATCTAACTGCTCTGATCTTTACTTTACTCAGGTGTAAAATGGACAAAATAAAAGCAACTGCTTTGCAAGTTGAATTAAATTAAGATTAAATGAGACAGTCCTTGTAAATAAAGATAGAAATGATCATTATCATCAACATCTTCTACTCCAAAATCACTTTTCAAATTGTATCAAGGTAAGGAACAATGTTTTTGAGCCTTAAAACACTTAAGACGACTATTCCAGATTACCAGCTGGTAGGATGGCAGCCACATTGTTGGGAAAATAAATTTTTTTGAAGGTTTTGAATTTGCCTTCTTCAAAGTTATTTTTTAAAATCAAAGTTATCCTCCTATGTATATTGTTTTTGCAGTATAATTGATGAAATTAAGTCTACTCTACTCAGTCAGTTATAAGATACATGGAATAGGAAGTGCTGCTAAAGGAATTTAAAAGCTACGATAGCTTCCTGATGAAATGACATTACTATGTGCATTAAGTTAATACCTAGCCAATTTCCTTTTTTTTTTTTTAAAAGATTTTATTTATTTATTCAACAGAGATAGAGACAGCCAGCGAGAGAGGGAACACAAGCAGGGGGAGTGGGAGAGGGAGAAGCAGGCTCACAGCAGAAGAGCCTGATGTGGGGCTCAATCCCATAACGCCGGGATCACGCCCTGAACCGAAGGCAGACGCTCAACCGCTGTGCCACCCAGGCGCCCCCAATACCTAGCCAATTTCCTAAGTACATAAAGTCTGCACGTAAGTTCAGGGCTTTTTCTATGGCTGGAAAGACCCTGTGTTGCTAATACAGGAGGCATATCTGGCTTTTTGTTCCCTCAGATCACATGTTTTCTAGCTTCTCTATCTCATTCCGTCATGAGGTGCCACACAATGAGCCAGGCCTGTCTGTCATGACTTGAAATTTCAGGCCACAGCAAGTGGTGTGAGTTAATGGACTTCGTAAGTATTCCCCAGACGTTCTTGCCTTCCAAATACTCTCTGAGGAAAGAGCCACATTCTCAGAAAGCATCTGACTTTATGATGGAGATATGCTTACATGAAGCACTTAAAAAATTTTTGGCTGTTAGTATTTAATGCCATAATGGAAGGAAGTAGGTAGAATGAAGAATTCACGAAAACTGTATTTAGCACCTACTAACCTCCAGGAATTGTTGGGCTTTGGGGATTCATTACTGATCTATAGTCCTTGCCCTCAAGTATGTGTGAGTTTTATCTGAAGCAGTATTTTCAAATGACAGCTTAATAACAAGTCTTGATGCAACTCACTTTGCAACTCCTGAGGAAAAAATGCACCATATTTTCCTCTTTTTTATTCTTTTCCAAGAGATGTTGAGAAATGGGCAGCAGATGGACAGGCTTTTGAGACAAATTAAATGCCAACTCGGTAACTTACTAGCTTTGGGTGATAAGACAAAGGGAGCTAGAACAAGGGATCGAACACCTGAGTCCCAGGCATCCGCATCTGTAAAATGTATAAAGTCACAAGAATATTAAATGAGAGAATATGCACATTGCTGCACAGAAGAGGATAGCCATTGTTATTAGTATCATTAAGTTTGATGTTGGAATTTCACAATTAATAGTTTTTTTTCATCCCGTCAGTTAATGAGCCTTTGGTAGGAACAAGGAGAACTTGAAAATGTTTCACCCAGGGCCCACTACATGCTTTATGTTTAACATCCTTATACAATGACTTGTAGATTCCATTCCCAGACATGGGTCAGGCATTCCAAGGTCTGGCTGTAGTTAAGTTGGACAGACTAAACTATTTCCAGCAGCCTATCTAGTTAGGTGACTATACCTGAGTATCAGGGCGGGTGGGAGTGGGAGGGCCCAGTTTTGGCTCAGGTAACAACCCTCCCCCTGGTGTTGGGCCAGAACCAACTCTAGCCAATTCTTTTAAGGAAAGCTATCTTTTCCACAAAGCTCAGAGAAATACAAACGTTTAACTGGGGCGCGGTGAATGCGGAGCGGCACAGCTACTTCAGCAGAACCAGTCCTGGTGACGGAGGGGGGGGGGAGGTTGATTTGCAACTGTTGCACACATCACCCCTTCTCTGCCTTTCATCTGAGCAACTGTCAGAGTCCTAAAAATGGAAAGATCCCTTAAAATCACCTACTTCGGTGAACTGCCCCATAAACCTTTTTGCAAAATTTAGTACGTATGTGCATTTCTCCGTCGAGTTCTCACTAGATTTTCCAAGGGGTCCGTGCCTGTAAAAATGAGATTCGCTGATATAGTCCACTTCCTCACTTAACAGTTGGAGAAACTGGCCCAGAAAGGTAAAAGCAGTCGTCTCAAGTCAAACAGAGGCATTACAGCCATTCCAATTTCGGCCTCACATTCCCGGCCCTGGCCGTGATTGATAACCTCCCCCGCTTCTCTGCAGGCCAGGAGACGAGCGCTTGCGTCCGAGCTCTGGAGATGTCGCAGGCCGTCAGGTTCCTTCGCACCAAAGAGACTCGGGCCAAGAGCTCAGCGGGTGCCTCGAAGATTCCCCCACCCTGGCCTCGGTCCCCGGAATTTCCGTTGCCACGGTGACTCCAGGGCGAGCACCAGGCCCAGGGAGACCTTGGGAAGTGAGGCGGCTGGGCGACTGGGAAGAACAGCGCCTACTCACTCACCTGACAGAGAGGAAGCGGGCACGCCCCAAACGCCGGTCCCGAGCAAACCCACGGAGAACCGAGGACTAAGCGAGGAGAATAACAGGAAATTACGTAGACGCACGTGCTTCCTAGAGGGGCGGGTACAGGGCTTTTGAGAGGCAAGGCCCGTGCCCCGCGCCTGCGCAGCCACCGCCTGCCGCGCTGCCGAGTCACTGGGGTGGGAGGAGCATGAGCAGGGGGCGGGGCGCGTGGCTGAGTGACGCAGGCGCAGTGCGACTCCGGAGGCGCGGGCTGGCCCCTCCGCGGGTTTGGATCCGGGTCAGTCAGGCGCCGCGATCGGGGACAGACGATCTGAACTGACGGGACTGGATTCCCGGAGCGCCCCAGCTGCGAGGAGGTGAGTGCGTGGACGTGACGGGGAGGGGCCCCGGCATCCCGTTTCGGCCTGCCGGTCCGGCCTGGCCTTGGGTGGCTTCCCCTGGGCCCGCCCGCTTCTCGTCGCGTCGCCCCCCGGCGCTGACTGCCTGGGCCGGGCCGGGCCTGGGCCTCTCCGCGCCCCCTCGGCCGCCGCGGCTTGGGTCGGCCCAAGCTCCGCTCTCTCTCCCCTTCCCGCGCCCCTGCGGTCCCCGCCGCGTCCCGCCCCTCCGCCCGCTCCCGCCCGGCTGTAGCTTCCCCTTTTCGCCTTCCTTGGTCGCCCTTTGCCCCTTCCCGCCCTTTCCCGCTTGTTTCTGAGCCCCAGCCTCGTTGGCTGCCTCTTCGGTTCCGCTCCCGCCTTCTTCTGCATCCCTTGCGCCTCGGCGCAACTCCAGCCTCTCGTTCTGGCCGGGGGAGCATCCAGCAGAGGCAACTTTCCAGCTGGAGACCCGGGCGGACAGAGCTGGGGCCTTAGCTCTCCACCACCCGAGTACCGCCCCCCGCTCCGATTCTGACCTTTCCCCCTGATCGTATTTAATCGCGACCCATCCAGAGTCGGGGGCGTGGGGGGGGGGACAGAAATAACACCGTACTTTTGCTCTACATCGAGAGTGTAGGGGGTGAGAGAGTGTTTAGAGAGAGATGTGAATGTGTTTTGGACTGTGGGCAGATAGATTCAACCTAGACTTGTTTGTGTCTTAAGGGGGTTGCAGGACAGGGTTTTCTTTCCTGCACTCCGCGCTTCCTGGGAGGCTGGGAAAGTTTCTAAATCTTTAACATTGTGATGACACGCTTACGCGGGGATCCTTTATTTATCGATCTCAGGTCTTTTCAGGGTCCTGGAAATTTGGATCTAGGCTTGAGGTTAAAAGAGGTCATGGTTAAAACTACAAGATACAAATAAGAGTGTGACACATGCTATTCGTTGAAAGTCAGAGAAAACCAGGAATTTGCCCTTTTGATGGAGGAACTTAGGAGAATTTTACTTGTCATTTTTGAAAGGTTGGGAAAATCCGAGGCAGAGTTAAATTTGCCCCTTGTGATTTAACTTAAAACAATACAAAGTAACTTCTAATAGGCCTTTAAACTTTGATCTCTTTGGTAATTGTTCCATTTTCAGGAAGTCAGTGAAGTGAAAATGGCAAGAAATGTCTCCACAAATTTAATGTTAACGAAAAAGGGCAAACCAATTATATGTTTACCGGAGTTAGTTGTACAACTCTTGATTACAAACATGGTCTCATTTAGCTCTTAAGGTCATGTCTAAGACTCGCCTTTGCTCTGGGTTAATGTAACAGAGGGAAAGGGTGCATAATCAGAATATTGGAAGTCTGAAAATAGTTTAGACAGAACTTCATTCCTAATGTTTTAGTCTATAGCCAGTTTTTATTTTGGTCTATTTTGGTTTTCAAATAATAGATCTTTTGGTGTGTCAACAAGAATGTTAACTAAGTTTGTATAAATATCTAGAGGTCACCTGCAGTGCCATTAAGTTAGGACTGTATAATTAAAAATTACATATCTGGGTGCAAAGCTTCTTAGCACAGTGTTAGGGCAGGAATGAGATTCCAATTCTTACAGGAATAGGGTTCACAGTCCTGTGTCAGGTTTATCCTTCTATCCCTAATCCAGTCTAGTGCTAAAGCACATGGTAGGGATTCTGTAAATATTTGTGGATGGAATGAATTTCTGCCCATAGAATTAAGCAGTGTATATTTAGATGTGATGTGTACTGATTTCCAGAGAGTCCCAGAAAAGGGTTTGTGTGGGGTCCTCAGGGATGGGGAGACTCTTCAGATTGTTTAACTCTGTAAGGGCCAATAGTCTGAGCATTTGACTGACTGGTCATAAAGTAATTGAGGAAAACTATAAGCCAAACTTTAATTTAGTTCTACCAGCAGGAAGGATTTGTTTATAATCTCTGGTACCACTCTTAGGTACTGTGGAGCTTCAAAAATATTAGGATATGTGATCTTTGCTTGCCTCTCTCCCCAGATATATAGGACATTAATGTGTATCTGGGGGAGGATCCCCCTCTAAATCCAAAAGCATTAGAAACCAGCAAAATATGGAATTAATGTTTCCTCAAGTTCTTGTACTGGTTAAATAAACCAGCAAGAATATGTGGGGAGTGTGTTCAAATTTTTTGATTTAAGAAGTTGCAGTAAAAGCTAGCTGAATTCTTTGGAGACTATTTTCAGTGTTCACCAGAGTGATCTGCCTAAAATACCTTCTTCTACATGTAAGTAAATAAATAAATGAAATAAGCGAGTAGTGTTAATGCCTTGCTTCTTTATTCTGCCACTGGTACTATATGATTACATTATATCAAACATATTATGACACCCTGACCTTTGGAATATTAGAGGTCTCACAATAACCTCAAACTCACCCCTGAGAAATAAGCACATAAGGAATCAGAGAAGTTACAAGGGTCCACAGAGAGGCACTGCTCCTTCTGAGAGTGCCTGGGGGGCGGGGGGAAGGGGGGTTAGATGGGGTTAGCAAGTTAGAAATAAGGAAAAGGTAAAGATAATCGTTTGCTTCACAAATTCACCATTTTATATTTTTTGTCTTACCTTTTTTCTTTCTGATTCTCTATGATCATAGATACTGATTTATTTTTTGTTCAGATTTAATGTTAACTAATGTTAACTAATTAATTCCCTTAGTGGAAAAATAAGGAAACTAGATTTCAAAGGATTTATTAACAGACTTCTCTGCTTCTCTGTTGTACCTCTTATTGCTTTGATTGGCTCCTGTTCCCCTTTTCTTTAAGTATAAAAATCAAGGTGGAAGAATGGAGAACTTTAATTAATCAAACTGGTTGATTAAGTGGAGATCATTTAAAGATGCATCTACAGAAAAATAATTTATGTAATTTTTTACTTTCCACCTTTTTCTTTTGGCAAAGTTTGTTCCATTTATCTTTTCGAGTTGTATGCATAGTTCATTTATTTTCTATCTTGTATAATAATTAAAATAATTCAAAGCTAAAAAAATGAAGGTATCAAACTTACTGATAAGAGTGTGGAATAATCAGTAATCATTGAAACATATTTGTAATCCTGCTTTAACAATGGTAACATCTTGATATCTGAGTATGAATATTTATATGAATATGAATAGTGATACCTGGGTCAGGATTGCTTTAGAGAAATGCGATCATGTGTCACGAAGTTATACTTAACGGGAATTGTTGGGGTTGGACCACACAAATACTCAGTATCACTGTAAAGAATCAGAGTGTTGTAGGTTGAGCTTTTTCCTTTTATTTTTGGTGCAAAGGTCACTTTGTCTGTAGGTTTCTAGACCTGTCCAATTGGACGAATTTTTACCCCCATGTTAAAAAGTATACTTAAACACAGATTTCAGGTGATCTAGTTTCCAAAGCTCTGTAATAGGATATTGGCATCAAGTATTTGGACAGTTTAAATTCTATCATAATAATTGAGTAAGATAGAATTATTGAATCACTGTGTTGTACATCCGAAACTAATATAACATGTCAACTATACGTCAATAAAAAAATCTGTTATAATAAATACATGTTTCTGTATCATTTCATTTGTCTTTTCTTAAGAAATAAAACCTACCGTCCCCAACTGTCTACACTGAAAATTCCTTTTAGAAATAGAAATTTGCTTCCCCCCCCCCAACAAGTAGTAATAGTATCAGGAATATAGATTTTAACAAAAGGTATACTTTTGAACCTACCAGTTTTCACTTTGCTCATTTTATTTTTATTTTATTTTTAGTATTAACGGCAACATCCATACTAGTGTAAAAACTTTCACAATGAAATCTGAAGCCAAGGATGGAGAGGAGGAGAGTCTACAAACTGCTTTCAAGAAATTAAGAGTGGATGCATCAGGGTAATTAAATATGTAATATGTTATTTGGGAATTGTTTACTAGATTTAAGTAGCTTTTTCCACTGAAGAAGATCTTGTCTTCTAAAATTTCTCATTATTCATGAAAGATAAAAATGTTAACAGTGTGACATTCTACCAAATTTTGCACAGCATTATTTTACTTATAAAAGAAACTCTTAATGTTAAATTTTGAAAAGTAGCAGCTCATTCGTACTTCCAGGTTGGGTGTTTTGGTTTCCCTTAGTTTTGAGGAAAGTTGCCTACCTCGGTCTTTAATCAAAATTATCAAGCAGTGTCCCGTCAGGAATTTCCTCATACATCTCTAGGGAATCACAGTGTTTTTTCCCGAAAAGTGAATTGGCTCCACAGAAATCCACAGACATTCTCGATTTCATATGCTCTGATTGCTAAGTCTATCACTATGGAAACCTCTATTCATTAGGGTTCTGTCACTGAGATCAATAATCTTGGACCCTTTAGCCAAACTAATTAGAGCACCTGCAGACCAGCTGCTGTCTGAATGTTAATATTTCACCCTTTGCAAAATGTTCTGTGCAGGACTGTTTTCATCCCCATTCTTCACCCCAGGCCAGAAGAAATCTCAGATCTTTGACGGATACAGGAATATTTCTTTTCATGAATGGAAAATAAACCCTAGAAGCTTAGAGTAGAACACTTCACAACAAGTAATAATCACAGAGATTTATTACTCACTATGCCCTAGACACTGGCTTAAGTATCTGTACACATTATGTAATCCTCACTACCAATTTAAAAGATAGATATTATAGTTATTCCAGTTTACAGATGACCTACAGTTGAATTAAGTCACTTGCTAAAGGTCACATTGGTGAGAAGTGGTACAGTCAGAATTTGAACCCAATTTGCCTCCAGAAACTGTGCGCTTAACCATTCCTTTATATGATACCTTGAAGACAACATGAAGAGTTGCACACAGTACTTGGCACATAGTAAAAATTAGATAGTTGTTGTTAGGGCTGTTTGCTTACTGCTAGTACGTTTTTGTTTGTTTTGTTTGTTTGTTTGTTTGTTTGTTTGGCCTACCAGGTGATATACTAATGGGTTTGCACAAGAACTGTTAATGGTGCGCCCATTTGCTTCAGTGAGACTTCAGATAAGTATCTTTCTCCTCCCAGAGGCTTTTCTGATACGGTCATCTTGCCATTTAAATTGATCAGTAATTTTTAAGTCGTTTTGGGAAATAAAAACAAAGTAGAGAAATAGATAGTTCCAGATTATGGTCACATTTCTTAGTGATTTCTGGTATAGAAATAATTTTTTTAATCAGGAAAATGCTAGGAATGTGCATACACAGAAACAAACATATTCAAATAAATCCCTGAATGTATGAATTCATATGGGTAACTCTTCATACACAGATTTCTTTCATGGTGTTTTAAGAAGTTGGAACATAAAATTAAGCTATTTCAATGCCCCTAAAAATTACCTGGAACTTAAAAACAACAACAACAAAACCTTTGAAGATGCCATATCTGACCAATATCTATGGTCAGATATGGCATCTTTGTAGTATGTAATCTGCCTGAAGTAAAATTACAGAAAGGGAAGGAGCAGTGGAGAACATTTGAGAAAACCAAATAAAAGTGTAAGGGGTGAGTCATTACCATGACTAAGCAGAATAAGACTTGTGTAATGTATCATATGGTTCTGGTTGTTTCATATTGTTGCTGATTTACAAATGGGACATCTGAGGTACTGACTCATAACTAACCAGGCCTTGCCAGGAATTTAGCATGATCCTGTTCAACAGGTTTCGATTCCCAATGGTATTTGTCTTACCAGGATAAATCTCTATATATTTATTAGAAAACAACATAATCCTTTTTATCTGATTATAAAATAACACATGCTTATTATAGAAAAATTCACAGAAACAAAAAGGAAGTAAAAATCTCAGTTTACCATAACTGCTGTTAATAATCTAGACCATCTGTACTTAACACCATATAGTTTTTTGACATAGTTGAGATCATAATATATGTATAGTTGTTTATCTAATGCTGTTTTCTCTTAATGTTATGTTACAAGCATTCTCTTGTGTCATTCAAGTTCTTTGTAACTAAATTTTCAATAAATTCCTAATATTCCATTGAATAGATGTGTCATCATTTATATAATGTAGTATTTTCTATTGTCTTCTGGGCATTTAGGTTATTCCTATTACTTTTTATTTTAAATTAATTTCAGTGAGCATCCTTTTACTTAGTAGATTAATGTTTCTTTCTAAAGGATTGTTACTAATACCACAGCATGTATAGTAGGAGCCCAATGTATGTGTGTATATACGTGTATATTGAAAAGGTCTGGAAGGATTTATACCAAAATGTTAATGTTGTAAATCTCTGGGTTGTGAGATTATAGATGTTCTTTTTTTTTACTCAAATTTTTTCATCTTCTTTACTGGGAACCCATATTACTTCTGTAATTTTAAATTGTAAAGATTTAACTTCCAGTAATATTTCAAGTTTATTAGTTGTCAAAAATACACATTTTCAAGTTAGAGTGAGTCTCCTGAGGTTTTTGCTCCTCAACTTAGTTCTCATGGTTTTGATTTGCCCGCATAAAATAAGTGGTCAGTGTCATTAGGGTTCTCTGTGGACGTAAGGCCTTATCTGCCCCAGATAAACAACCTAAAAGTCTATTTATATCCTGCTGCTCGTCATACTTAAGAATTACTCTTTGGCTTCTGATTCTGCAACCATGGGCTTTTAAGGATCCCCTAAATTTGGTTTTGGAGGAAAATTTACCCTAAAAGATGAGCAATTTTTTGAGAAACCCAAACGACAGAGAAAGGTATTAATATAAGTTGTGTTGGTGAGAACAGTAAGTTCTCCTACTTTCAGTTTTCTGTAAGCAATAAACTTCGTTGTTTTCTTCAGGTCCATAGCATCACTATCTGTTGGAGAAGGCACAAATGCCAGAGCATCAGTCAGAACAGCAGCGGATGATACCAAACTGAAAACCTCGTGTGCATCTAAAGACAGTTGGCATGGGTAAGAGCTTCTTACTGCAGATGGGTTGTGTCCAATACTTTACAATACTACTGGACTTTCCTGAGTATCCTGAAAAGAGTATGTTAAGATACCAAACCCCAAGCCCAATGATTAGAGATGAGCCATTCTTCTCAATTGAGAATTTGCTGAGACTTGCCGTGTGGCTTGGTTTATAGTCAATTTTTATAAATGTCCTATGTGTTCTTTGGTTTCTTTTATGTCCATTAGTATATGTGCTGCCAAAGCGAGCACTCTTTTATGTCCATTAAATCAAACTTTTAAATGTATTATTTGAATATTTTTTTCCACAATTTTTTTTTTCAATCTATCAATAATTGAGAGATGTATGTTGAAATCTTCCCTATGGGAGTGAATTTGTCTGTTTTCCCCTTAAGTTCCATATTTTTATTTTGTGTATTTTGAAGCCATTTTGTTAGGTTTATAAAGTCCAGGTTCATACCAGTTTAGAATTTTTTCTTCTGAATTGAGATTTTTAATGATATAAGTGACATTCTTAATTCCTCGTAATGGCTAGTCTTAAAGTCTGTTTTTGCCAGAATTAATATAGTTAATCCAGTTATCTTTTGGTTGGTATTTGCCTATTGTATCATTTTTTATCTTTTATTTTCAAACATTATTTGTTTTAAAATTTTAGATGTGTTTCATAAATACATATGGCTTATTTTGTTTTATTCATTCTGATAATCTTTTTAAAACTGAGTTCAGTGCATTTACATTTATTTTGATTATTGATTGATATATTTAGACTTGTTTCTGCCATTTTACTTTATGCTATTTGTCCTGCCTCTTTGTGTTTGATTTTTGTTTGTTGTTTTACTCTTCCTGCCTTCCCTTTTCTTCTCCCCTCCTTTTAAAAAATTGTTTGAAATAGGTTTGTTTTCTTCCCCCCACCACTTTTCCTCCCACTGGCTTGGAAATTATATGCTGTGTTTCTGTTATTAGTTAGCCTTGAAATTCCACCATACGTGCTTATTAACAAAGACAAAAGTTATTACAGTGACCCTTGAACAACACGGAGGGTAGGGATGCTAACTTCTGTGCAGGTCAAAAATCCATATATAACTTTTGACTCCCCCAGACTTTACTACTAGTAGCCCACTGTTGACCAGAAGCCTTACAGATACCATAAACAGTCAATTAACACATATTTTGTGTGTTTTATGTATTATACAGTGTATTCTTACAATAAGATAGAAAAAAGAAAACTTTATTAAGAAAATTAGGAGGAAGAAAAAATACATTTGCAAGTACTATAGAAAATCCATGCATGTAAGCTTGCCCACCCAGTTCAGACCCTTCTTGTTTAAGCATCAGCAGTGTTTTAACCCTCCTTATAATCTTCTTATTCTGACCTCCTGACTTCTACGTGTAGTTGCCCAATATTTTAGTTTTTTCACTTCTTTTTAATCTGATAAACAGGTTTTATTACTTAAATAAACAGTGTTTGTTTATCTCATTTACAGTTTCTTTGCTCACCATTCTTGCATCTCAGACCTTCCATATAGGATGCTTGTCTTTCTTTCTTCCTAAAGGAATTTCTGAAGAAATTCCTTTAGCAAAGATCTGTTGTTAGTAAATAGGGCCTCTCGTAGAACTCCCCATAGAATGAATTTGAATGGCTCCCTCTCCGTGTATAGCATCATGTTCTATTGGTAAATATACTTCGCTTTATCTGAAAATGTCTTTGTTTCATCCTTGTTCCTGAAAGATACACCTGATTTGATATGCCTGAAGTCCTCGTTCTAGATATTTTCTCATAGCCCTGGAAGATATTCATTCTCTTCTGGCTTCATTATTGATGTTGAAAAGTCAACCTTCGATCTTACTGGTGTTCTTTTTGGGAATCTGTCTGGTCTCTGGCTGCCTTTAGTAAGATGTTCCAGTTTTGGAGAATCTGCAGTTTTGCTACAGTGGGTCTAGATGTGGATTGCTCTTTATTTGTCCTGTTTCAGGTGCTGCCTATATCTGTAGATCTCTTTCATCAATTCAGAAAATTTCTCAGCCCTTATCTCTTCAAAACTCACTTGTCCTCCATGCTCTATAGTCTTTCCTTGGGAAACTCGAGATTTCTTATTCTATCTGTGTTTTTTGAACTTCTCCTACATTTTTCCAAGTCTCTGTACTATGTTTTAGGTCAGGGGTAGGCAAACTTTTTTTGTAAAGGGCCAGATAATAAATATTTTAGGCTTTGGAGGCCAAGAGGTGAGATTCAAGGATGTTATGTAGGTATGTATATAAGCGAGAAAATTCCTACCCTGCCCCATTTGCCTAATGCCCACCATCCTGGCTGGTGGACACACTTTGTGTTGAGTTGCTTGTTTCAGGATGAAATGATTAGCTGGGTGGGATGGGGGGATGGGTGGCAGTACTAGAGTCAGTTTTACCCTGTGCCCCAGTGGTACCCAGATTCCAGCATGCCCTTCTTTCCTCCAGAGGGCCCCACACAAGCTGCACTCTTGAACTGAGATGCCACCTCTCAGGTGCTGGCAGTTGCTGACAGCAGAGCCCCAACATGTAGATGGCACCAGCATGGGACCTCGGCAGTGGTGTGACACATCTGCTGGCCAGGAAGGCAGGCGCAGGGAGTAGAGACCAGGGTGAAGGGGGATACCCAGCCTGGTCTCTGTGGCTCCCAGTGCTAGCCCACAGGAGTAGTGTCTGTGGGCTGTATGAAAACAGCCAGTTTTTTGACCCATAGACTACAGTTGGCTGAACCCTGTTACAACTAATTCCGATTTATCTTCCAGTTCAGTATTTCTTTCCTTAGCTCTATTCTGCTGCTTGGCCCAGCCATTTAATTTAATTTCAAATACAGGATTTCTTTTTATTTTTTAAAGTTCTTTTTGGTTCTGTTTTCAGTTTTGCTTGGCAGTTTTGAGTCTCTCTTTTTTTTTTTCCTTTGCTCAACTCTTTTATTTATTTAAATATTTTATTAAAAGTTATGTAGAGCATCTGGTAATTCCCAATGTCTGAAAACTTGAGGGAGTCTAAATTTATTTGTCAGTGATAGAAATGAATCCTAAATCTGCTGCTCTATGTGGTAATCATGACTGCATGACATAGTGGCCATTTGCATCATCAGCCTCACACAGTGGTATGGAAGCTGTTATGTTCAGAGCACAGTGCATAACAGTTGGGCTTTACAGCATCAAGTGGGTTGGGGAGGGGTGTTTTTCCAGCCCCAGTGGCTGAAGATTCTCAGGCCAAGGGTTTGGATAGGGAAGTGTTCTGCACCCAATGTTTGGCCCAAGAAATGCAATTAAAAACTACCCTTTACCTCTCCTGTGTCTATAGCTTGCTAATAAGGAGATGTTGAGGTTTTTGAGACACAGACTTAGGCAGCTTGAAAAGGGAGGTAGGCACATCTCTTTGGGGGAAACTTAGGACCTCATACTCGAGAGGAGGTAAATTTTCAGCTATCACAAAGAATCCGTTTAGGAGAGCTGCGTGTCCCATCATCTTTTTGTGCACTGTTTTCCTCTTAGGTCTACAAGGAAGTCTTCACGAGGAGCAGTGAGAACCCAGCGTCGTCGACGTTCTAAGTCTCCTGTCCTTCATCCTCCAAAGTTTATACATTGCAGTACAATAGCTTCTTCTTCCAGCAGCCAGCTCAAGCACAAAAGCCAGACTGACTCCCCTGATAGCAGCAGTGGGCTGGGCATTTCCACCCCTAAAGAGTTCAATGCAGGAGAATGCTCTACTTCTCTCGATACTAATCACACAGGGGCAGTCGTTGAGCCTTTGAGAACTGCGGTTCCCAGGCTCCCATCAGAGAGTAAGAAGGAAGACACCTCTGATTCTACCCAAGTCTCCCAAGCAAGTCTCAAGGCCAATGATCTCTCTGACTTTCAATCCGTTTCCAAGCTAAACCAGGGCAAGCCATGTGCATGCATAGGCAAGGAGTGCCAGTGTAAGAGATGGCATGATATGGAAGTGTATTCCTTTTCAGGCCTGCAGAGTGTCCCTCCCTTGGCCCCAGAACGAAGATCTATGCTTGAGGACTACTCTCAGTCGCTCCACACCAGAACTCTGTCTGGCTCCCCCCGCTCCTGTTCTGAGCAAGCTCGAGTCTATGTGGATGATGTGACCATTGAGGACCTGTCAGGCTACATGGAATATTACTTGTATATTCCCAAGAAAATGTCCCACATGGCAGAAATGATGTACACCTGATAGCAAGAAGCTAAGTAATATGCTTTAAACCAATGAAGGGTTGTCAGAGAGATTTAGTTAATGGCAGACCTTGCGGCCACGTTTTGTGAGAAGACGTCTCCTTCTGCTCACTGTGCTTGCAATAAAAACTTTTCTTGGCATCTCCGTTCATCTTCGTTCTTTAAACTTACTCTCTGCGTTCTTACATACGCACCAAGGTGAGCAGATCAAAGGAAAATCCCTCTTCTTTAGAAAAGTTTCTGGGAGATGAAGAAACCATAATCATTTGACTGTTAGCGATGGGTATATGGTAAAAGCCTTTGTAAAGCAGTTCATTTTTCAGATCTGTTTAAGATTTGTTGGCCAAGGAAAATGAAACGTTTTGTAACTGGACTGAACATTCGTCATACTGTAGTTGCCAGCCCAGAATCTTAGAAGTTATATGACTGATTTAAACCATCTCTGATTTAACACAAGTTTATTGTGTCTTTCAGGGTTCCTTAAGTTATTGTTAAGCCAGAGATCTAAGGTTTAGATTCAATGTGAATAAACTAGCTGGCCCGCCCTATATTGTTTGAGAGAATCATTAACCATCACCAAATAAACCCTGCTGGCACTTGGTACATGAAGGCATGTTACATGAAGTTTCTCAGGTAAGAAGCAGCTTGGAGCGGGCTGCTTCAGTTGGAAAGAGGGGGTGTAATATTTGAAACTAGCGTGCATCTTCTCCATCTATGGCATTTTAACATGTGGCATGTTTCAGTCAGTTGTAATGTAGATCTCATACCTCAGTTTCAAATGTTCTGGGTGGGTGTTCTCCGCACTGCCCTCCTACCCCAGCCAACCCCAAACAGAATTTTATACGTGCTATATCTTGTATTTCTGGTTGGCCATCCAAAAATTCCCTCCAGAGTTTGGTGGGAAAAAAAACCTCTCCCCTCAGTTTCAGCTGGAGGATGAATCCCTATCTTCTTCAGGTGGCTGCAAAGTGAATTTTACACATAACCATATAACATATTTTAATTCAGACCATCATCCTAAGCATTCCCATCAGATTCAGTGAAAATTCGTCCAGCCATTTTAACATCATGTTAACAAAGTTGGTTTAACTTTTATTTAGATTACAAAATAAGTTTTATCCTTTACTAAAACATCCCACTGACTGGAGCTGGTTCATGACACTGGGGTCTGGGCTTCACACCTACTGTGATTTGTACTTGGGAGAGTGGGAAGAGTATTCCCCAGAAAAGCCCTGGACATAAGTAGTGGGAGATCTCTGCTAGTTACTAGTTTAGTGTGGATTTAGTGACATCTGAAGGCTGTGGTTCGAGCAAGGGAGCGCGGTACCTTGCCATCACAGCACTGGAAGCAGCAGAGAGATTACTGAATAATGCTGACAGAAGGAATGCTATTGCATATTGCCTAAGCCAACAGTTGTGAAACCTTCTGGTCTCACGACTCATTTACAAATTAAGGGTGCCAAAGAGCTTGTGTTTTTGTGGGTTATACTTATTTACCATATTAGAAATTAAAACTAAGAAATTTTTAAAATGTGTATTACTTGATTTAAAAATAATGATTTTATTACATACTAACATTTTTAATTGAAACTTTAACAAAATTTTAGTGAAAAGAGTGGTGGTGTTTTACAGTTTTGTAAATTTCTTTAATGTTTGCCTTAATAGAAGACAACTAGGTCTCATCTGCTTCTGCACTCAACCTCTTGTGAACATTGTGTGTCATGTGACCTCCAGAAAATTCTGTACGCTTGTGGGAGAATGAGTATGAAAAAGGCAGTTAATATGTTAACATCATGAAAGTAGTTTTGATCTCACAGATCCCCTGAAAGAGTAGATCCCCAGACCACAGTTTAAGAACCACTAATTAGCCTATTAGAGTTTCTGCCATAAAGGCACCTACCTCATCTCCACAACCAGTGTCTTGCTTCACCTTTTGTACTGGCAAGAGTGGAGCAATTCTGGCTTAGTGCAGTACACGAATAAAGATGGTTCCTCAGTCTTTTAAGTCCTTTTTAGCTTTTCGGTCCTGTGGTCTGGTTATTAACTCTGTATGCTAACAGAACAGTCATCAGAGAATGAAGAAAGATGCGCCTTCCTTTCAAACAAAAGTTGTGAGCAGGGGTGTCGGGACAAAGTTGAGAACAGAGTTCCAACAGCTGAGTAACCTATTGAAGAAATCCAGACTTGGATGAAAGCTAAGCATTCCCAATCTATGGGAATAAGTTTTAAGTATTTACATTTCAGTCAAGATCTCAGAACATGAATCTTGAAGCTAAACACTCTGCTCAGACCCAGTTGGGCCAACTTTAGTATGAGTGTCCCTCATTGGAACATTGGACCTTTTGAGAATGCGATTTATGGAACCAATCTTTCTTGAATGCACCCTGGGAGATGGACTCAGATTATGGATTGAGAAATTTTACTCTGATGTTTGAAAGGTAGCATCCTGACATGTGCCTTTATTAACTATTCATAGAACATTCATTTCATCCGTTTATTCAGCAAATACTCCAGGAGTGCCAGCCATCCTAGGTGCTGGGAATAGAACAGCAAGCAGAATGACATCCTTGTACTCAATTGGAGAGAGGAGAATTCCAAGATCGTAAGGGCTGGGGACAGGGTGGTTCTTTTATTTGGGTGGTCAGAGAAGCTTCTGTGATGAGGTCGGTGACATTTGAGTGAAGACCCGAAGAAAGTGAGGGAGTGAGCCTCGATATTTGGGGGCAGAGCATTCCTGACAGATGGAACAGCAAAGATGTCAACTCGGCTTGAAGCAGGTGAGGTCACAGAAGCATGGGGCAGGGGCAGGTCATGGAGGGCCTCACAGGCCATTTTAAAGGCTGTGATTCCTGAATAAGGTAAGGGGCCATCTGGGGAGATTAGAGGAGACTTGAGGCATATCGGACTGGCCTTTACTGAGAGCACCCAGTTGTTCTGTGTGGACTGAGGGGAGCAGGAGAAGGGGAGGCAAGGAGGCAGGTAGGAGGTCACTTCAGTAAATCAGGCTTTGACACTTGGCAGTGCAGAGGAAAAGATGTATTCTGGAACTATTTTAGAGGTACAGCTGAGGGGATTTGCTGATAGATTGGATACAGGGTGTGCAAAAAACTGCAACTAAGGACTCCAAAGGTTTTTAGACGCTGGAAGTTGGCTGGAGGAGCAGATCCAGAAGGAGAAGTTGGGAGTCTGGTTTTGTTCTTATCAAGTCTGAGGTGCTTCTGAGAAGCCCCTGTGGCGATGTTGGTGGTGGACCTATACTGAAGATCAGTAGAGGGGTACAGGCTGGCGACACAGATGTAGGCGCCATCAGGATAGGGTGTTACTTAAAGCTCAGACTGGAGGAGACCACCTAGGAAGTGTATGTAGGTAAAGACCCAGACAGAGGACCAAGCTCTGGGACATTCCCACGGTAGAGAGGTCAGCGGAATGAAGAGGAACCAGCCAAAGACTAGGTAGGAGCAGCCAGAGTGGCGGGAGCAGAATCAAGAGAGCAGTCCTATCAGTCAAGTGAAAAAGCGTTTAATTAAGAAGGGACTTGTAAACCGCCAAACGGTGCAGAGAAGGAAAGGTGGGCACCCACTATGTGTAGGCACTGGGCATGCAAGTGTGAGCCAGAGCGCCAGGTGCTAAGTATGCATTCGTGCTTTTTTTTTTTTTTTTTTTGGAGTGAAGATAATCCTTGCTTCAAACAACTCATAGTTCGGAGAAAGAGCCCACATGTGCAAAGGCACCTAACCCAGCCAGGAAACTTGTCTGGGGAGGCAGGGCTTCTTCAGCTGAGTCCTCAGTGGCTGAGAAGTACTCAAGTGAATTTCTGTGTGCAGCCCTTCTCTCTGTTCTGGATTTTTCGGGTCCCTCCCCTCTAGGCTCCCTAGGAAGCGATCCACACCTGAGAAATGAGAAAGAAACAGAGGAAGCAAATGACTGCCCTCTCTGATCAAAGAACAGAACCACAGACGAAGAAAAGACCTGGGAAAAAGCAAGAAAGAGATAGCTATCTTTAAGAGCGGTTTAGAATTCATTCCAAGGTTAGTGAATTCCCTTCTGTCCGAGGAACTGCGTTTTCCTAAGGAAAAGCGGCTGTAATGCACAGATGGCCTCAAGAGGCCTCCCTTTCCCCGGAATGCATTCGTTTAACAGGAGAGGCAAAAGCCTCTTGACAAGCTTGGCGCTGGTCACCTAAGGCCAGTACCAAATTTGGCAAAAAAATTTACTTAAACTTTTAAGAAATCAAAGTGTCCCTTTACCAATAACATAGTTTATCAGTTTAAAAAGTGAAAAACCACCAGGCAGTGTTGAGTAAACATGTATTGTGAAGAGGAAGGAGTACTTTGGTGTCAAGGTATTTATTATTTTTCTGACTTACCTCTTTGGTGACTATCTTATTAAGCATTCAAGTTTGAAGGGCAACTTATGTGAACATAATATTAATAATAACTAATAGTTATTAGGTGTTTAGTGTGTTCTAAGCCTTTTTACAGGCTTAAGTTACCCAACCATATAAGGAAGATACTGTTATCCTCAGTACTAATAATCCTTTGAGGTAGATACTTTTACAGTTGAAGAATTTGTGGCATAGAGAAATTAACAATTGGTCCAAGGTCACCCCTTGTGAGCGGCAGAACTGGGATTTGAACACGTACCTAACTCCACAACTACCTACCCTACACGGCCTATGGTAAATGGATTCGTGAATGTGTAAATGCTATTAAGAAACAGTTTCTTAATTGAAAACATACAGTGGTTCTTAACCAGGAATGAGTCAGATTCATCTGAGGAGCTTTTAAAAAGAATACAGTTGCCCAAGCCTTTTCCGGGGACAATCTATTCATTAGTTTGGGGGGGGGGTAGCTCTGGAATCTAGAATCTGTTGATGTTTTTAAATTCAACAGGTGTTGAACTTAAATCTTATGTGTACCTACCCTTGGTAGGGAACCACCATAGGGAGCTGCAGGGCTGCACAGTGGCTAAATTTATCAGGTGGAACAGCTCAGGAGGACACAGGAGCCACCAGCCTTAGAACAGGATTATGGTGATTTGCCCAGCACTTAACTACAAAGAGTATTGAGCTTGGGCGATTCAAACTCCTCTAACTTCCACTTTGAGATGTTGCTTTCCTCTCCTCTTGAGAGCAGAGCTGGAAAGAAACGTGTGATCTCCAGAGACCTCGGTGAGAGGTGGCAAAAGCAGAGCGCTCTGGGGTCGGCAGCGGGGCCTTCTTAGAAGTGAATTTGTGTAAGCAGTTCAGTCCGTCTGCCTGGCCGGATGGTGAGTCCAAGCCTAGACGATGCAGTTTCTCTCCACTGCTACTTGCTGCCTGTCCACTCAGCAAACAGCCAGCGATAGTGAGTTCAGAGGCTGGGTGTTTCTGCCTGGGGGTGGGACGTGGACCCCAGAAGGGGCTCTTTAACAGAGGAGGAACCAGGAAGAACTGGGAGTCCGCTGGGATGAAGGGAGAGAACATTTTCTGTCCATTTCTGAAACAAGAACACATCTTTTGCAGTGACTTCAAGGAGCCTGAGTCATCGTGGGATTTGGAGTATGTCAGATTAAGTTTGAAGTCAGATAATAGTCCAATAGTTCTCAAGTATCTTCTGCCCTTGCTTTTTTAGTGATTTCTACCCTACCCCTCCTCATCTCTCCACCCCCCCTCCCCACAACAGCTTCCTATTCTTGATGGCTCCTACCTTTCCCAGAATTACTCTATGCTCCTGTTAACCCTGGGCTCAGTCGGGATTTCCAATCATTAGTCCTGGCCACAGCTTCATGTCATAGAGATTTATTTGTCCCTTTCACTGAAGTTTGGTGGGAACCTGAGTGCTGGGAATCCACCCAGGCCCTTCACTCCTGACCCTGCCCCAAGAGCTTTCTGAAGTCTGGCCTCACAGGCTCTGAGGACACCAGAGAAAAAGAGAACTTGGAAAGGGGATATATATATATTTTTTAAATCACGGTCCTTGAGTACTGCAGAGACAATCTCATTCCAAATAACCAGCAACCCTGTGTCTCAGAGGTAGAGAAAGAAGCTCCTCGCCCCTCAGAAGAGAGCCAGGGAGCCTTCTACCTTCTGTGGGGTCCTTCCAGGGTTTTCCCGGACATGTGGAAAGGGATTGGGGGCTGTGCATGAGCACTGGACTCAGGTTTTCTCTATCTTCCAGACTGTGTTTCCAGAACCTCACTTCTCTTCCTGAGTTCCCTCCTCTGCTTTCAGAAACATATGTGAAACCATGCCCGTTCCTTTCCCTTTAGGTCACCGGATTCCTTTATGGGGCTGGCAGCGTGTATAGCCACAGGACCTGTTAGGGCATGTGAGTGGTAGTGGGGCTGAGATTTGCCAACCTCTACGCTCTGGGGGATTTTAAGTGTTCCAGGACTGGCTGTTCTTCTAGTCCCCCTTTCCCCTCCCTTCCCTTCCCTGACTCCTCTGCCCCTTCCCCTCCTGCAGACTAGGGGACCCCGAAGGTGGAAGGGAGCTCCTAGCCAGGGGAAGAAAAGCCACCCAGTTGCCCCAGCTACCTACACTTAGTTCTCAGCTGCCCTTCCTCGCCCCTCCAGCTACTCCCTGGGTCTGAAGCACTAGCCCAATTTGAAACACCCCTCCCGCTTTGAAGGAGGCTGGGCTGGCCAGGGGGTTATTTTGGGAGCAGCTTCTGAGATCCAATGGCCTTGTTAGGGCAACACTGACCTTTCCGTCCCAGGAGGAGGGCAGGATCTAGAGGGGCGGGGCAGCAGCAGGGAGATCGACAGCCCTGCACACCCACTGGGTGGAGAAGGGGGCCAGCCGGCTGCAGGAATTCAGCCTCAGGCTGGGGGCTGTCACCAAGGAGGAATTTCCCCTCTTCAAAACAGACTGGGGACCCCTCCACCCCACCCCTTTCACTGTGCTTCTTAAAGGGATCACACCGTTTTTCCTTTGACTCCAGGGAAGCCAGACTTGGGACGCTCTATGGAGACTTTGAATCTTCCCCTCCTGCTTCCTTCCCAACTGGCAGCCTTCCTCTGGCTGGTTGAGTGGGGGCCTCCCAGGCATGGCACTGACCAGCCGACCCAGTGCTGACTTGGCTCCTGGGCTCATTCAGCCTCTGGTGGCATCTTGCTTTCTCCCTCCTGGGGCACAGTGGTGAGTCAGGGGCACCCAGCCCTGAGTGTGCTTGGAGCACGTCGCTGGCACCCCTCATCGCCCTCTCTTCCCCAAGCTGGAGGACGGTGAGGCTGTCAGGGGCTACGATGAGATGAGTGGGGGCCGCTTTGACTTTGATGATGGCGGGGCATACTGCGGGGGCTGGGAGGGGGGAAAGGCCCACGGACACGGACTGTGCACGGGCCCCAAGGGCCAGGGCGAATACTCGGGCTCCTGGAACTTTGGCTTTGAAGTGGCCGGCGTCTACACCTGGCCCAGTGGGAACACCTTCGAGGGATACTGGAGCCAGGGCAAACGGCATGGGCTGGGCATAGAGACCAAGGGGCGCTGGCTCTACAAGGGCGAGTGGACGCACGGCTTCAAGGGACGTTACGGAACTCGGCAGAGCAGCAGCAGCGGTGCCAAGTATGAGGGCACCTGGAACAATGGCCTGCAGGACGGCTATGGCACTGAGACCTATGCAGATGGAGGTGAGCCCAGCCTGGGGCCGGCAGAGCTGGTAGGAGCCAGTGAGGAAGACTGGTGGAGGGTGGGAAGAGGGAGGGGCGATGTGACACAGAATCAGAAGAGCCAGGATGTTCTTTGCTGTGTGGCGTTGGGCAAGCTGCCCTACCTCTCTCAGCATCCATTTCCTTGTTTGTAACGGTGGGGCCGATAACAGGGCCTTTGAGCAGTGTTTAGGACAAGACCTGCTGTATAAATACACACTCAACACACGTTCAGTAAAACCGAACTACTACTGGTTGCATGCTAGGATTACAAACAGCCACGGAATATGCTCTGGCTTGTGCTCTAGAAGAATTTGGGTCTAATCTCAACTTTGCCATGAAAATTATTTTCAAGCAATAGATCATGAAATAGTCATTCATTCACCCATCCATTCATCCACCCACCCATCCATCCACCCACCCACCCATCCATCCACCCATCCAATCATCCATCCATCCATCCATCCATCCATCCATCCATCCATCCTTTTGTTTAGTGCATATTTCTGTGGTACCTCCTATTTGCCAGGTATTATAAAATGAGTTAGATATAAAGAGGAATAAGATACAGCCCAAGGCTTCAGGCTTGTAGACAAAAAATTATACACGAGTAGGTACAGAGTGCTGTGGCAGAGAAGGTAGATCTGAGGAGGTCGGGGACTGCTTTAGAAGAGGTGCCATCTGAGCAGGATTTGTTGGGAAAATTCCTTAGAGAGGGTGTGAGTGGGGAGAGGAATGAGAAAGAAGCTCCAAAGCATGAGCATGGCCGGTGGGTTAAGGAGATGGAGAGGAATTTTCTGTGGCAAAACAGCCGAGGGAAGTGGCAGAGAAGATACCATCACCTCATCCACTAGGCGTGACTTTGCATATATCACTTAGTTGGGCCTCAGTTTCCTCATCCACAAAATGGGCTTTAGGATGTCACGTGCTGCTCAAAATATGGTCACCAGACAGGCAGTATCAACATCATCTGTCCACCAATTAAAATTGCAAATTCAGGGGCCTCACCTAGACCTGAATCTAAATCAGAACCTCTAAGGGTAGGCCCAGGCATTTGTTTTAACAAACCCCCCTGGAAATTTTTATATACATTGAAGTTTAAGAAGCATTGCTTTAAATCAGGCACTTGCAAACTATAGATAGCCGGCCCAACTGGCCTGCTGCCAGTTTTTGTACAGCTTATGAGCTGAAAGTGGTTTTACATGTTGAAATATTTGAAAAAAATCAAAAGTAGAATTCTACTTTGTGACATGTGGAAACTATATGAAAGTCCCTACATAATATCCTTTTGGCCCACAAAGCCTATAATATTTACTATTCAGCTATTTACAGGAAAAGTTGGTTGGCTCTGCTTTAAAGGGCCATGCAGTTTCCTTCCAGCTCAGGCTACTTCCGTGAAGTCTCCCTAACATAACCCATTGGGAAGAGGAGCTGACACAGATAACTCAAAACCATGGCTACTTAAAAAAAGTATTTTGGCGTCTGTCAGAAGGCATTCATAGTATATTATATTTGTCACTGGTCTCCCCTCTTTATGACAGAGGGCAGGAAGTGGGCAGTCTGGGAGTGGGTTTGTCGTGGAGCAGGAAGGAGCGCGAGCCAGCCCAGGGTGAGGGTGTGCTCAAGCTGAGACCTGTGGGCACATACAGAGGGGCCCCAGGTGCAGGATGGGCTCCCGACTGGGCTGCCCGCTGGTAGGTGTCTGGCCAGGGCCCACCCTCACATGTGCCTGGATGTTAATGAGGTTGTGTCCCCAGAGTTTCTGTGGGTACAGTGGCTACACAGCGCTGGCTGGAATTGGACAGTGCAAGGACAAATTCTGGCTCCACACTTCCTAATTCGGTGACCTTCAGCCATTTGCTGAACCTCTACAATTCGGTGCCATTCAATTCCTTGGATGTTTATGCTGGACACTAAGTGCTGGGGACACGCGGCGAGCAGGCCCCAGTTTCTCTGGCTACATCATGGAGATGATCCTTGCGGGCTGGCTGGGTGTCAGTTACCTATGCAAAGTGGCATCACTGGCGCATCAACGATGTGGCAGGCACCATCCCACAGCAAGCTCCAGGAGCCAGGGCAGTGAGCAGGCAAAGGTACAAAAAAAATAGAGAAGGAAGAAGAGGAGTTTTTGAATAGCGTGGTCTGGGAAGCAGGATGGGAGGACTTGGGAGAAGGTAATGCCTTCCAGGTAGATGGAACAGCAGTCGCAAAGGCCCTGAGGCAGAACTGGCCTTGGCATGTTTGAGGAACAGCAGGAATGCCAGGTGGCAGGAATAGAGTGGATGAAGGGAACAGGCAGGGGCTGATGTTGGAGCTGTGCGTGTGAGCCAAATCACGTAGGCTTTGCAGAGCCCTGGGTTTGATTCTGGGTGTGCGGGGGAGCTCTTCAGGCCAGGTTAACTGGAAGACCTGCTCCTCTGGGTTGTCAGAGGCCCAGACTGTTCTTCCAAATGACACAGTTCCACATCCAGGGGCCCTGGAAACCTCACAGATCTCTACCAAGCAACACACGAGGTGCAGCTCTCCAAAATTAGATGTGGCCACTGCTTCGGAAAATCTCTTTAATCAACCTGTCATCAGTTCCCTGAGGGTTCATTAAGGACCTGCCCTTTGCCCCATCCTGAGTAGTGCTGAAGAGAATGTGGACAAATAAGATCCTGTGATTAGAAACGGCTGGGAGTCGGGCAGCCCTGAGTTATTACCTGGGCCTATCCTATTATTTCATATTGTGGAGCCTTAGTTTCCTCACCAATAAAATGGACTTACGCTAAACTGTCCTAAGATTTCTCATGGGAAAAATGGGTACTCAAATAAACGGTAGTTGCTATAATTACTGTTAACTCTCATTAATTCGCTCAATAAATACGTACTGAGTGATTATTATGAAGCCAGCAGTATAGTCCTGGGAGGGAGGAGTATAGAAATGAACAGAATGGAAAGGGTCCGTACCTTCCACAGAATCTACAAGAAATCATACAATAGAGTGTTGAGTGCTAGGCAGGAAAGTACTGGGGGCTAAGGGAGGAAGAGGCTGGCAACTAACCAGACTTAGGCATTCAGGGAGGCTTCCTGGAGTAAGTGGCAAGCTGGGCTCTGAAGTGTGGAGTGAGCCAGGTGACAAGGGTCGAGGACGAGTGCTCCAGGTTGAGAGAACAGAGTGCACAAAAGCCAGGAGGTCTAGGACTTGCAGCCAGCCAGGAGATAAAGCTGAAACTTGCATCTTATCCCCAGTTTTAGGAAGTACTGATCAAAGGGACAGTATGTCCCATTTCCTCCACCTTACCTTGCAGTCAAAGGACACAGCAGTTTTCCAAACTGGAGGTATCGTCCCATTAATAGTTGGTGAAATCAATTTAGTGGGTCATGACCTGCATTTTTAAAAATGAAAGAACAGAAAAGGCAGAGTGTTTCATAGAGCATAAGAAAGCATTTTTTCCTGAAATGTTTGTTCAGCTGAAGATAGATGGACATATATAATAATGTGTGTGTGTATAAAAACTTCTGTGTTTACATGCATTGCGTATTTCTTACGTGATGTGTGTATAAATGTATTTCTTCGGGTTGTGGTCAAAAAAGTCTGAAAATCACTGTTCTAAAGTGACTTGACGTGGCATCTTCATCGAAGCCGCTGCCACTCCCACCTCCACAGCCTCTCCCTCTCCTCCATGCCTGGCACGTCAGCCAGAGGTTAATTAAGCTCTCTAGCTGGGGAGGGGAAGGTGGCGAAGGCAAGGAGCTCCCGCTCTCCAACCCTACTATAAGCCTCCTGGCACCCCTCCCCCGCCTATAGCCCTCTTCCTGCCCTGGCCATATATAGCAAAACTAAAAATAGCTGCTGGCTTAAAGCGCCAAAGCAAGCAGACACCCCAGCCTTAAGTAGTAATGCTCCTTTGGCTGCCTGGCTGTTCCCACCCCAGAGACCCACAGACTCCAGGACCGGAAGAGCTACTGGTGATCTTTGCTTTCCGAGGTCCTTGACCTGGAGCCCCAGCCTTGCCTCAGAGGCCCATCAGCGTGCAGGCAATATGTGTGCCTATGTGCATGGACTGTCTGGGTTTTTCCTCAGATAGCCATCAGATTCTCAAAGTAATCTGGTGCTAAGTTCCAGAACCACTCTTATAGTCAGTCATCCTTTCCCCCAAAATGTGCAGTGGAAAAACCAGGCCCAGGGGCGCCTGGGTGGCTCAGTCAGTTAAGCGTCCGACTCTTGATTTCGGCTCAGGTCATAATCTTGGGGGTCGTGAGATCCATGCTAGGCTGGGCGTAGAGCCTGCTTAAGATGTTCTCTCTGCCTCTCCCTGTGCCCATCCCCTGTTCTCTCACTGTCTCTCAAAAGCAAAAACAAAAAACAGGCCCAAGGTTAACTTTGTTCATAAAGCCAATAGTAATAATAATAATAATAATATAATAATAATAATAATAGTTAATTTTTGGCATGTTTACTATGCGCCAGGTGCTCTTGGCATGGAACATATGTTATTTAAACCTTCATGGGACACCTGGGTGGCTCAGTTGGTTAAGCGTCTGTCCTTGGCTCAGATCATGATCCCAGGGTCCTGGGATCCAGCCCTGCATCAGGCTCCCTGCTCAGCAGGAAGTCTGCTTCTCTCTCTCCCTCTGTGCTCTCTCTCACTCTCGCTCTTTCTCAAGTAAATACATAAAATCTTTAAAAAAAAATAAACCTTCACGACAACCTTCTGGGGAAGTACTGTTATTATACCCTATTTTACAGAAAAGGCAAACGAGACAGAGGATTTATGTACTGTATTCTCTCTCACAGTCCTCTAACTAGTAAGAGGCAGAGATAGAATTTGATGGTAATAAGTGATAATTAAATAGCTCATAGTATATGGGGCGCCTGGGTAGCTCAGTTGGTTAAGCTTCGGACCCTTGGTTTCAGCTTAGGTCATGATCTCGCGATTGTGGGATCCAGCTCTGCATTGGGCTCTGTGATCAGTGTGCAGTCTGCTTCAGATTTTCTCTCCCTCCCCCCTCCCTCTCATTCACTCTGTCCCTCTCTCTCAAATAAATAAAAATCTTAAAAAAAATAGTTCATAGTATAAGTAACTATTTTAATAAGTGATACACAACTATACAAAATAAGGCTGGCTACATAATTTGTGAAACCCAGTACACAATGAAGATCCAGGACCCCCTCCTCAAACTCATGAAGAATTTCCAGGTAATGACAGCAGAGCATTATACCAAGTGTAGGGCCTTCTAAGTGCAGAGCCCTGAGCGATGACACAGGTAGACGCTCGTGAGGCAGGCCTTGACGGTGGTCACAACTGCATCTACCACTTATTCTGTCTTTATACCAGGCTCTGTGCTAAGAGTCTTACACACATTATATTATTCTGGCTTATTAATAACTCTCATTGACTACACTAGTGGCGTTCAAATCTTTGTGGTTGCAACCCGCTGTAAACTAAGCATTTCACCTCGTAATTCTGTACATACACACACTAAAATGTAAAACTAAAATAAATCATCACAAAATAATATTTCCCTTCCTATATGCAATGCTTGCTATTTTTTTTCTTTTATTCTGTCTTGTTAAGAGAATTAAATGATGCCCTGATAGAGGAAAGCACTTAGAACAGAGCTTGACATGTGGTTAGGGCTTTTATTATTATTGTTGCATACTGAAAAGATGATATATGTTTTAAAGATTTTATTTATTTATTTATTTGACAGAGAGAGAGAGAGAGTGAGAGAGCACAAGCTGAGGGAGCAGCAGAGGGAGAGGGAGAAGCAGGCTCCCTGCTGAGCAGGGAGCCTGATGTGGGGCTCGATCCCAGGACCCTGAGATCATGACCTGAGCCAAAGGCAGATGCTTAACTAGCTGATCTACCCAGGTGCCCCTGAAAAGATGATATTTTTTTTTAAAGATTTTATTTATTTATTTGACAGAGAGAGACAGCCAGTGAGAGAGGGAACACAAGCAGGGGGAGTGGGAGAGGAAGAAGCAGGCTCATAGCAGAGCAGCCTGATGTGGGGCTCGATCCCAGAACGCCGGGATCACGCCCTGAGCCGAAGGCAGATGCTTAACCACTGTGCCACCCAGGCGCCCCTGAAAAGATGATATTTTTATGTTTAACTATGACAGTTGGGTCAAAACCCCAGGCTTCTGCTCTCTGGATCTGATTTTCTTTCTCTTGCCCAAAGCTGATGACTTAAGCTCATTTTAACCCAACTGACTGTGAACATGGGAGCAAAATGAATTTGCCAGGATAGGAGCCTGAGCAACACCTAGTGTCACATTATCTGGGTCTGGGGTATGTGTTCCTTGAAGCGACTTCATTCATTCATTCATTCATTCACTCATTCATTCTTCAAAGGAATATCTTTTCTATTGATCTGTTCGTCTACCTTTATGCCACTATCGCACTGCCTTTGTTATTGGAGCATTATAGTACATTTTAAAGTCAGAGTAAATCCTCCAACTTTGCTTTTCTTGTTTAAGACTGGATTCTTCTAGGTCGTTTCCATTCCCATATATATTATAAAATCAGCTTATTGATTTCTACTAAAAAGTAGATGGGAATTTGATGGGAATTTGATTAATAATGCATTAGACCCATTTATCAATTTGCAGAGAATGGACAACTTAATGGCAGTAAGCCTTCCAATCCATGGACATGGTATATATCCCTATTTATTTAGGTCTTTAATTTCACTTAGCAATGTTTTGGAGTTTTCAGTGTTTTGCACATTTTTGTTGTTGAGTAAAATTCATAAGTTTTTAAAATGGAATTTTAAATTTCATTTTTCCAATTGTTCATTGCTAGGTTATAGAAATGCAGTTATTTTTGTACATTGACTTTGAATCCTTTTATGCCACTAAAATTAATTTCTTAGTTCAAGTGGGATTTTTTGTTGTTGTTGTTCTTTTTTTGGATTTAAAAGGAACATTTTTTAATTTAAAGTTTCTTGATAGGGGGCGCCTGGGTGGCACAGCAGTTAAGCGTCTGCCTTCGGCTCAGGACGTGATCCCGGCGTTATGGGATGGAGCCCCACATCCCCACATCAGGCTCTTCCGCTATGAGCCTGCTTCTTCCTCTCCCACTCCCCCTGCTTGTGTTCCCTCTCTCACTGGCTGTCTCTATCTCTGTCAAATAAATAAATAAAATCTTTTTTAAAAAAAGTTTCTTGATAGCTATTAAAAATCAAGTGTGGAAGTCCTAAGAGAGTCTGACAGGAATAAAAGAGGCATGTGGTACTTAGCATTTGCGGCTTACAGTAGCCAGCTCTGGGTTCGAATCCCAGCTGTGCCACTTCTTAATTCTATGAATGTTGGCACATAACCTCTCTGGGCTCTCATTGCCTTTTTTCCATTACAGGTGTCAAAATCTTCAGAATATGGTTGAAACAATGAAATAATACATAAAAAGCACTTAGCATACTGCCTGGCACCTAGAAAGTGCTGAAACGATCCCCCTTTCTGCATTTCCTCCATAGTCTAGAGGGTGAGCTAATTCAGGGTGGCCTGAACCACAGCTGTTTTGGGGAGACTGGTTCAGCACAGAAACTAGCTTTTGATTTTGGAGCAGTTAATAAACTAAGACTTTGATTCGATTAGTTTTGCCTTGAGTCCTGCCAGTGTAGATGGAACTCATGCCAGGCACGATTCCATTTCGAATGTAGAATCAGCATAATTTAACCTCATCTTGAAAATCTCATGTCCCAGTTCACAGCTAGGGGGCCAGCATGACAGCTGGCTGAGCTGCTGTCATGGCAGCTTCTTGGCTTTATGTGGGACCCCAGGGGAGCAGAGTGGACCCTCAGCAAGACAGGAAAGTGGACACAATTAGTCTTTCTTCTCTGCAGCCATGCCTTCTGTGGTGCATGTGTCCAATTGGCCAAATCTCTGCACAAATGCTCCTGTCCAAGGCCAGGCCCTTGGGATTCATCAAGCTTGCTTGTTTCCAGAGACTGCTAATTCTGTGTCCCCAGCAGCTGTTCCCTGGACCAGCCCTTGCTGCCACACCCTTGTGAAGAATGTTAAGTCTCATTTTCTGAGGGCCCTGGTTGAGGCTGGGGTGCAGGCTGAGTGGGACAGAGTTGCTTCCTGCCATAGACCAGAGGGCTGTCCTTGTCCTCTCCTATCCCTTCCGAAGCCAGAGCCACAGACTAGGTGGACAGTTAGGTCTGGTCACAAGTGAAGCATCCAGGACCCCTGCTTGTTCCTCTATAACTGAGAATTGACTGACCCAGACCCACCTGGCAAAAGCCATAGGATGATCCAGGGGCTGTGGGAACTCCAGAACCCCCTTCCCTCCAGGCAAGCAGAGAGCACCTTGTGCCTGGAAGTATTCAAGCATGTGCTGCTGACTGTCATATGGACAGTGTAGAGCAGGGGGTCACACATGCAGGCCTGAGGGCTGCATACAGCCTGCAGGAAATGCTCTGTTTGGCATGCACAATGTTTGTATTAATTTTATATTTTTAAGATTTATTTATTTATTTTAGAGAGAGAGAGTGAAGGAGCGTGAGCAGGGGGAGGGGTAGAGGGAGGGGGAGAGAGAGAACTCTCATGCAGTATCCCTGCTGAGCTCAGAGCCTGACATGGGGCTCAATCCCAGGACCCTGAGATCGTGACCTGAGCCAAAGTCAAGAGTCAGACGCTCAACCAACTGAGCTACCCAGGTGCCCCTATGACTTTTATTTTTTAATTAATTAATTTTTTAAAAAGATGTATTTAATTTATTTTAGGGAGGGGCGGGAGGGGCAGAGGGAGAGACAGTCCCAAGCAGATTTCACTGAGCACAGAGCCTGATGCAGGGCTTGATCCCAAAACCCTGAGATCATGACTTGAGCCAAAACCAAGAGTCGGATGCTCAACCGACTGAACCACCCAGGTGCCCCTATGACTTTTATTTTTAATTAAATTTGAATCCTTTATGGATACCATCTTAACTAAGTGATCAAATTTCACATCGCTGATGACAGGACGACCTTACAATATAGGCCCTTGATGGGACGTAGAGAGAAGGGCACAACATCACTACACTCTAGTCCTGCCAGGAAGGTGTGGAGAGCGGGCAGTGTACGCAGGGTCTTGTAAGCCATCGCAAGACTCTGGCTTTTACTCTGAGAAAAATGAGGCCTATAAAAGTGACATGATCTGACCTTGTTTAAAGGGATTCCTTTGGCTACTGTGTTGAGAGACTGGGGGAGGGGAGGTGGTGCAGAAAGGGTAGAAGCAGGGAAATGAATTAGTTTATTGCAATGTTACGGGTGAGAATACAGGCTTGGGCCACCATCTTGTAGCAGGGGAGGTGAAAAGAAGTAGGTAAATCCTGGATGTATTTTGAAGGTAGAGTCATTAGATTTTGCTGATAGACTAGACAGGGGGAGTGAGAAAAAAGAGTCGAGGCTTTGGCTTAAGTCACAGAAGGATGGCATTGCCCTGACCTGGGATGGGCCAGGCGTTTGAAGAGGGAAGGTCAGGAGCTCGGTGTTGGACGTTATGGGTGAGAGGATGCCTGTTGCATGTGCCACGTGGGCATGAAGGTTGTGAGCAGGCCTGAGCATAGAAAGGGGGCCAGAATGACCCATGTGGGGCCTCCTTTGAACCCAGACTCTTTCCTCTTGATTTCTTTTGCCTCCCTTACACCCCATTATTTCTGGTTTCAAAGGCCCTCAGGGTTACTGAGCTGACTCAGAGACTGGCAAAGGGACTTCCACCCAGGCCACAGGTCCCCAGGCCTGGTGGTACCCAGATGATGTCACTTGCTTAATCCCCTGCTTCTTGTGTGAGCTGTGGGGTGTCCTCTGGGGTGGCAGCCTCTGGATGTGGGGGTGGTGGAGCCCTGCAGGCTACAGGGACTTGTCATACACCCGCTGTAACCTGACCCTGCTCCCAGGAGCTGGTCACAAACACTGCTAGCTCGTCTGCTTTGGGTTACCTCTCAGCAACCCTGGAAAATCAGGGACAGTGGAGCTTTGATAGGTGGCAGTGTTTGGGAGCCATAGGAAGGGACATTGGTGCCACCTCGCAGGCAAGCCAGAGAGCAAGGCATTAGGATTCAGTATCATGATTGATTAGCAATGTTTGTGTAGTCACAGGATGGATAAGAGATGGCGCATATAACAGATTACTTGTTGTCTTCAATTAGATGGTCTCGGAGAGCCACTCTACCTGTGACCTTCTCGGGATTGAGATAGTCTCACTTACCCCCGAGTTGAGGTTGTCTATGAATGTGTTACACATTGGCAGATAGCAGGAGGGAATATGACCATCTGTATTACATGTGGGGTGCCGGCACCAGCTGCTACCATCTCATGAGAGGCCATCGCTAAATTTTCAGGAATTTTGCAAGCTGGCTGTTCAACCGTGGCCTGACTAGCCACTGTGGGTTATTTACATGATGGAACTTGGCTAGCACTACAAATTAGGGTTGTTTGTTTATTTTTCCAAAGAGCTATTCTACCAGCATACCACTGAACATTGTGCTAATATGAAGTGCCCATTTTTCCTTCTTACCCAGATGGAGGGTAACCAATCATCCTGCTTTGCCTGGGAACTGTCCTGGTTTTAGTACTGAAAGTCCTATGTCTTGGGAAACCCTTCAGTCTGAGGCAAACTGGGATGAACTGGTCGTCTTGAAATTCTTTCCCATGAAGTGAAGGGAGCCCACATTTGTTGAGAGTCTGAGATCTCTGCTAGAGAACCCATGCAAACCCTCCAGCAACCCTGCAAAATAAAATTGCTCTGTTTACTTTACTGACCAGAGATAGACTCAAAGAGAATGTGCCCAAGGCCATGAACTTGTTCACTCATCTGACAGTATCTGCTGAATGCTTTCTATGTGTCAGACATTGCATTGAGTGCTGGTGAGTACGGCAGCCTTGGTCCCTGCCCTCAGAAGCTTGTGTTCTAACAGCAGAGACCAGCATTGCACAGCTAGCTAATTACAAGTGGGACAAGCAATTTGAAGGGAAAATAGAAGAGTGTACGGGGGTCTCGGGAACCTGATCTGGTCTGGTAATCATGGAAGGCTTCCGTAAGGAAGTGGTTTTGAGGCTAAGATCTGAAGGATGAACAGGGGATGGCTGGGTAACAGGTGCCACACTGTGCCAGGCACAAGGAACAATGAATGTAAAGGCTTGGAGGTGGACACAAGAAAAGGTTGTTGTGTTCAAGAAAAGGCAGGAGAAAGAATGGAGTCAGTGAGGCTGGAGGGTTGGCAGGGCCTAGGTCATGAGGGCTTTGTGGGTTGCAGTGTAGAGTTTGACTTCACCCTTATGGTAGATACTGCTGGACACCCTCATTTACTGCTCAGGAGCAGGGTCCTCCCTCCACACCACTCCCTCCCCAGCCCCACTGCCAGGAGTGCTGGTTGCTGATGGCTCATAGTGGGGTGCTGTCATCTGTCAAAAGGAGTTGCTAGCTCTGTGGGCAACCCTTAGCTAATGAGTGCTTGATACAGGAGTTCAAAGACCCAGACTCCTTGGGCCTCTGAAGGGCCATAGCAGCTCCAGAGATTCCCATGGGATCAGTGGAAGCCTTGGTTACAAGAGTTCAACTCCTGCTGTTGAATCCTGCTTCCTTCTTTACAGATGTTTGTCCCAAGAGCATTCCCCCCAAATCACTCACATACAATTTTGGCTTGAGGACCCAAGACAATCCTCAAGGCACTCAGAAGCCCCCGTAGGGTTTTTAGGTGGGGTTACCTGATCAGAGCTACATCTTATTAAGGAGATGACTCTGGCAGCAGCAAAGGATGGACTGAAGCATCAGGGGAGGTGAAACACCAGGGAAGATGCTGTTGTAGTAAACCAGGGAGAAGGGTGCAACCTGGACCAGATGGATGAGGTGGAGATAAAGAGAAGTGGGGGAAATTAAAGCAATATTCAGAGTCAGGCCCGTCTTTTTCCAAAGCCCAATTTCTATTATTCTGCTGCCCACAAAGACATCTCAGGCCTGGCTTGCTTTCTCAGGGACACTGGGTCCATGGTCTTTATCAAGGTGGGTTGGAGCCAAGCTGGGATGGGTCCCCTATACTCAGGAGCATCTATATAGGTATTTGTGGCATAGGGCATGCCTGTTCATTGGTTCACCCTGTGCATTGGTCCAATTCTGGTGTGCCGGGACAAGAACCACTGACCCCTGGACTCTCTGGTGCTCAGTCCCCTACCTGCCATTCTCCATCCCCGTCTGAAATATGCTGATGACACATGGGACACATGGTTCCATCCAAAGATCTTGTCCTAACATCTGACCCTATATGAGAGAACTTAGAGAAGGGGATGGCTATTAGCCCAAATAGATGAGACAGAGACAAGATAGCTGTGATAGGAGGTAAGAAGAGACAATGTCTCAAGCAATGAGAGTATGGAGGAAGGAAGATAGCCCAGGAAGGTTTCCTGAAGGAGGTGGCTTTGATGCTGGGCTTTGGTGGATTTGGGAAGATAAAACTGGGAGGACGCATTGGGACCAGGTCATGAAGACCCTGAACTGTCAGGTCAGGACTTCCATATGCAGCAGGGACCCCTGGAGAGGAGCTAGTCATGATTCTTCTCTCTCCATTTCTGTTCAATCCTCCAGGGACACTGATGTTCAGACCTCAGACAGTCTCCTAGAAATAGGCAGGTGTCACTGGCCAGAGGGGGTGGTGTTTTCAGTGTCCATTCTGTATTTGGAGGCAGAATCCCTGATCTGGCTCACATGTTTTGTCTGTGTTTCAAAGTGGACTCTGGATCTCCTAGACTTCCCTTGGGTTTCTGAAATGGTCAGCTTCCTTCAGAGCTGAGGTTTGGGTGGGGGCTTTCAAACCTTACAAACCAAGTCATTTAAATTCTTAGTTTCAATTGTTCCAACTATGAAATCAGAATGATGACACCTATACTTGTTAGGATTTTTTTTTTTTTTGTCTGCAGGCAATAGAAAACCCTAATTCCAAGTGAATTAAACAAGTAGTTTCTATAGAAATATAATGGGGGCTACATATGCAATTTAAGCTTTGCTAGTAGCCATATTTAAAAAGGTGAAATTAATTTTAATAATATATCTTATTTAACCCATTACCCAAAATATTATCATCTCTACATGTAATCAATATATAATTATTAGTGAGATATTTTACATTCTTTTTTTGGGGGTACTAATTCTTTGCAATCTGGTGTTCAATAACCACTTATGTCTAGTGGCTACCATATATGACATAAATATCATATAAGGATATTTATGATCTCACGTAAAGAAGAATCCAGGGGTAGGGCAGTCTCAGGATTGGATGACTAGAGGCTCAACGGTGTCAACTAGGGCCCAGGTTCCTGCCACATTTTGCTCTGCCATCCATAGTGTCAGTTCTGTTCTCAGCAGCTCCACTCATGGTACCAAGTTGGCTACCACGGCTCCAGGGGTCACCTCCACCTGCAAAGACACCCAGCAGCAGAAGACTACATTTCTGCATGTTTCTCTTTATAAGAACAAGGAACTCTTTCCTGCTTCCCTGGCCTGCCCCCACAGCTGACTTCCCCTCTCGTCTCAATGCTGGATTTCATCAAATGCTCACACTGAATCCAATCATTGGCAAGGTGGGTAGACAGGACATCTGGTTGAGAGCAGTCAGGAAACCCCCCTGCATAGGGAACTTTTCTCTGAGGCCCAGGGAGGAGGGCTGGGCCCCGGACCACACTGATGTTCTGTCAGCAAAGGAGAGGTCTGCAGTTGGGTAACCCCCAGGATCTGCACAACCCCTGGCGGGCCCAGCAGACTGGTTAACTGGAGGTCGGTGGAGAGGTTTTACAGCTCTTTCTCGAGTTGCATATTAGAACCATCAGAGGTGCTTTATAAAAACTCCAGCGTCCACATGCATTAAATCACACTCTCTAGCCAGGAGTGCGGATCTTGTGCTATCGACGTGGCTTCCAGAAGCTACTCTGTCATGTGTGTTTCGAAGGTGTGGAAGCACGTCTCAGTGATGAACAGACTTCCCAAATTTTCTTCCTCCCAAGGACAGTAGCTTTAAGGCCTCCTGAGTCAGAGATGTGGCCAAATCAGCCAAGCCTGGGCATTCTGGGGGCAGAAGCCTGCTTTCTGACAAGCAAGCAGACCAAGGCAGAGAATCGGAGCTGGTCTCATTCTCTCCCTCTGAGTTCTTTCTGTCCTCCCTGGCTCCTTTTCATCTCTCCAGTTAATCCTTTCTGGGCCAGCTTTTCTGAGCAAAGATTCTGGCCTGACAAAAAGTTAACCTTTATTGAGCGCTTACTGTGTGCCAGCGTCCTCACATATGGTTCACCTAGTCTGTGGTCAACCAACCCTCCCCCACCAGCCAAGGCACTCTGCACCATGCTGTGGCTGCCTCACATTTATTTCTGATGGTTGATTAAATCTAGTCTCTCTGACATTCAACTCCAAGCCCCTTGAGGGCAGAGATCATGTCTATTTATTTACCACTGTGTCCCCAGCATCTAACACAAGAATACAGGATCCACAGCAAATACTTACTGAATTGGAATAAATGAATGAATGATAATCTGAAGTAGGCATCATTACCTCCATTTTAAAAAGGACCAACGGAGGCTCGGCAAGCTTAAATAGTTCATGCATGTTCTAGAACTATTTGGTGTCAGAGTGAAGGTTAAAACCCAGGTTATTCTCTACTAAAGCAGAAGGGCAGCTGCAGGGAGAAGGTGAATACTCAGGTTTTATAAAATTTAGGAGCCTGGTGTGAGGGACAGAACTGTATTTGGTTGTGGCCTTCACCAGCCATTTACATGTACCCCAATAATTCCCGGGATTTGGGCTGCTAAATCTAGACCTGAACACACTGGCAGCCACTGCCAGCCACCACTGAGCAACCTACCACATGCTGAGTCATGAGGGAATAAAGAAAATGTGGTTCCTGCCCCTGGAAGAACGGAAGGGTGTCACTGAGAAAATACATTCATCAGACGTTTACTGTGGGCTTCCTTGGGCCTGGGAACTGTGCTAGATGCTGGAATCATAGCAGGAATAAGCTGGACATGGCTCCTCCCTCTTGGAAGCCAAAGTCCAGTGGGAAAAGCTTATGGTGAACAGATGATCTTAGTAATTATTTAACTGCAGTTGGGAAAAGTGCCAAGAAGAAGTACAGGGCGACATGACATCATGTAGCAGTCTCAGGGGGTAGGGCTCAAGAAATCCTCCCGGATGAAGTCACATTTAAGCTGAAGCTTGAAATATCAATAGAAGTTGGCCAGGGGAAGAGAGAAGATGCTGAGAAGGGGGGGGGCATGTGCAAAGGTCCTGAGGTGGAAAGGCAAGTGTGAATGGAGAGTTGTTCAAGATGAATCAGGAGAGGTGGTCAGGGCAGCTACACCAGGCCTTATAGCCTGCTGAGAATCTTGCCCCTCATCCCGAAGGCAGTGGGAAGTCCCACAGAATCTATAAGGCCAAGTGAGGGGGCCAGTCCAAAGGTTATCAGGAGGCACTTCCTTCCACAGAAAGCTCCTCTCAGCCAGATGGCTGTGGGCGGGGTCCTCCTGCTCCCTCTCTTTGGATGCTGATGCATTCCTCCTGTCCCCAGGGAGAGCTGCCCTGTCTTAGAGAGAGTCAGGCTGGGGATGGCCCCAGCACTTGGCTTTTCCCCCTTCCCAGGGCCCCATCACTCCCAGCCTCCCCTGGGTGTCTGTGCCTCTTGCCACTTGCTTGTAAGTTTCCTAATATAGCCTGGCTGTTTCCTCCTCAACTGGTGGCCAAGAGCCGCTCTCCTGTTGCAATCTCAGTTTTTCTTGGGCTTAAAGGGACCATGTCAGCCCATCTCATGCCAACTTTAAGCTAAAGGTAGATTGGCTGGTTTAATTTCACAAACTTGTCCAACCCAGAGATTAGATGTCTTCTGTCTTTCTCCCAGTTTACCATCTTCTCTGCTCTATTCTTGGTGACTTTCGCCTTTCATAGATTTTTTTTTCTTCTTTCTTCTGAGCACAATGGAAGGAGCACAGCTAAACATGGATGTGAGTTTTTGTATATTTATTAGCTGTGTTGCCTTGGGTGAGTCTTATAGGAACCACTAAATACCTCTCTGGGAATGAGCCATTCAGATTTCTGGAGGAAGAACATTACAGGCAGAGAGAACAGCAAAGAGGCCCCAAGACAGAACCATCTCTAATGTGTGAGGGGGACAGCAAGGAGGCCTTTGTGGCTACAGTGGAGTGAGGGAAAGGGGAGAACTGAGGGAGGAGAGGACAGAGGAATGACAGGGATGAGATCAGGTAGGGTCCGTGGATCACTAAGGACTTCAGCTTTTCCTCTGCATGAGAAGAGGCAGAGCACTGTCACGATTTTGACTTATTACATTTGAACCGAATCCCTGTGATAGGTGCATTAAGAATGGATAGAGGAGTACAGGGCGGAAACACACCAGCGTGGCAGCCATTATGAAAATCCCAGCAAGAGACAAGGGAGGCTTGGGCTACCATCTAGTAACAGCGGGGGTAGTGAGAAGTGGCTGGATTTCAGATGCACTCGGAAAGGAGAGTTGACAGGATTTTCCGATGGGTATTTGCAGAATACTGTGATGGGGGTGTTTGTGGGTTTTTTCCTCCTTAGAAGTTAATTAATTAATTAGTTAATTATTAAATCAAGGTATTATTTCCATGCAATAAAATGCATTTCAAGTGTACAGTCTTGACAAATGTATACACCTGCGTAACCACCAGCACCATCAAGGTATAGAACATTTCTATCAGTTTAGAAAGTTCCCGTATGTCCCTTTGCAGTGGATCCCTCCTACCCACAGCCCTGGTAACCACAAATCTGCTTTCTGTCATGATCCGTTCGTTTTTTCCAGGCTTTGATGTAACTGGAATCACACTATATTCTTTCATCTCTGGCTTTACTCACTTAGCACGTTTTTGAGAGCCATGCTCTATAATCGGTAGTCTATTCCTTTTTAATGCCAACCAGTATTCCACTGTGTGGTTGACCACCTGTTCATCCATCTACCAGTTGATGGATATGTGGGTGGTTTTCATTTTTTTGTTGTCTCCTTTTTAATCCTCCCCTGAACCCTAGAAAGTGGGTATTATTTTTCCATTTTCCAGATAAGCAAATTGAGAATCAGAAGAAGTAACTTGTTCAAGGTTCTCCAGATTAGATGATGTCTCAGATCAGTTTGTCTCAGACTTCACATCTCTGTCTGTCCCCCTGCCTCCCATACAATGTGACCCCATGGGAATGTGTTTGGAAATGGTAACACATTAGTTTTCCATCTATCCATCTCCCCATTTGATCATCCCCTGCACCATGCTCTCATTTCTCTATTCTTTGCACCTGCCACACACACCCATTTGAACTGGTTTCAAATCCAGTTCTCCTCCTTTCTTACTGGGTGACTTTGGGCAAGTCACATAACCTCTCTAAACCATTCCACCTGTGAAATGGAGATGTGGTTGTATCTTCCTCTATGAGATCATGCCCAGTGATATCTCCTTTCTCTGTCCCTCTCCACTTCTCTTTGGCCCTTTATAGTTCATATTCTACGGTCATTGGTTTTTCATGGCTAGTCATTGAAGGGAGGAGAACTCTGCATCCCTCTCACCGTTGGCTGCACCTGCCTGCTGTACAGAGAGGCTGCAAGAACTGGGGACCCTCCGCAACAAATTAAGCCAGATTTTCTGGTGGTAAGACCTGGAAATTGGTATTTTTTAGAGCTTCTGAAGGGCAGCCAGGATAGAGAACTGTGGGCTCAGAGTGTGAGCTTTGGGCATCAGTCAGACTTGGGTTTGGATTCTGCTTCCTTGGTGAAGTCACTTAACCTCTCAGACCACCATCTTCTCTCCTGTAAAGAAACATCATCATGGGACCGACCTGATAGGACCTTTGAGAGGTTTCAGTGAGCCCTAGGCACTGTACATGACTCTTAATGGGGTCTCTTCATGCAGAAAAGGCTGGGGGATGGGCAGGACTGGAGGCCTGAGCTGAAGCAGCCTGTCCTGGGAGGGACCGGGCAGTGTGGAGTCACGTGGATATGCTGTCCTTCACCTACAGAGTTACAGTGCCCAATTCCTAGAAGGCCAGCATCTGAAAGTTAGGCCAAACTTTAGAGAGGTTCATATCCAACACGTCATTGACAGACAGGGCAATTAAGGCCTTAAGAAGGGAAGAGAGTTGCCCAAGGTCACACAATGAGATGGAGTTTCCAGACAAGTTCAGCCAATCATTCAGCAAGTATTTATGGAGCACCCCTATGTGCCAGGCCCTATTCGAGCTGTTGGGGCTGCATTGGAGACCAAAACAGGAAAGATCCCTGCCCTCATAGAGCTTCTATTCTAGTGGGGAAAGAAAAGCAATAAATATAATAATTAAGTCATATGATATGTTAGCAAAGGATACATACTATAGGAAACAGAAGTAGATCAGGGATACCTGGGTGCTTGTGGAGGTGTAGGCAGATCTGGAGGAAGAGAGTTCCAAGCAGAGGGAACAGCCACTGCAAAGGCTGGAGAGGAAGCACACCTGTTGGGCTAAGCTTAGGAATCCCTTACCTGGCTCACCACTTCAGTTCCCTACCCATCCTGGGAATTTGCTGGGAAGAAGGCCTTTTGGGGTGTTTTGGTTAACCAGGGTAAAATAGGAGATTGTGTTTAAAACAAAGGCTCTGAATTTCCCCCCTCGACTCACTGAACACTATGGCAGGCACAGTTCTACATGCTGAAGGCATGACGATGAAGGCAGAGACCTGGCTTTCAGTGGATTACTTACATAGACTCTTGTTCCTAGGAGCTCACCTGCTCACACTAATGGACATGCAGGCCTCCACTGCAGATACCTCCTTGTACACACCACTATCCTGCACACACATGGTCTCACACGATCTCAGTTTCCCTAATGCCCACAACCTGATACACTCAGCCTCAAGTGCTACATATTACTCTGTGCTTTAACACTGAGACAGCCTTGCACAGCCAGAACCTCCCATACACCCATAATGTCACCTCCAGGAACTTGGGCACTTACCCCCCTGTGTACACACTGCACTGCACACTCATGATCTCATATAGTCAAAAGACTGACATCCATGTCCATAAAAATCTTCTATGCAGGTGGCCTTGCACAGGTACACTTTTCTGTGCTTTCCAAGAGTCCCACGCTCTCCAGTAGTCACACTACTCTGCGAACTCACTGTCTTATCCATTCACGAGCTTGAACATGTTCACCACCTTGCACAATAGGATGACTAAGCACATGCATTTCACCTCACATACGAACAGAGGTGCCTGCTCACCCAACTCCACACGCTGAATTTCTCATGGTTTTGCACCCTCATTCAACTTTGCCTGTCCTTACATACTCAAGACCTCAAATACTCTCATGACCTTATGTTATATCCCATTATGTCACACGCATGTGATCTCAGTCACCCTCTGTGTGCACACTGCCTTGCACACTCATGATTCAACATGCTCCCACTACCTTGCACACTCCCACACAGGCAAATATTCTCATTACCACACACACTCACTGTCTTGTCACTCACTCTCTTGCATGTTCAGTCTCTCTTGTGTGTTTCAAAAATCTGTGCACTCATTCAAATTCACACTCACCAAACCTCATCTGCTTGGACAACTTCACACTTTAAAACTGACTCACCCTATTTTGTGCACTTGTGACCTTGCTGTGTTCCTACCAACCGACATATTCACACCATTGTGCAAACTGCTTCCGGCCACCCACTCGTGTCCTGGAACGCTTGTTTAACGGAATGCACTCTGATATCTCACCTGCTCACACAGCTTCACACACTGATGTGACTCACACGACCTCACTCTGCCTCGCCCACTATGACCCGGCCATGTTGCCACCACCGGAAATATTCACACCATCATGCAAACTCCTTCTAGCCATCCTCTAGTGTCCTTGAACACTCGTTTGACCCCATGCACTCCTGGGGCCTCGCTGGCTCACACAGCTTCACACACTGATGCTGTGACTTACATGAACTCCCTCTGTCTTGCCCACTGTGACCCTGTTGCGTGGCCACCACCGGAAATATTCACACCATCGCACAAACTCCTGGCCGTCCCCTTGTGTCCTCACACACTCGTTTAACCAACCGCATGCACTCGGGGTCTTGCCTGCTCACACAGCTTCACACACTGACGTGACTCGCACAACCTCACTCTGCCTTGCCCACTGTGACCTTGTGCGTTCCCACCACCGGGAGTATTCACACCCCTGCGTGAACGCCTTCCGGCTTGCCCCCTTGCGTCCTCGCGCCCTCACGGACGTCCCCCATCCCTGCCGCACCCTCGCCTGTCCTCCCACCCGCGCGCTCCTCGCCTCCGCCCACCGCGCCCGCTGCCCCGCGCCAGCAGGGCCCGTGAGCCGCCCACTGACGCGCGTTCTCCTCGCCCGCAGGGACCTACCAGGGCCAGTTCACCAACGGCATGCGCCACGGCTACGGCGTGCGCCAGAGCGTGCCCTACGGGATGGCCGTGGTGGTGCGCTCGCCGCTGCGCACGTCGCTCTCGAGCCTGCGCAGCGAGCACAGCAACGGCACGGTGGCCCCGGACTCGCCCGCCTCTCCCGCCCCCGACGGCCCCGCGCTGCCCCCGAACGCCATCCCGCGCGGCGGCTTCGCGCTCAGCCTGCTGGCCAACGCCGACGCGGCGCGGGCGCCCAAGGGCGGCGGCCTCTTCCAGCGGGGCGCGCTGCTAGGCCGGCTGAGGCGCGCCGAGTCGCGCACGTCGCTGGGCAGCCAGCGCAGCCGCGTCAGCTTCCTCAAGAGCGACCTCAGCTCGGGCGCCAGCGACGCCGCGTCCACCGCCAGCCTGGGCGAGGGCGCCGAGGGCGCGGAGGGCGCCGACGAGGCCGCGCCCTTCGAGGCCGACATCGACGCCACCACCACCGAGACCTACATGGGCGAATGGAAGAACGACAAGCGCTCGGGCTTCGGCGTGAGCGAGCGCTCCAGCGGCCTCCGCTACGAGGGCGAGTGGCTGGACAACCTGCGCCACGGCTACGGCTGCACCACGCTGCCCGACGGCCACCGCGAGGAGGGCAAGTACCGCCACAACGTGCTGGTCAAGGGCACCAAGCGCCGCGTGCTGCCGCTCAAGAGCAACAAGGTCCGCCAGAAGGTGGAGCACAGCGTGGAGGGCGCCCAGCGCGCTGCAGCCATCGCGCGCCAGAAGGCCGAGATCGCTGCCTCCAGGTAGGCCCCGCGGGCTGGGCGCAGGCGGGGTAGGCCTTGCTGGGGAAGGGGTTCCAGGCAGGGCGACCCGGGAGGCCCAGCCTCCAAGCCTGTTCTGCTTCTTTCACCGTCAGGGGTACCCACCGACGAGAGAATTAACTGGAGGCACTTCTGGTCCCCTGTCCATCCATCCGTCCATCCATCCGTCCATCCACTCAACTACTCCTGTCCACCCATTCACCCAGCCCTCCATTCACTTAACCCTTCCATTCATCCAGGCTTTCCAATAGCCCCCTGAACAACCATCTCTTCACCCCACCTACTCATTCCACTTTCTGTTTACCCATTCAGCCTCCAGACACCCATCCAGCCACCCAGTCATCCATTCCTTCACCCAGTCTCTCATTCAACTAACTCCTCCACTAACCTCCTGAGTTACCCCTCCATGAGGACAATGACCTCATCTCTCAGTCTCTCTGACATCTACCAGGACAACCACATGCATCCAGCCACATCCTCATTCACCCCATCCACCCATCCAGCTTTCCACCCACATCTTCATTCACCCCATCCACCCATCCAGCTTTCCACCCTTCTACCCACCCAACCCCTCAGTTACCCACCTATCCACCCAACCACCTAGACACCCATCCAGATAGCCATTCAACCACCCACCCATCCCCTTATTCACTAACCACCTCCATTCACCCAGTCTCCTCCATTTACGCAGTCACTCCCATCACCCAACCATGCTTCCATCAACTGAAGCAACATCCACTCCCACCCGCCTACCCACTCATGCAAGCACCCATCTATCATCCATCCATACAACCATCTCTAGAGCCCAACCATTACTTCCATTCAACAAACCATCTTCTCTTCCACTCACTCAGCTACTGTCACCCATCCACCTACTAGCCCTGTGTCCACCCACCTTCCTATCCATTCAGCACCCACCCTTTCATCCATATTCAGACCCCTCCATGTCTTCTCATTGCACTTCAGAAAAAGTCCTAATGTTATCTGCAAACATTTATAGTTCTTGCTGTGTACCTGGCACTGTTTTAGTAGTTTACAAATATTGACTCATTTAATCTCCTTAGGGTACCTTATAAGATCAGTTCTGGTTTTATTTCCATTTTACACACAGGTTAGACGAGGCTTAGAGAGATAAAGTGCCTTGCTCCAAACCACCAGGTAGTGAGTGGCCCTTCATAATCCGGTTCCTACACTCCTGTTTAGCTTTTCTATCACTCTTGCCCTGGACCTGAATTTTGTTCTCTGTGCTAGTCATGCTGGCCTTTCTTCACCCTTCTTTAGTTCCTTTTGCCAGAGAGCTTTTGTTTCTGCCTGTTCCCTGCCTGGACTGTTTTTCCTCCCCTTTGCTGCCCATTTAATTCCTACTCCTCCTTCAGAGCTCAGGTCAAGCCTGACTCCCTTAGGGAGCTGATGAAGCCCAGCCCCCTGTCACAGGTTGACCTCACTTGACTGCATGGGCATTTTCTTACAGTGTCTCACATTTGCAACTTTATGCTGCTTATGTGATTTGTTTTTAACCTGCCGTTTATAAAGGGCTCTTTATGCTCCAGTCACTGTTCCGAGGCTTTTACATAAATTAACTCACTTAATCTCAAAAAAGGTAGGTACCGTTATTATTCCCGTTTTGCAAATGTGGAGTGAACTGCAGAGAGGGCAGCGGGTGTGACGGGACAGTGGTGAAAAGCACTTGTCTGTCCTGGTGCCCATAGCAATCCTGCTGGGGGCTCCAAATGGCCTGGGCTGGAGGCTGTGGCACTGTAGTCTTTAGAGTAAAGCAGATATAGGACCAAATTTTGGTTCTGTTATCTGTTAGCTCAGAGACCTGGGCAGATCCGTTTGCCCGTCTGTGACGCCATCATTTCTTAGTTGTATGTTCTTGGCCAAATCAGTTTTCGTCTTCAACCTCAGTTGTATCATCTATAAAAATAGGGTTAGTCTGAGGGTTAAGAAAGGTAGTGCAGGTCCCGTGGTTTACAGTGCTGTCATGGGGCGAGTTTATGGGAAACACTTAGGAGCAACATTTGTGGGGAAGGGAAGGAAGCTGGGTTGGGCAGAGGGAGACACTAGGCTGCAGTCTCCACAGAGGCTGCAGCTAACCACAAGGGGTGGGCCGCAGTGGAGGTGACCTTCAAAGTTGTCCCTAGGTGAGGAGAGGGTGCTGGATCTTTACACCCTCTGGGCTGGCTGCATCTACCCTCCAGAAGGGGGCATGACCTGGGGCTGGATGGTTCTCTTCAGCCAAAGGCCATCCCTGGGCAGGGCTGATAACAGGTGCCCCTCTGAGCAGCTGGGAGAGGAGGAGAGGAGAAATAAGTCCTTGGGTCCTGAAGAGGAAACTGGGCGGCACATCACAGTACCTGCTACAGTGCTGGACACCTAGCAAAGCTCAATAAGCATTACAAGTCATTGTCGTCATTCAGTGAATTCATTATACAGATGTGGAAACTGAGGCCCAGAGAAGGAACGTAATGTCCCCCAAGGCCACCTGGCAAGTAAGTGGGAGAACCAAGGCTTCAGCTCCTAAATGTCTGATTCTGAAGTTTCAACCAGCACATCTTGCTGTCTCTGAACTTTGTAAACTTTAAATTGCTGTGAATGTGTGAGCGGTTAGTATCATTAAGATGGAAAGAAAGTATTTTTAAATTTTAAGAAAATTACCCCTACTCTCGGCCCAGTTTCCCCTAGTGTTAGGTTCTTACGTTACCATAATACATTGGTCACAGCAACACTGGTACATTACTGTTAATTTAACTCCAGACTTCATTTCAGTTGTGCTCGTTTTCCCTCTATTGTCCATTTCCTATTCCGGATTCCATCCGGTATCCCACATTGCATGCAGTGGTCATGTCTCCTTAGTCTTCTCTGGTCTGGGACAGTTTTTCAGCCTTCCCTTGTTTTTTCATGACCTTGACAGTTTGAAGAACTCCTGGCTGGGCATTTGTAGAACACCCCTCAGTTTCTCTGATATTTGTCTCATCGTTAGACTGAGCTTATAGATTTGGGAAAAGAAGACTACAGGAAGCAAGGTGCCCATATCATATCATATCATATATCATATCATATCAGGAGCACACAGTCTTAACATGAGTCATCACAGATGACGTTAACCTTGAACACCTGGTGTCTGCCAGGTTCCTTTGTTGTAAAATTACCATTTCCCCCTTCCCATACTCTGTTCTTTGGAATCCAGACACTAAATTCAGTCCACACTTGAAAGGGGGAAAGGTCTGGGATTAAGCTACAGATACTCCAGGGAGGTCAGTCTACATTTGAGAGGGAGAAAAGTCTAGAATTAAGCTGCAGATACTCCAGGGAGGAGTATCAACATACATTAGCTGGAATTCTTCTGGAAGGAAGATTTGTCCCTTCTTCCAAAGGGAACACTTTTTACTCTTAAGCCAAGTGTATATCATTGTGACAGGCATAAGCCTGGACTGTCCTGGGCCACCCTGGGACATGGCAGAGCTTACAACAGCTAAGAGTTTAGGCTCTTGATTCAGAAGATCATGAGTTAGAGTTCTTACTCCTCTACCGAAGAGCTGTGTGACCAAGGGGCTTCACCACTCTGAACCCTGGATCTTTTTTCCTCCTAGGGTTGTTTTGAGGAGTAGATGAGCTAATGCCTGTAAAATGCCTGGCTCAGAGCAGCCAGCAGCAAAAGCAGTCATTGTCATCATCCAATCTGTTCGATTTTAAAGGTGAGGAAATAGAAGCTTGTGAAAAAGGAGGGATTTCCCCAAGCTCTCACCTGCTGGGGGAAAAAATCTTGCCCCTCCCCGTCCCTCTTGCTTTCCCTGACCTCCTTGTCCTTGCCACTAAGGCCTGTGCCCTTGAACTTGACTATGTTGAGCTCCGTTGGAGAAGGCTGCCAGGCTCATAGCTGGGAATTGAATCTCTGGAGTGAGAAGGTGTTGTCCAACTTCCTCCACAGGCTCTGCCAGGAGGGGAGCGCAGGGGAGATTTGGATTCCTCATGTGTCTAGGGAGCACGTCCTGTATGCCTACAGGGCTCTTACCCTGTGGGGGGCAGCTCCCTGGCTCGGTTTTAAACTCACACTGAATTTCCAATTAAGGGAATCTTTGGGTTAGGAGGAAAAGCAGAATTGTCTCCCTTGCAGGAGCTTTGGTGAGTAATCGAGCTGCAGAGGAACAGGGAGCATTCCTAGCAGCCACCAGCCTCCCTGGCCCAGGCAGACCTGGGGTTTCTCTTCATCGTGGCCTCAAGCTCCTGGTCCTGGGCTTCCATGGAACTTGTCGACTCAGAGTCTAGGATCAGGAGAGCTTTCCTGGGGGCGCCTGGGTGGTGCAGTTGTTAAGCGTCTGCCTTTGGCTCAGGGTGTGATCCCAGCGTTCTGGGATTGAGCCCCACATCAGGCTCCTCCGCTGGGAGCCTGCTTCTTCCTCTCCCACTCCCCCTGCTTGCGTTCTCTCCCTCGCTGGCTGTCTCTGTCAAATAAATAAATAAAATCTTAAAAAAAAAAAAAAAAGGAGAGCTTTCCTGGGGTGGGGGAGAGAGAACGTTGAAGCATCATGTCCCCCTAAAATGGGCAATGGACCGAAAAAGATTCTAGACCGGACAGTGTCCAATATGGTAGCCATTCAGTGGCTCCCAAGCTCTTGAAATGGGGTTGATCTGAACTGAGATGTGCTGTTAAGTGTGAAACACACACTGGATTTTGGAGACTTAGCAAGAAAAAAGTGTAAAGAAATCTATGAATTTTACATTGATATTTTTATATTGATTACATGTTGAAATGATTATGTTTCAGATGTATAGAGCTGGATAAAATGTATCGTTACATAATTGCCAAATTAATAGTATTAATAACATAATTATTCAATTAATTTCGTCTTTGGCTTTTTACTTTTCTGAATGTGGCCATTAGAAAATTTAAAAACTATACATGTGACTCACATTGTATTTTTACGGGGCAGGGTTGCTCTAGACCCATCCGGGGCTCTGGGATATAGTCTGACTCCTTCCCCAACCAGAAGGGAAAATGGAAGTACAGCTGGGATAAAGACATACATACCCATAGCCACTAAGTGGTCGAGGGGGAGCTAGCCTCAGGTCTTCTGATTTTGTGGCTAAAAACTCTTTTTGTGATGCCTTTTAAGGTCATGGATCCTGGTGGAGGGAAGCTGGATGTTTGGGGAGTGCCTGAATGTTTCTGGTTGTCATGCCAACATTGTGATGATAAATGGCTCCCTTCCATAAGGAGCACAAGGAGTGGTTAAGGGTGCTGCTTTGGCCTTGCCTTTCGCTTGCCGTATCTTGTCTTATCTCCAGACTTCAGTTCTCTCATCTCTGAAAGTAAGATAACGATATGACAAGGGTTAAATCAGAAAACTGCGTGTGAATCACTCAGCACAGGGCTAGAAGCAGCAAGGGTCCAGTAAATGTCAGCTGCTCTTGTCATTGTAGTATTCCTGACGTCTGTTCCCACAGCAGAGGCCAGGGCTGGCCTGCAGGAGTTCTCAGCTGCCCCAGGGCCAGAAGTTTGGAACATCTCAGGTTTTGTGCCAACATAGCATCCTTTGGCCCTGAAGACCGGACCCACTGCATTGGTCAGTCTTCTGCTCCGCTACCTCCCCAGCCCCCATTTCCTCCTTAGACTGGCCCTGGGAATTCCCAACCTGAGAGTAGGGTTAGAGTTGACTTTGAAGGTTACCGAGAGGTGATTTCTCAGGTGGGCAGGAGTGTGTGTTACATTAGCTAAGAGCTTGGATGGACCCAGGTTTGAATCTGGGTTCAGCTTCATGTAAGCTGTGTGACCCTAGGCAACTTACTTCATCTCTCTGAGCCTCATATTCCTCTTCAGTCAAATGAGAATTAAATTAATTCCTTCTTCAAAGCGGTGTTGAAGAGAATAAAAAAAAAAAAGAACTAGCTCATGTAAAGGGCCTATGTGTTGAGGGTGTGCGAGGCCGTGTAAGCTGTCGCTGCGAGTCCTTTATCTGCACGGATCTAAGAGACTGTCCTGAGAGTGAAATTGCCTTCTCTCACAGTCCGTACAGCTGTTTCCCAAACTTGCCTCTTCTGCATGCCGCCTCCCGATTCTTGCTGCATCACGTACCCCCTCTACTTACTTTCTTAATCTCTATCTTTAAAAGTACTTACGCACAGTTATTGGAAAGGAAGACTTTCTGATCACCGTTGAAAGTGGGAAACTGGTATCATGTTCTGAAATAGAAGTCAGACTTTTGTTATGAAAGGTGCTAAACCCAAAGTCTGCTCTCTTGTTGTTAAAAAGAGACATTGGAGAGAGATTGCCAGTTATGAAAGACCTATATGCACCTGGCTGAGGTTCGTCCTCGACCAAAAGAATGGGTCTGGTGCTGTTGTAAGCTGGGACTTTGCCCTGCCAGTGCTCATTTCCAGCACCACCAGGGTATGCAGACCACCCAGGGGGAAGAGGGCCTGGCCTTGGACTAGGTGTAAGGGGGATCTTGGCAGTTGCCCATGTTTATTTGATTTTCATCTGACAGACATCCATATAGTCCTTATTTCTGGGAGCCAGGCAGGATTCTAAGTTCCTCACATGTATTAACCTAGTTAATCCTCAAAACAACCCTCTGAAAAAGGTAAAATTATTACCACTTGACAGATAAGGAAACCAAGGCACAGCCAGGTTAATCTCAAATAATTATCTCAAATAATTCAGCTGAGTAATGGCAGAGTTGGGAGACCTGGTTCTAGAATGCTCTTAACCATTATCTGACCTTTGGCGGATTTTCTGTCACAAACTGATTAGCACGTCCTCTGTGCCAGGCTTGTGCTGGGGCACGGGGCACCCAGCATGTCAGTGCGGTTAGCGTCCTCTGGGGACTCGTAGCTTAGCGGCAGAGACAAACAGGGCTTCAACACAGCCCATGGTGGGTCAGAGGGAGGCCCAAGGAAAGAACAAGAAACTACCCCAGGGGTGGTTCGGGAAAGCTCCCTGCAGTGGTGGGTGACGCTGGGTGGGAGTTTGCCAGATGGACAAGAAGGACAGAAAGGTCGCTCCAGGTAGAGGCACGGCGGTAGGAACGTGTGTGGTGTATTTTGGGAGCAGTGACTCATGGGGAGCTGGAGCGGGTGGAGAAGAGACTAGAGATAAGGCTGGGAAGGCCGCCGACGGCCAGGGTAGGATGGGCTGTGAGTGCCAGCTTGAGGAGTGTCAGACGTACCGTGCGCGGGCACTGTTCTAGGTGCCTGGCTGCGTCCACTCAGCTCGTTCTAATGGTGGCACAGAGAGACTTCTTAAACACGCTCACGTCACCCAGCTAGTCCGTGCCGGGCTGACAGTCCGGCCCCAGAGTCTGCGTTCTCAGCCACTACTGTCTGCCCCTTCACATTCGCGAGCTTCTCTCTCTCTCTCTCTCTCTCTCTCGTTTCTTTTTTCTTCCTTTTCTCTTTTTACATTGTTCAGACCAACATATTCATTGAATTCAATGAAATTCAGAATAATAAAAGATAAGTAATCAAACCCCTCTCCTACTCCAGTCTCAGCCACAGCTCTGATGTAACCACTCTTAAGAGCTCACTTTCAGCCCTCTTCTGCTTATCCATTCTGGGGTTTTGTTTTTCTTTTCTTCTGTAGCTAGGATTATCTACATAATGTTCTTTAGTTTGCTCTTTTGACTTCATAATGTTTTGAGCTTTGTTTTTAATCTTACGCACGTGTATCTGCCCTGTTCTTTTTAAGAGATGCATACTACTCGGTAATTTGGAAGTATCATGATTTATTTAGCCAGATCTATCTTGATGGAGATTGAAACCATTTCATGCCTCCACGATTACAAAAAAGGCTGCAGCGAACATCCTTGGACACATACTTTTGCTCACAGAAGAGTATGCTGGTGAAAGGAATGGCTCAGCCAGGTACCTTCTTCCATCAGCGACATCTGACCATCCTTGGAATGCATTGGAAATACGATGCCAGTCCACCTGGGTCTTTGCAGGGGACTGACTCTTGGCATTCACTGTCAAAAGGTTAATTGGCAGTCTCTTTCCTCCAGTACTCAAGTACCTTTGAATGGATTAACACAAACAAGTAGAAATCCGAACCACCTCTGTCTAATGTCCCCCCACCATATATATTCAATAGATATTTAAGAATAATTGTTGCGAGGGGGGCCAGATTCTTAGCCTGATGCCTGTCCTTGCTCGTACAGATCTACATCTATGGGTTAAATTCCTGGAAGTGGAATTGCCAAGTCAAAAAGAATGTGTGTTTTCATTCTTACCGGAACCCTGGTTAACCTCCTAAAGGGCTGCACCAAATTTATATCATCGCCTCACCACCAGTAGTGCCCAGGAGGACAGTTTTCCTCACTCTCTCACCAACACCATGTATTATCAGTCTTTTGCATCTTTGCCAAATTATTTGAGGACAGTCAGGTGTTCCATAAACCCAGTGACCACCGTCAACTACCCATGCTCATAGAGGCAAAAGCTTGTCCTTGGCTTGCCTCCTGGCTCCTCCTGGATATGGGGTTCCATTGAGGGGGATTAAACTCCCCAGGGATGGCCTTGAAATGTTGGAGAGGCCCCTGACACTCGACTCCTGCCCTCCATCACATCCCTCCTTGGAGAATGGCCAGTGGACAAAATACCTTTGCTCCCAGAAACCGAAGACCAGGGTGAATGGAATGTCCTGAGTTGTCAGAGCCGGACTCTTGTGACATACATGAGGCAGCTGTGACTCCAAGGCCAGCCTTTGAGCTGAGTCGTCTGGGGAGAGAGAAGACCTTGCCTGGGCCCCTGGCAGCAAGAAGATGTTCAAACTGTGAGGCCATGTATTTGCGGGAGCTAGGCCTTCCTCCAGGCCTTGGAGAGTGGGAAACCCGAGGAAAGACCCAGTGAGCTCCTATCACTCCTCCTAAAAAGCTGGTCAGAGCTGGAAGGCACCTTAGGGAGGACACAGCCCAATGTGCTCATTTCACAGCTGGGGAAACCGAGCTCTAAAAAGGGATGGCCACCCAGCCAGGGTCATGCAGAGAGAGGGACAAAGCAGATAGAGAGACATGGCTGGAGGGCTCTGGTGAAACCTCAGTTGACTTCTGGGTCACATTTAATAAATCGGCTAGGAAGAGCACAGGGCTCTGGAAGATGGAAAGGAATGTTTTTCTCTCCCCAACCCTTAGCCCTATAAACTGGGCTTATGGGCCCGCTCCAGAACTTTTCCAGCTTGATTTTTTAGCCTCAATAGCGGAGAATAGACAGGCCAATAGCCTGCACGTTTGGGATAAAAGTGCCACTTTCTGTCAATGCAAGTGTTTCCCCACATCCCAGTGGAAAATCCGACCGTGTGAAGCCAGTGCTTGGCCCCTGACCCTGGCACTTGAGCTGAACTCCAACAGCACAAGGGACTCAGAGGTCTGAGCCAGAAGGGCCAGGACACAGGGTGATGGAATAACAGTGACAGAATGAGAGTGATGGGGGCTGCCATAAGGTGAGTGCTCGAGGGCTCAGCTCCGGGGTGGGCTGCCTGCGTTCTAGTCCTGGACACTGGCTCGCCGCGTGGGCAAGTGACTTCCCCTGAAGCTTTCTGTGCCTCCCTTTCTGCATCTCGAAGATGGGATCGTGGGAGCACCTGCCTCGCGGGACATAGAGAGGACGGTGCTTAGGACAGTGCCCATTCTCACCACGGCATGCCAGGCTCTGTGCTGATGCCGTTTACGCACATGATCTCTTTTAGTCCTCATGAGTGAGGTGCTGTTCATTTCCTAGGCAAGGAAACTGACTAGCTCAAAGGCCCAATGTAAATGACACAACCAAACTTTGAATTCTCAGATCCAGACTCCGCCCCCTTCACCACAGTTGGAAGAGGAGGTCCTTCAGCTTGAATGTTTCAGGTCACTATCTTGCCAGTCTGATATTCTGTGCCTGGACCTTGGTGCCTGGCCGTTGCTTTCATATGGCAGAGCAGTTGAGAGCATAGGCTGGAGAGACCGAGAAACTGAGGTTTGAACCCCACATTGTTACTTGGCTGTGTGCACTTGGTCTTCTGAGCCTCACTTTCCTCATCTGTAGAATGGGGGCAGTATCAGCCTTGCCTCCCAGGTTATGGGGAGGATTCCATGAGGTGATGTGCAGAGAGGGCTTGTGTGGTCTTGGTGCTCAGCAGGTGCTTGGTGAGTAGAGGCCGTGGCCTATTTTACCATCAGAAATTCAGGCGAGTGGAACATGGAGGGGCTAGCAGGCTCTTCGTCTGAGCTCATCCTTCCCATGTGCAAGCCACTTGGCTCCCCTGGGTTTCCAAAGCCCAATCCAACTTCCACTTGACTTCCTAAGTCCACACCAGTGAGTCCCTACCATTGGGGAGGAGTTAAAAATAAAGCCCAGTCTTCAAATCCTTCAAGTAAACACCCAGCTCTCTAAAAATAGCTCCTTTGCAACTGGGCTCCAGAGCCAGGCTGGACTTGGATGGAATTTGGCGGGCCTGGTTCTCACAGCCAGGCAGGCGCAGGCCAAGCCTCCATCACCCACCTTGCCACCGAGCCTCTGCTCCCCAGGGAGATGCAAGTGTCTCTGGCCCCTTCCCGCTGTCTCCACTGCCACCAGCTGAGTGCTGGCCACCAGCCTCGAGTGCTGCACCACTGCAAGGGCCCCTCAGCAGCTCCTCACTCCTCTCACTGCCCTGTACTCTCCTCTACACAACAGCTGTGGAATGAGCTTTTATAAATGTAAGCTGGAACATGCCTGTCTGGTAAGCAAAACTTCCCTGGGGCTCTTAGTTTGGGTTCCCCTGAAAGCAGAGCCTGAGGCAAGGATTTGGGTGCAGGTAGCTGATGTGGGAGGTGATGCAGGAAGGAGAAGGTGAGGGGGGTAAGTCGGTAGAGTAGAAACAGGGAAGAAGGAAAGGCCAGTCTAAGAGCATGTTATAGAGGCATCACTCTAGGCCACAGGGAGTGGATTGGGCCGGGACCTTGGTACAGAACACCCCCCAGATTGTGCACCTGGAGGATGGAGTGTGGGTGGACAAAGCCCTGTCCCCTCCCCCCACTCCAGTCCCCCATTCACTGGAGATTTCCCCTGGCGACATAAATCTCCCTCCACTCCCTGGTGTGCTTGCACTTGGGGTAGGGTCTCATCAGAGCAGGCTCTGGGCAGAAAGCCAAAAACCGTGCTTGGGTGAGACACCAGCAGTGCCAGGGGAATGTTGCCACATGTGGAATTTGCCTCCACAGCAGTGGGTGAGATTACGAGAAGATTGAGGATATGTGACGTGGGGACAGGAATGTCTGCTTCTAGGAAAAATTTCAGATTTCTGACTTTGGCCTGTAAGACCCATCCTGTCTAGCTCCAGCGTACCCCACCAGCCCCATCTCACACCGCTCTCCCCATCACCCACCTTCAGGCACAGTTCCTCCAAAGGGCCGTTCTCTTTTCTGCCCATGGTCCTTCGTACATCCTGTTCCATTTGCCTGAAATGGTTCCCTTACTCTTTAGCACCTTGTCGTTCATCAGGCCTCACTCAGCACAAATGTTTCTTCCTCAGAGCTCCCTTCTAGTTTGGGTTCCTTGTGTTAGGCGCCCCTGGCATCCTGTGTACCCCTGCCTCAGCCACCACCCACCCCCTGCCATTGTCCATACTCATCCCGTCTTCCCTAGGTTGTATACTCCTTGAAGATAGGGACCCTGTCTGCCGTGTTCACTGCCAGGTACCAATGCCTGGCATAGCGCCCAGCACGGGGTGAGGCTCTGGACGTAACGTCAGGTCCCAAACACGTCATGATGGGAAGCACCCTCCATCTGACTCACTTAAGCCTTCATGCATATTCAGCAAATATTTATTGAGCACCTACTATGGGCCAGGTAGTATTCTGGGCTCTTGGGGTAGGAAAACCTAAAGATTCTGGCCTTTGTGGAGCTGAAGTTCTAGTGGAGGAGACAAACAACACAGCCCACAGAATAAGTAAATGATAAGAGCATGTGGTAGCGGGAGAGCTGCCTTTTCACCTTAGTGGTCAGGGTCGGCCTCGCGGAGAAGTTGACACCAAGGAGCTGAAAGAATCAGCCAGTGGGATGTCTGGGAGGGGGAGCAGCCCAGCAGAGAGCTAGGCGAGGAGAAGGCTCCAAGGTGGGTGCACGCCTGGCCCGCTCTGGGAGCAGCAGGGAGGCCAGCGTGGCTGATGGCAACGGGAGAGGAGGACAGTAGCAGACGAGGCCAGACAGAGTGTGGGGCTGGGGCGGGGACAGATCACTCCGTCAACATGGGAGCCACTGGCCACATGTGGCAATTTAAGTTTAAATTAGTTGAAATTAAATAAATGGAAAGTTCCATTCTTCGGTTGCAGTAGGCACGTGTCCAGTGCCCGATAGCTGCCACCCGGACGGTGCAGATAAAGCCCGTTTCCCCCACTGACAGCCCTATTGGACAGTGCCTGGGGAGGGCCTTGCAGGTCATGCTAGGGCAGCAGCCTCACCCATACATAACTGGGCACACATCCTGGGGTCCTTTCCTCACCTCCCAAAGTGGGTATGATTAAAGCAGGCAAGGCCGTCTAGTCCAGCCCCAGCCAATGTCAGAATGCCTTTCCGTCATCCTCGCCAGGCGGCCCTGCAGTCACAGCTTCCGTATCTCTGGACATAGGAGACACCCCCCTCCCCCGAGAAGGTCCAGGCCAACCTTGATGTTTGGGTTTGCTAAAGCTAGAAGAATGTTCTGCCTCTCTATAGCTTCTGAGCACTGGTCCCAGTTAGCCCGGTTAGCTCCGGGACTGGATCAGTTAGAACGAGTCTCAGCTGCAGGCGACAGAACCTGCCTCTAGTGTCTTAACCACTGGGCTGACCTCACATAAGATCAGGGAGGCAGTGCCAGGCTGTCGCAGCAGCCCCAGGATGCCCGCAGGGACCATCTTCAGCTGTCTTTCCCTCCTGCTCTCCTGAGAGTGTGGCCTCTGACGTCCTCCAAGACGGCTACCACAACCCTAGCTTCACCTCTGCGTTCCAGGGCAGAGGCCACAAAGCAACAGCTTCTCTCCATGGGGGAGTGAGGCCCACCCCAGGGATTTACATTTTATTCTCCAGAATGGATCACATGGCCTTCCCTGCATGCAAGGGGTCTGGGAAGATGAATATTTTTAGCCAGACATGTCATTTTCCTAAACAAGATTAGCCTTCTGTGAGTGGGGAAGGTGGAGAAAATTTGGTGAGTAGCCAGCAACATCTGCTCCATAAAAACTGTCTTAAGCACCCCAAGGTTCTTCTCTGACCTAAGCTGATTCAGGCCCTTCCTCTGGCCTCCACTTTCCAGGGTCTGCTCCACTTTTCCATCAGCTGGGATTGCCAAGGTGTTTCTACAGTCCCTGCAGTCACTCCGGGGAGAGCCTCTCTCTTGACGTCTCGAGAAGGGGTGTGGAGTGGTGCTGCAGATGGGAAGGGGGGACTAGAGTGCGATCCCTCTCCAGGGCCACCCTTGGCCAAGCCACATCCCTTGTGGGTCTATCACATTACTGCTGAGTGCCGTTCCCATCAGCCCTGGCTCGGGCAGCCCTGTCTGGAAGGGGGTGTTACCCCAAGGTCACGGCAGCCCGCTGCCTAAACTGTACCCTGCAGGACTCGCCACAGCCTTGCCAGAAGGCTGGCCAAGGTAGAAGGTCAGAAATGCCGTAGATCGGGTCCTCCAGAAGGGGATTTGTCAGAGACTAACCTGGGGCAGCCCCCCCGGGCTCCAGGCCGGCACAGTTCTTCCCTGGTGGATATAGAGACAATCTTCGTGCAGCAGAAAAGCCATCCTGGAGCCCAAATTATTTCTTCCTTTATTTTTTTTAAATAGGTTACACGTTCCTGTGGTTCAGAACCCCACAGTTATAAAAATGTAGAGTCCGCCTCCTCTGCCTAGCCTCCATTGAGGACATCTCCACACCCCATGGGCAACTGTTGTTTGCAGTTTCTTTCCTTTCCTTCCAATTACTCTGTGCATATATGAAGGTGTGTCCCATGAAACTGACCATGTCCAACTTGCAAAATGGCAATTTCATACTGTTCCACCTAACACGAGCAAATGCATACCTGGATTCCTACTTTTCTCTTTCTTACACTAAAGGTAGCACATATTACACATAACCATTCTGAACTTTGCTTTCTTCTCTGCTGTGTCTGTATTGTGGATCTTTCCATATTTCCCCTAATAAAGATCTTTATCAACTTTTTTTAAACACCTGCATCGTATTCCATTATATAGCTGGATTATAATTTATTGAATCAGGACCTTCTTGCCTGAACATGATCATTAGGGTCATTTCCAGAATTTTGTTATGTTAAATAAAGCTGGACACTCATCATTTCATCCACGCGTTAGTATATCTCTAGGATAAGTTCGCCAAAGGGCAATGACGAGATCAAAGGCTGTCGGTAGTGGTTGTCCCATTTTATCTTCCCATCCATGTGAGACGAGGGTGAGAGGCCTCTTCCCTGACGTGCTGAATGACCTTGGGCAAGCCCCTGCCTCTGTGGGTCTCTGTTTCCTGGAGCACTGAGCTCTCCTTTACTTGTCCTTGGGAAAAATAGCCGACCCAGATTCGTCTGCTTGCATGGCCTTTCCCACGCTCCAGCCACGCGCGGCTGCCACGTGCAGCTATTGTCGCCACGGCTCCTTTGGGAGATGATTTCAGCCCCACCCGAGGCCACGGCAGCCCGATGAGATCAGCATGGAAGAGCCGGCAGAGGGACCACCGGGGTCAAAGGCACAGAGTTGCGGCAGCATGGGGTGAGGCCAGGTTTCCCAAATACCACTCACCGACGTACCTTCGTAAGCCATGCCGTATCCATGTACCATCTGGGTTATTATCTCTTTACTATTTTTAAAATATTTTTAACGTTCTTAAACCTACATTTATTTTTATAAAGGAACTTTTTACATCATTACCATAAATAGAAATCCAGTATTAGATAAGAAGTTAGGCGGAAAAAAAAAAGAAAAAAGAAAAAAAAGGCACATACACACACAAGAAAAAGAAGAACGTCATTAAACCATTCCTTAGATTGTTGCTCACGAAAAACTCAGATCAGGGCTGCTTGCTGCTGTGCTGTCTCTCTGCTAAAAAATGGACTATAAGAGACTCACTAAAGACATATAAGCACCAAAGGAGACTTTCTCATTGATGAAATCAGGATGGTTGAATTTTAATTTTAAAAGAACAGTGTTGGGGCACCTGGGTGGCTCAGTTGGTTAAGCATCTGCCTTTGGCTCAGGTCATCATCCCGGGGTCCGGAGATCAAGCCCCGCGTGGGGCTCCCTGCTCAGTGGAGAGCCTGCTTCTCCTTCCCCCTCTGCCTGCCGGCTCTGCCGACTTGTGCTTTTTCTCTCTCTCTCTCTGTCAAGTGAATAAATAAAATCTTAAAAAAAAAATAAAAGAACAGTGTTACCTAATGAATGTCCTGGTGCCACCTGTCATTTTGGTCCCAAGGGCTAAGTATTCCACAGTTACAAACATTGGCCTGAAGAGACAGATTTCTCCTCTCCATCCTCCCAGAGCCTCAGAGAAAGAGAGAGGGAAAGCCGATTTGGAAGGTTCTGTGCTCTAGGAACTAGATTCTGTGGCGTTCTGGGTGAGAGGCACCCAAGTTAAGACAGCCTTGCACACAGTAGGCACTCACTAAATGCTTGCCAGTGACTGACTTCTTAGTGGGCCTGAGAGGCTCTTATGAAAGGATGGGCATTCAGACCAACAGGTGCCTCCCCAAATCTTGTCTAAGAGCAGATGCCTTCTTCTCGCTCTGTCCTCATGCAGCAAATGGTTTGCCTCACAGCTGAGGCTTGCTGGGGGAGCACTGGAACAGGAGCCACCGAAATGGACAGGATGACTTCTGCCATCCCTTCACGTGTTTGTAGGATACAAACACACATACAGCTGTAGGATAGATCAAGCCTGAATTTATTTCCCACTCGTGTAAAGTTCAAAATCAGGGCCCTCGTTGCCAGGCAGCGCGCTCGCAAGCGATTCGGAGGCCCAGCCTCCTTCCATCTTACGGCTTTGCCACCTTCAACACTTGGCTTCCATGGTTGTCATGCTCTTCTGCATCAAGCCAGTGAAGAGGGAAAACACCCAGAATAAATGCAAATGGGTGGTTTTTGTTGTCCAGGCCAGGAAGGAGGGCTCGTCATGTCCTCTCAATTTCCATCGGCCAGAGTCCAGTCCAGGGCCACACCTTCCTGCAAGGGAGGCTGGGGAACAGTCCAGGCAGGTGTGTGCCCAGGAAGAAGAGGAAACTGGTTTGGTGAACTGCTAACTGGTCTCAGCCATGCTTAGTGAACATGGCATTCGAGGTCCTTTGTCATCTGCCTCCGTCCTAGGTCTTCATCCACTCATGACATTGACATTGTCAGGCTGAACTTTTCTCGGTTTCTTAAACAGTCGTGTGTGTGTGTGTGTGTGTGTGTGTGTGTGTGTGTGTCCCCGTGTCCTCATGTGCCTTGGCTCCTGCAGTTCCCTCTATTCAGAACAGCCTTTTCTGACGTCTTTCCTGTTCTCTGACAGACCAGCTCACAGGGATGTGGAGAATAAGACCACAGTCTCAGAGTTAAAAATAAGACTTTGTCATTTTCCAAGGACTACACTCAGGGAGAAGAGGGGACACCTGTCCACAGCCTGGAGGGGTCCTCTTCCTCTCCCCCACCTCCTTCATAAAGCAAATTGCAGGTTTCCTCTCAGACGCAGACACCACTCCTCGAATTGTCCTGCGATAGATAGGGGGGCCGTCGTCAGAGATGACAAACCTCAGAGGCTTTTTGTCAAGAAAGCTAGTAGCCTGTTTTCCAAGGGGGTCACAGAAGTTGTCCAGGGAGGAGGTGAAACGTGAGGGTCTGAATCTGCTCAGACAGTTAACTTTTTTATAGTTCATGTCAATTCTGAGAAATTGTGTGCTGATGAAATAGCCCTTGGGGGGGGGGCCCGCTTGCCTCAGTCTGCCAGTCTCTGTGGCGTGTATACCGCCACTGTGGCCCATTTCACGCTGTGAAGTGCTGTCCCAAATGCAGAGCTGGGAAGAGCGGTGACAGGCTTGGCTCTCTGAGCAAGGGCTTGGCTGAGCGGCCCCCGCACGCAGCGAACCCGGGCCTTGATTCCTCCTCCCTGCTCTGCACAGAGCTTCGCCCAGCTGTTGTCAGCTTGTTTCTTCAGGGCTCCCGACTCTGAACATTCCCTGAACATTCCAAAGCGGAGTTTTTCCTCTCCGTCTTCTCTCCTAGTCTGCAGGCTGCTTCTGTCTCAGCTCTTCGTATCCCTGTTGCATTGTTGGATGCCTGCACTTAGGAAGCACCCAGGAAGTGCTTCCAGAAGGCGGGCAGAGAGAAGGGTGGGACAGGTGAGGTTGAAGAGCCCGTTCAGAGAAACAGTTCCTGCTCGGTGACTTGCTGGCAGTGTGACGACAGGCATATCCCTTCACCTGGCCGGGCCTGTTTCCCCATCTGTACACAAGGCTCCTTTATTTTCCTCCGCTCCGGCTGGACCAGGGCTACCACTGCATAGTAATGATGATGATAATCACAGTAACGGCCGCTGTTTATTTGTTCGACAAAGTTCTGTGAGGCACCTTCTCTGGGCCTGGCCCCATTCTAGGTGCTGGGGATTCTGCAATGAACAAAACAGACAAAAATCCCTTCCTCATGGAGCTTGCTCTCATACTTGCAACATGCCACCCACTGAGAGGAATCTCCCAGGCACCATCTCATTCCGTTTCCAGAAGCCTGAAGGACGAAGGTGTACTTAGTTCCATTTCGTTGCTGCAGGACGTGAGGAGAACTAGAGTTGCAGGAGTGGCCAGAAGTCAGCCCGTGCATAGAGGGCGAAGATGGGACTTGGACCCTGGCACCTGGTCCCAGAACTGGGTTCTTAGCCATCACAACAGGCCCTCCCTTCCCCACAGGCCCCCTTCCTGCCCACCTCTCTGCTTTTGCACAGGCAGATCCCCATGCCCTTCCCAGCGTGCCGTCTCCACATTCAATCTGTTCCTGTGAACACATCCCTCAGGCCACCTGCAACCTGACTCCTCCCTGACAGCGTCTTTCCTGTGTCTCTGGCCATGTTTCCAAATCTTCCTCGTCATCTGGCCAGCTGTGGTTGGCCACCAGGAATGGAACCCTTTGCTTCTTTATTTTGCTCCCTTGAGATTCCTCCTTCCCCTCCCCTTCACTCCAGCACCCCAGGGCCTGGGCATGGACCCACGTGAAGAGTTCAGTAAACATCTCGTAATTCATGCATTGAAACCCTTGATTTTCTTTGGATTCTGGACCAAGTCTCAAGTTTTAAATGCTTCATTGTATGAGTGATTTTTTTCTTCCTGGGAAATCTGAAGGTCAGATCTATTAAACCTCAGCAGCCCTTGTGTGCACCTACTGTGTGCTGGGTATGATGCTCGTGCTGTGGGGCTCCCAGAGTGTCATCTTCAGCTCAGTTGGCGCCTTGGTGTGGTCAAGGCCGGAATGACCCCATGGCCCCGAGTTCCCTGGGACAGCCCTAGTTCATGCCAGGTACAATTATTAGCAACCTCCCCTTCACCCTCAGCTTCCCTGGCTTGGATAAGTTCTCCAGTCACCTGAAACAAAGCCTGAGGACACTCCTCTGACTGCTCTAGGCACTTTGCACAAACCAACACATGTGATCCTCCCAACCCTAGGAGGCTGGTGTTACTATTCACCCTTTCCACAGATGGGGAAACTGAGGCACAGAGCAATAAAGTAGCTTGCTCAAGGTCACACGGCTTGGAAGAAGCAGGGCCAGGTTTTGAACCCAGGTCATCTGTGGCCAGAGTGTCCCTGCTCAGCCACTGCCTGCCCGTGAACTTTTCTAAGAGGTCTTCCCTCATCCCATGCCCTGGGCTAGATGTGTTTCCCCTCTGCCACCCCACAGACTTATCCAGTCAGGACTGCTGTGACACAGTTTTGTCACAGGAAGACAGCAACAGGGTCAGATTCGCCTCTGGAGCCTGGCACGGTGCCTGGACCAAATAAAATCTCTGGAAATGCTTTTTGAACCAAGGGATGTGATGCTCTGGGGCTGGGGCTGGCCCCTCCCTGTGGTTTTTCCTCCCCATCCCTGCGGTGGCAGAGATGCCAGGCCTTGGGAACAGCTGTAGCTGCCTGGAATTCCTTCCCAAGGCTCCTTATCAGTTTTCAGAGCAGCCTGGAGTAGGATAAGGGGGGTGTTGGGGACACTGGGGGCTGCTCTGGAAAAAGCTGGAATGCCACAGTCTGAGCCCCACCTGGGGAGGGGCCGGAGGTGGGGGAGGGTGCTGGTCAGGGAGGCCTCAGCTGTCACATTCCTCAGGCTCACAGAAAGCTTTCCTGGGTGCCTTGTCCTTATTTAGGCAGGAGATGTCTGCTGACTCGGGCTGTGGGATGCTGTTGCTGGCTGGCTCACCACGCAGGGTGTGGGGTGTGTGTGTGTGTGTGCAGAGCACGCCTGGAGCCAAGTCAATGGGCTCTTGGGCAGGCAATCCCATGGGAAGTCCAACTCTTGGGGAGAAAAATCACCCTCTAAGTAATAATCACAAAAATAGCAGTTACCGTTCACGGGTACCTACTATGCACAGAGCGCTAGGCGAGGCCAGTCTGTAAGCTCCAGGTGGGGAGTTTCTCCTATTCACGGCCGTACTCCCAGGTCTAGCTCAGGACCCAACACACAGTTGGTGCTTAGTAAATACTTGTCACGATTGAATGAATATACACTTCACATGCCACAGTTCACTTGATCCTTACAGTATTCTACTGGTGGCTAAGTGCTATTATTAACCCATTTTATAGGTGGTAAGACTGAGATTTACAGAGGTTCCATGATTTGGCAAAGGTCATGAAACTTGGAAGAGGGGGTGCTGGGGTTCGAAGCCAGGTTCTCTGATTCCAACACTAACTGATGTTCCCCCTTCTTATTTTGGCGCCAGCCACACTGGGATTCCTGGCTTTCCCCCTCTATCGACTGTGCGAGTTGGACCCACTCTACAACCTTTGCATCTTCAGTTTTCTCACCAGTAAAATGGGAATCGATAGCGATATCTACCTTAGGGTTTATTGTGGGGGCTAAGTGGAGGAACACATGCCGATGTCTTAGCATCGTGCTCAGCACACAGTAGGTGCTCAACATGTATCATCTGTTAGTAACGTGGCAATGAGGATGGGTCTCGGGATTCAGCGTCCTCCTGGCTGGATTGGACCCAAGCAGCCGAGTGAACAAAGGGGGGCGCCGTTTCCCAGCAGGCTCCGTCCCCTCCTGGAGCGCAGGATGGCCCTCTGGAGAGAGCCATTCCTAGCCAGCCTGAAGCCTTTCAGACTCCCAGAGCAAAAGACGGAAGGCGTCTGGGTTTTCTCCTCTGTTAACACCTAGTACGCAATCATGCCCTCATGTCAGCTTGAGTGCCCAGGGTTTCCATGAGCACCTACTGTGTGCCCAGGTCTGGGCTGATCGCTGCTGCCGTCCCTCGAGGAGCCTGTGGCCACACTGTGGGGTGGCAGCAGAGCGGAGTGTTGGAGAAACACAGATTCTGGAACCAGACTGTCAGGATTCCCATCCCTTGCTGGCTGTGTGCCCCTGAGCAATTATTGAAATGTCCAGAGTCCCAGTTTTCTCATCTGTACACCGAGGAGAATAATAATAATATTTCCCACCGAGTTGTTCGTATTTAGTGATATAATATGTGTGAGCACTTAGACCAGAGCCTGCCACAAAGTAAGTGACCCTTCTAACATGTCTGCAACAGAGGTAACAATCATCATGATTTATTTTCAGTTATTGAAAAGGATCACACAGGCCTCTCCGGACCTCAGTTTCTCCATCTTCTTACTGTATAGTTATTAAATGAGAAGAGATCCTTTCTGAGGGTCCTTGCAGCTGTGTGAGTCTCACAGTCAAATATGTGATCCATAGAACATATTTACCCGATGCGTACTTACTGAGCGCCTGCTACGTGCCTGCTTCTGTTTCGGTAGAAACACAACAGTGAGGCTTCTGCCCCTTTGGGGGGCTCACAGACTAATTGGAGGAAGATGAAGTGACCTGGCAGCTAAGTGCAGGGGACTGCAAGAGCAGAGAGCTGACAGTCAGGGTAAGCTTTCCTGAGGAAGGGTCCTGAAGGATGAGTAGGAGTTCGCCAGATAAAGAGAAGAAGGATGAAGGGGGAAACAAGCGTTCTCAGGAATGGAAGCAGCCTGTGTACAAGCCCCAGAGGTGGAAATAGTAGGGCACATGTGGGGACCTGGAAATTTCTGGCCGTCTGGAGGGCTGGTTTGCATTAAGACCAGAGGGTTGGCAGGGGCTAGATCATGAGGTCATATGCACAGCATAATAATGCCTTTCTGCATTCTCCTCCAGTCATGGGAAAGACACTGAGGAGGCTTCCGAGGAGGCTTCCACAGAGGGTCAAGATCCCATTTACTGGGGGCAGCTTCTGGGGAAGGCTTTCTGAAGCAGGTGGGAGGTAAGAAGGAAAACTTACTTCCAGGGTTAGTATCCAGCTGGACACTCCAGGAACATCACACCAGTTGTTAAAGTTTTTAAATATTCTGGTTTATACCAGTCTGTAACCAGCAGCTTCCCTGAGCTCCCTCCGTGCTCCTCTCCTCCCGTTACTGTCCTGTACACCTGGCCTCTTGCCCAGGAGATGGACTTCTCCAGGACCCGGCAACTACATGGTTAACCACCTGGCACGCCATTCTCCCTGGTGGGTGCCCACTCCCCGTAGTGGCTCGATATGTTTAATCTCACTCTGCTGCATACATCTTAGTCAGTCTTCCAGTTCCAAGAAAGCACTGGAGAACATCAGCAGAGCAGGGCCAGCTCAGGAAACTTGGGTCTTATTCCAGTCCTTGCCCTCTTCCTGCAGGGTAGGCAGGGAGGACTGGAAGACCCACTAGGACCCATCCTGCACGGCTGATACAGGCTTGGAATCAGGCCAACCTGGGGTCTAGAGCACTTCCCGGCTATTGGTTCTGTCTGTTTAGCGGACGTAATAGTAACACCCCTTAGGGTTGTTTTCAGGAATAAATTAAGTCGTAACTTTAAAAGTCCTAGCACTCATAGCTGTTAGGTTATTAAAAACGTATTTATTTACTTATCTTGGAATAGGCATACTATATGCACATTCGAAAGATCTAAAAGCGTTGCATCAGTCAGAGTCCTGGCATGAAGGGATATATTCAGAGAATTCAATTGCAGACAGTTTCATGAAGCTCCTGGTTCCCCCCCAACTTTATTGAGCTGTAATTGACCTACGACACTCTGTACGTGTTGATTTGACTCACTTACCTATTGCAGAATGATTACCACCCTAGTATTAGCTAACACCTCCTTTGTGTCACGTAATTACCAGCTCTTCTTTGTGGTGTTAATATTTAAGACCTGTTCTCTTTGTACCTTCTAAGTATATAATACGGTATACTTAACTATAATCACCATGCTGTAAATTAGGTCCCCAGAACTTATTCATCTTCTAACTGGAAGTTTGTACCCTGTGGGCAGCACATTAACAAGGGATGTTGAGCTCCCCAGGACCAGCGATGGTGGGAAGCCAAGTGTCCTGGGTCCGAAAGGGCCAGGGGAGGAAGTGGCGTTACACTAGAGTCAGTGGGCACAAGCTGTGGAGGAGAGGGCCCTCTGGAAGAGGGATAGGGAATAAATACCCTGACCGCTCCGTCCTCCAGCCCTTGGCTGGTGCTCCCTATGGGCCAGACCCAGTTGGGAGCCAGAAAGCAAGGGCTCTGTGGTTGCAGACGGTGGAAGACAGTCTCCCGGGGCACGGCGCAGGGTAGAGGGTGGTGTGGGGCAGGGGGAGGAGGTGGGGCATACAGCTCAGAGGGTATCTGTGTGTCTGTCTCCCTCCCTTCCACCTCCTCCCCAGCCATCTAGTTTCCCTCCCAGTAGGCAGCCTGTATTACCAATTTCTTACCTATCCTTCCAGAAATAGTCCATAAACAGAGGAACAAACACAAGTGTTGCATACAATATCCAGTAATTTACACCTTGCTCTTCAACTTGGCATATCAAGATTCGCTCTGTTCTAAAGGTCTGTCTCACTCTTAGTACTGCCTGCATCAAGTCCTTCCAATGGCCATACCATGACTCAGTTAACCAGTGCCCCACCGCTAGCTTTGGGGTTGTCTCCAGGCTTTTGCAATTACAAACTGCGTTGCCATAAATGCCTTTGAACATGCGTCATTTTGAGCTTATCTGTTGGCCAGATGCCCCAAAGAGGGATCACTGGCATAGAAAGAAATGTAGATGCCAAATTTCTAAAGGAAAATGTTGAGCAATTTGAAATGATACACGCGAACATACAGAAACACAGAAAATTATTTCAGTGGAAAATCTGCAGTAGCAGTAGCCACCACTCCTGCAGCGTTCACTCTGTGAGCCACTGCTCTGCACGTGAACGCCTTGAATTCTCATAGCAACCCTAGGAGGTAGTAAGGGGGCTCCCCACCCAATTTCAACATGTGGCGGGGGAGAGGGGCTGTGGTTCTCCCCCCAGGCCCCAAGAAATTCCCCAACACCACCTGGGGGTCTGAAAATTCAATTCAATTCTGACATGAACTACGGGAGATAGCATCAGATCCCACAAGTTAGGGGTTCAGTCCTACGAGACAGTCCCCCCATGCCATTTGCAAGTCCAGGGTGTCACCTGGGCTCCTGACCAACCGGCTATAGAGAGGACAACAATCCCCTCTGAGTTCAATTAATTTGCTAGAGTGGCTCACAGAACTCAGAGAAACCATTTAGTAGATGCTTAGTTGATTATAAAAGGATATAACTCAGAAGCAGCCAGATAGAAGAGCTGTGTAGGGCAAGACAGGGTGAAGGGCACACAGCTTCTGTGTCCTCTCTAAGTGTGACGCTTTTCCTGGACTTTGACCTGTTCGTCAGCCTGGAAGCTCTCCAAACACCGTCCTTTTGGGTTTTTACGGAGGCTTCATCATATCGGCAAGATTGATTAAATCATCAGCCACTGGTGATTGATTCAACCTCCAGCCCCTCTTCCTTCCCCCAAAATCATGGGGTGGGACTGAAAGTTCCAACCCTCCCTTCTTGGTTGGTTCCCCTGGCAACCAGCCTCCATCCTTAGGGGCTTTCCCAAAGCCACCTCATTATCATAAACTCGGTTGTGTTGGAAAGGGGTTTCTTACGAATATCAAGACACCCATCTCATTTTTATGGCTCTGAAGTGATTTCAGGAACTGGGGACAAGAGACCAAATATTGTAACAAAATATGCTCCCATTGCTCTTATCACTCAGGAAATTCCAAGAGTTTCGGAAACCATGAAACAGGAACCATGGACGAAGACCAAGTATATATGAGACATATATTTTGGTCATCTGAATGACTCAATATGTACAGTTGACCCCTGATTAACATGTGTTTGAACTGCACGGGTCCACTTAAATACACGGATTTTTTCAATAGATACAGTACAGTACTGTAAATGTATTTTCTCTTCCTTGCGGTTTTAATAACCTTTCCTTTTTTCTAGCTTACTTTATTGTAAGAAGACAGTATATGGTACACATGACATACGAAATAGGTGCTCATCAACTATTTATGTCATCAGTGAGGCTTCCAATCAACACAGGCTATTCATAGTCAAGTTTGTGGGGAATCGGAGTTATACTGGATTTTTGACTGTGAGGGGGGTTGGCACACCTAACCTCTGTGCTGTTCAAGGGTCAGCTGTATTTCTTATAAATCACAATACCACAGATAGACCTATTCTTGCGGGCCTTTGGACCGAGGGCCTCTGTTCTTCACTACCGTTGGCCGGAGGCTCCCTCAGGTCCTTGCTATGTGGACCTCCCCATCCAAGCCAGCAAGAGAAACTGCTAGCAAGAGAGAAGTCACTCTCTTTGATAAGCCAAGCATGGAAATGATATGCCATCACCTTTCCCGTGTTCTTTTACTTAGAAGCCTAAGTCCAGCCCACACGCGAGGGGCGGGGATGGCTCCATGGGGAGGATAGCAGCAGCTAGCTGAGAAATCTGCCTTCAGATTTGCGCATTGTTCAGAAGAGCAGACAGATGTGCAGAGAAGTGAAGCAGTTTTCCCAGGCCACACAGCCTCGTGCATGACTCGGGGATTCAGACCCAGCTAGTGTGGCTTCAGGCTCCAGGCTCTTGAGCACTGTCCCTCAACAGGGAATGTTTGTAGTTTTCAGAGCCCTGCTGAAGATGGGTTGTGCCCATGGAAACTCAGTGGAGTCAGAGTGCCGTTGCTTTAATGTTACTGTTTACATGGTTTCTAAAACGTGATTTTCAAACCTGGTATAAACTTTTTATGCTGTTCTGCAGGTCTCTGCCAGCTCATGTGGAAGGGGCCTCCCAGCGGGCAACTAGGCTCCGGGTGGGACTGCAGAACCCAGTCCTGTGTGGGGCAGGGGTGCAAGGCCTGAGGTCCCTGCCCTGTCACGTCACTTGTCACCAAAGTGCAGCCAGACCTCAGTCATATGTAGTCAGCCAGGCAGTTCCCAGGCGCTGACGGACTGGCCTCTCTTTGGGGAAGTAGGGTTATCCCTGCTGGTAACCACTAGCCCTAGGCCCTCTCAGACGGGCAGGGCCTCACACTGTTCCTGCGGGAAGAGGCTGGGTGGCGGCCGCTGGGCCCTTCTGGAAAGTGGGGCAGCACGGGGGATGCGTGGGTCAGCAAAGGCGCCCCTGCCAGAAGGCCCTGGACGCATGTTCCAGCTGGCTCTGGCACTCACCAGCCATGAGCCTTGGGCAAAGGCTTTTCTGAGCCTGCGCTTCTTCCCCTGTAAAGTGAGTTGTCTGGAGGTGACAGGAGCTCACACAAGTTGTCGTAGTTTCCAGTTGCTGCCCTAACAAACATCCACAGACTTGGGACCTGAAGACGGATTTGTTCCTTTCTGCTTCTGGAGGTCAGAAGTCTGAAATCAGGCTCACCACACTACAGCCAAGGTCAGCAGGCCTGGAGCCTTCTGGAGAATCCCAGTCCCTGACTTTTCAGTCTCCTCTGTTTTCACATCACACCTCACCAGTCTCTGCTTCTGTCATCACCTCTCCGTCTCCTCTCCTGCCATCCCGTCTTCCTCTGCCTCCTCTTATAAGGAATCGCATGATCACATTTAGGGCCTCCCTGGATAATCCAGGATAATCCCCGCATCCAAGACCCTTAATCACATCTAAAACTCTCCTTTTGCCATATAAGGTCACGTTCACAGGTTCCAGGGATTAGGATGGGGATGTCTTTGGGGCCATTATTCAGCCAACCACACAGGTCAGGTGTCTGGCACAAAATTAGCTCTCAGTAAACAGCAACTCTCCCTACTTTGCCTCTGCCTTCGCCCCACCTAGGGGGGTGTGGGGGGTGGGGGAGGTGGGGGTCGTACACCTGCTCACATGTGGAGGAGACTTCCCAGCAGGGCTGGAGGCTCTTCTTCAAGAAGGGGAGAAAGGTCACTATAAAACGTGATCTGGAAGAGGTCACCTGCATGGCCTGGGGATTTGGGGCTGGGTTTCCAAGGTGGGGAGCTTCTCTGGGGCCTGAGGAGGTGGCACAGCCCCCCCACTTCAACTAGAACAAAACCGGTTTATCGAAATTTTTCAAACTCTTGCAAAGAGCCCACTATCTGCCACGCCTTGTTCCAAACGCTTGACTACAGTTATTCACTATAATCCCAACAACCCCGTGATGTCAGGGCTGTTCATGTCCCCATTTTACAGAGAGAAAAGCCAAAGCACAGAGAACTCATTAAGTCATCCACGGTCAGACAGCTGTGCTCCTAACCACCTCAAAATACCAAAACATTAATAGCATTTTTTTCTTTTTAAAAAAGGAAACCTGCTTATTTTCAAAAGTTTTCTACAATGAAGCCATATCATTTTATACGATCTGTTTTGTAATATGTAATGTAAGATAACCAGACAGACTATGAACATACGACCTACCACATGGGCTTACTGCTACTTTGTAGCCTTCTGTTTGTTCTGATCTCAGGACCTCTCATCTCGTCCAGTCTTTCCTACCGGATTCTCCTTCCTTCCATGTCTGGCTCAGGGTTCATTATAATAATGGGCACGTGACGTCAGCTCTCTGGGACTCCGTTTGCGCGTTTGCACAATGGTGGTAGAGCCTGCCTGCCAGGGCCGCATGCGTGAACCCTTAGGTTATTTCTCATTTTTTTCTGATGAGAAGCAGCGCTTATACATCACCACGTAAGAACTAAAACTAGGAAACTCTTGGAGGAAAATACAGAGGAAGATATGACCATAGGTCAGGCAAAGCCTTCTTGGATCTGACACAGAAGGCATAAGCAAGCGACAAAGGCAAAAACCCAGGTATGCTAGACTTCATTAAACTTAAAGACCGTTCTGCTTTAAAAGACACTATCAAGAAAGTGAAAAGACAACCCGCAGGATGGAAAAATATTTACAATATGTGATTGGCAAGATATCTGATAAGGGGCTTATAGCTAGAATATATAAAGAACTTTTACAACTCAATAATAAAAGACAAAAACCCAATTTAAAAGAAGGCAAAGGATCCTAATAGACATTTCTCCTCAAAAGATATACCCATGGCCATGAAGCCCATGAGTCGATGCTCAATGTCATTAGCCCTCCAGGAAATGCAAATCAGAACCATATTGGGAGGGCATCTCACAAACCACTAGTATGAATAAAATTTAAAAGATGGATCTAACACCAAGTGTTGGCGAAGACGTGGGGAACCGGGAGCCCTCATATATACGGGGAGGATGTCGCATTGTGCAGGCACTTTGCAACCAGCCTGGCCGTTCTTCACCTGGAACATGGAGTTACTTTATGACCCAGAAATTTCTTGCCAAGGTTTGCACCCAAGAGAAACGAAAACACACAACCACACAAAAACTTGTGCTCAAATGCTCAACCAAGCGGTGGAAACAACCCGATTCCAGACCTATTCCACCGATTGAGGACCAGATGAGCTCCATCTGGTTCATGCACACGGTGGAATAGGCCTGGTAGTAGTAGGAAGGAATGAAGGACGGATACATGCTACAACATGGGCGGGCCTTGGAACAGGGTTCAGATGACCTACGCTTCTACAAGAACGCATATTTATATCCCAACTGTGGGCAGACCATAGAATTCCGAAGGGAATTGCTGGTAAGCATTGTTGTAATGGGAACAAAAACCATGATAATGAAAGCCAATATTTATTAAATGCCCATTTCAGACTCTCAGTAGCATAGTGAAGTATTATTATCCCCATTTCACAGTTGAGGAAACCGAGACCAGTGAGCAAAGGTCAGATACCTCGAATGTGATGGGGCTCTTATTTGAACTTGAGTGTCTGCCCTTGACCCCTCTGGGGAGGGGCATCCCAGCAGGGGCTTAGCCCCATTTGCCAAATGAAGTCCGGGGGGTGGGGTGGGGAGGAAGTTGCCCCGTCACGTCACTCGGGACTCCCTGACTGAGCCCTTGTCTAAATCCTTGGGGGGGGGGTTGGGGGCTTTCTTCCAGGGAGCTCTCTGGGTGGGTGTCTGAACACCCCAGCTGTGGTTCCTCCTCGTGATTACTCTGACCATGACTGCTCCGGAGGAAATGGCCACGGCCGCCAGAGCTGTGGGCGAGGGGCTATTTTGGGAGAGGGCGGGGCAGTGGCATCCGAAGCATCCCCTACCGCAGGAAAACATTTGGCAGCATTGTCCCTGTCCCTGTCAGCCACCTCTGTGGCCTCCAGACAAGCTGGCAGAGGTTTGAGCTGGGGACTCTCATTACCCGCCTCTGTCCTCCACACACGCCACGTGCTCCTTGTTCTGAAGGTTTTTGTTTTCATTTTAAAAATGAGGGGCGCCTGGGTGGCGCAGTCGTTAGGCGTCTGCCTTCGGCTCAGGGCGTGATCCCAGCGTTATGGGATCGAGCCCCACATCAGGCTCCTCCGCTGTGAGCCTGCTTCAAAAAAAAATGAAAAAATAATTTTGATTTTTATTGAACAAACCCGTAGCATGTAATACATCCAGGATTTTTGGTCTTCTCCAAAAAAGTATGCGTCTTTATTTTATTAACAAGCACTGTGAGCACTTCTTGCGTCCCGGCCACTGCTCCGAGGGCCAGATGACTGGGCATTCATTACAGCATTTCTCCAGTAGCTGCTGTTATTACCCCCATTTTATAGATGAGGAGATCGGGGTTCAGGGAGCTCAGACATGCCGAAGGGCTTAAGGAGCAGAGCTAGGACCCCACACCCAAGCTCCCTCTCTTAGATGCTCTACCAAGCAGTTTAGAGTCTTTGCTCTGGGCCCCCGTTTATTCATTGGTTTTCAGGGATGTTGTGTGGTTGGGCAGGGCTACATTAGGCCGTGAGTTCTTCCGGTGGCTTCTGGGTCCTATTCATCCCCGTCCCTGGTCCCAGCACATGGAGGACTTGGCCCAGAGTCAGTGGGAAGAGGGTGACAGCTTGGTATAATGGGTAAGAGCTTGGGCCGTATCACTTTTCTAGCTGTGTGACCTTGGAAAAGGGACTCCACGTCTCTGAGGTCATTTGTGTTAAGGTGACACAGAGCTGGGCACAAAGAGCTCAACAAATAACAGCAAACTGTTTCTGTAAAAGACCAGATGGTAAATAGTTTTGGCCTTGCAGGCCACACAGTCTATGTGGCAACTACTTAACTCGAGACTATGTGTCAACAAATGGGTGTGGCTGGATGCCAATAAAACTTTATTTATATAGACACTGAAATCTGAATTTCATGTAATTTTCATGTGTCAGAAAATATTACTCATGTTTTTTTTTTTCATTCAACCATTCAAAAATATAAAAACCAGACTTAGCTTGTAGGCAGTACAGCAGCCAGCAGTGGGCTGGATTTGGCCACTTTTGCAATTTGCCCGCCCCCTGCCCTAGAACGGGGGCTCTGCAAGGGGATTTTGGATGCTTGGTTTGCTGTGGTATCCACGGTACTCAGAACACTGCCTGGCCCACAGCAGGCACTCCAGAAAGTTGTATTAAATGAATGAATCAATATGTAGAAGTAGGTCTTGAGCTGGCCCTTTAAGACTGGGAGAGTGGATGGAGGGGAAGGAGTGTTCCAGGTGGGGGAACAGCCTGAGTGATGGCCTGGAGTCAGGGATAAGTCCAGCATGCCTGGGTAAGTCCATGAAGCTATCAATGCCTGGTGGAGAGGACCAGGCAGCCCGGCTGACTGGAAGCAGCAGTTAAGCCCTGGGGGTGGGGGAAAGAGGCTGGGGTACGGGGGTGCTCTCAGAAGTGGTTCTATGGGGTTATCGCCCTGCCCCTATCCCAGAACCACCAGCCTTATTTTTAACCCTGCTGACGGAAGATAATCCGAATGAAATCAAGAAGAGTGAGCTCCTTGCCCCTCCCACTGCCCCAGTTTCTGCTGCTTTCCTTTCCTGCAGGTCGGAGCCATTCTCAGAGACCCCCCCCCCCCAGCAGCCTCAGTCCAGACACAGGGAGCAGTCAGAGGAGAAGAAATGGGTCCAGCATGTCCCTAGCAGGACCTGAACTCAGAGAGGGATCCTGGTGCTTGAGGAGAAATACCCGGAGCTCTTCAGGGAGTTGGGCAGGCTGGGAGCTGCCCAGCATAGAGCTGGTTCTGTCCGTCTGCCAGCACATGCTTCTCAAACTTCAGTGAGGGGGGAAGGCTCGGGAGGGCTTATAACACACAGATTCCTGGGCTCCTCCCCTGAGGTTCTGACTCAGGTCTGGGGTGGAGCCTGAGAACCTGCATTTCTGACACGCTCCCAGGTGATGAAGGGGCCAGGAGGGTGATGGGCCACACTGTGAGTGGCCCTGGCCTGCGAGAGCCTCTGGGCAACAGCGGGCCCTCCACCCTCACCCTGTGAGCTGCCTCGGGCTGCCCTATGAAGGCCGCTGGTGATACACCCAGCAGGACGGCCCGGCCGAGGATCTGGAGAGCCTGGAAGGCTGTGTTAAGTGCCCTGGGCTTTATTTTGAGCGTGGTAGGAAGCCTTGCAGAGATTTTAAGCAAGAGTTGAGGCCACTGGACAACTGGATTAAGCCCGCCCACGGTGTCACTGCAATCAGTTGTAGGGAGTGCGTCGGGGGCTCGGAGGAGCAGTGACGGGAGGAGGACGAGGCCACAGATGCTGGAGCTACAGCAGGAGTAGGAGAAGGGACCTGGTGAGTCATGGCCTTGGCTGCAGCAAAGAGACGAGGAGGAGGGTGTGGGAGGACACCGGGGTGCCTGGCTTGAAGGCCGGGAGCCATTCCCGAGACCAGAGACATGGGGGAGGTGTGATAAGGGGTTCCCTCGGCCAGACCGATGGACATGGGGAAGGGAGTGGGCTTCCTTTGAACATAGCAGCCCTCATTGCCTTGGGGTGTGTGGCCTCCCCTTTCTCCACCCCTGTTCTGACTGCTCTGGGTGGGGGTCCACGGTTAACCCCCCTTCAATTCTTCCGGGGCTCTGTGTGCAGGCTGCCGCTGCAACCTTGGGAAGAGTCCTGCAACACAGCTTCCCAGAGCACCAGGAAACAAGCAACCACCATCCAGCTTGTGTTACCAAAAAAGGACATTTTCTCCCTTTGAAGGTTTGCCCAGCCCTTTCCCTCCTCCCCCCCCCCCACCTGGGGTTTCAGGTTTCCAGGGAAGCGTTTCTGGAAAGTGTAGGACTTTAAATCCCACGCATCTGTGTACAGGCAAATAGGACTTGGAGATATGCACGTACCACACTCTGTCTTGATGTCATAAACCTCATCTTCCTCCTTCTCCTCCTCTCCTGCATCGCCACCATCACCTCCTCCATCACCACCGCCACCTCCTGCA
>NW_024424675.1:32173496-32187460 GCF_017311325.1 Ursus maritimus | reverse complement strand
CCACCACCCCCACCGCCTCCGCTCGGCCCCATTCCGGCCCAAGCCCTTTTGTAGGCCGCCTCTTACGTGTTGGTTTCTGCCACAACTCCAAGAGGGGAGAGTTATGATCTCAGTTGTGCAGATCGAAGAAAGCGGGGCACAGAGAGGCAGAGCCACTCACGCACAGTCCTGCAGTTGCCGTGGGGTCGGGACTAGGGTGACGCGAGCAAGGTCATGCAAAATGTAGGATCTGATCCAGGCTTTATTTAAATTTTGTTCGTAGCTTGTTCATCAAGGATTTGTTGGCATTGTTTTTGACTTTTTTTTTTTTTTAAAGATTTTATTTATTTATTTGACAGAGATAGAGACAGCCAGCGAGAGAGGGAACACAAGCAGGGGGAGTGGGAGAGGAAGAAGCAGGCTCATAGCAGAGGAGCCTGATGTGGGGCTCGATCCCATAACGCCAGGATCACGCCCTGAGCCAAAGGCAGACGCTTAACCGCTGTGCCACCCAGGCGCCCCTGTTTTTGACTTTTAGAAATATTGTTTTAAAGTATTGTTTGATCTTGCTTACTGAGTTTTTGGCATCTTCCTAAATCTTGAGCCTGAGGCGAGGGCCTCACTTGCCTCACCCTAGCGCCACCCTTGGCAGAGCCAAAGTTGGAATCCAAAGCTGGGCTTTGTACTATTCCCTGTGCTAAACTCTACATGCAATGTGGGGCTTGAACTCACGACCCCAAGATCAAGAGTCACATGCTCTACCGACGAAGCCAGCCGGGCGCCCCACGTTTGTGTCTTCTTCCCTTCGGTAACCATTACTGTGGCAAGGTGGCATCGTAGAGGGCAGGGCTCGGAAACCAGACAGTCGTGGGTGCGACCTCACTGCTCACTACTGAGGGATAGCCTATGGTTTAAGGCCCAGACTCTAGAGCCCAGAAGGCCTTGGTTTGAAATCTTGCTCTGCTACTCGCTGGCTAAGTTTGCATTAGTTCCTTGAAACCTGGGGCCCTGCCTTTCTCCTCCGTAAAGAGGGATGGTGGTACCAACGTCTGCTACCCAAATGAGTTCATTCTGGAAAGCCCGGGGCATGTAGTAAATGCTGTGTGTTAACTATCATTTTGCATCCTTGGGGGGATACCTCTCTGAGCCTCAGTTTCCCCATGTGTGAAGGACGAACAGGAAGAGCCACCTCCCAGCCCGTTCTGAGAATTGAAGGGGATAGCAGAGGTAATGGGCCTTTCACGGAAAAGGAGCTTCGAAAAAGCCCTCTCCCTTATTGCAGGCCCAATTCTATACGCTGGAGACTGAGGTACAAAGACCCACGTCAACTCCCCGAGGAATTAGCTCAGCTTCAGTGCCGACGCTGATTTGACCTTTCAGTGCCCCAAAGGCACCGAGCTCTTGCTGTCTTTCCTCTACCTGATTTGCTGTTCCCACCTCTCCTATTATGGGTCTAACTTCTGTTTGTCTTCATGTCACTTAACTGTCACATTCTCAAAGACACCTTCCCTGACCCCACCTCTGCCACCGACCTGTATTGTCTTCCTGCTCGATGTGGTCACTGCCTTCTCGACTTTCCCTTCATGGCACTTCTCACAATTGCAATTGAGGACCTTTTATTTAATCACCTTTTCTTAAAGACATTCTGTTATTTGTAGTTTACCGCCTTCCTCCCTGACTTGACAGTGAGGACAGGGACGGGGCTTGGCTTACCCCCCGGAGTCTCTGTCCTCAGCTCCTGGCCGAGTGTGGCACATTTCCCAAGTAGTGTTCAAGCTCACAAGCTCTGAGGTCGTTTTGCCTGGGTTCAAATCTGAGCTCCTGCACTTAAGGACCCTGAGACCCAGGGCAAATTATTTCACCTGTCTGTGCCTCAGTTTTCTCTTCTGCACAACTGGGGAAATAATAACAGCACCAGCTTTGCTAAGGTGTGATGATGACTGCATGAGACAATCTGCTACAACTGTGCCTGGCCCATTCGTAACAGAGCTATTACTACTTTAGCAGGTGCTCCTCGCTAGACTAACAGCGGAAACAAACATCCCCCGAATCTCAGGTGCTTAACTCCACAAGCATGTGAGGTTTGCTTAAATGTTCACATAGGATGTTTAAATGTGGTGCCTAAGTGCTCCACATTCCAGTGTGGGAACTCTGCACTATGCAATAATCATTTCCAGACCGAGGTTCCTTCCACTGTGTTTCTTAACGTGGGGTCCACAGGGGGTTCTGTGGATAGAATTCAGGGCGTCTGTGAACTTGGATGCTGTCTTAGGTTAGACCACCTAGAAGCTGAGCCTGAGGTGGGGATTTTTTTTCTTTAAGATTTTACTTATTTGAGAGAGAGAGTGAGCGAGCAAGAGAGAACACAAGCCGGGGGAGGGGCAGAGGGAGAGGGACAAGCAGACTCCTTGCTGAGCAGGGAGCCCAGTGTAGGACTCGATCCCGGGACGCTGGGATCATGACCTGAGCCGGAGGTGGACGTTTAACCGACTGAGCCCGCCAGGCGCCCCAAGGTGGGGATTCTTGAGCAGATGATTTTTTTGAGGGGACACTGTCGGGAGAGAAGGGGAGTGACGGAAGCAGGGTAGGGCTGGGAAGTAACCAAGCAAGGATGTGGTCTTACCTGCAGTCCTGCTTCAGCCTGACCCCATGGTGGGTGTTCTGGAGCCTGGCTTGTACCACAGAGTTGGTTCTTCCTGGGGCGAGAGGGGGACTGGTGGGTGTCATCAGTCACTAGTTGTGGGCTGCTTGGTTGGAGTGGGGGAGGTGGTCTGACCTCTAGAACAATGCGGCTTCTGTTGGGTGTGATTCTCTGGGATAGCAACGAGCCATTAGCAGCCTGTCCAGGAGCTGGGGGTGTGTGTATTTGCCTAGCGAGGGGATCTCGGTGGGCACCAAAGTGTCTACAACAGGTGGGAAAACTATCTTACTTTTACTAACTTCTTACTGAAATTTAGCATTTGCCTCAACTGTGAAGGTAGGCAATAAACCATAGTGGCATTAGAAACACCTGTGACCTTGTCACCAGTGGAAAGCACGTACTTTCATGTCACGTTATTATTGTTGCAGTCTTTTTTTATAAAGATCTGATTTTTTAAAGTAATCTCCACACCCAGTGTGGGGCTCAAACTCATGACCCCAAGATCAAGAGCCGCACGCTCCCCCCGCTGAGCCAGCCGGGCGCGCCTGTGCTGGATATCTTTGAAATATCCTCTCTGCTCATCTGTACTTTAAAATTACTGTGGTTAGTTCACTTGCCGGATATTTTGTTCAGCGTGTTAACGAAGGACATTACGGATTTGTTCCTACTGTTTTGGTAACAGCGTGTCAGTATAACTGCATCCCTTTGTAATCCTGTGTATTTTCTGCATTTTAAAACCTCATTCTGAGAAAGGGTCCATAAGTGTCACCAGATGCCAAAGGGGTCTGTGACACAAAAGAGGTTCAGGTCCCCGTTCTGGGGTGTTGGCCTTCCCTCTGTTCAACCAGCAGTGTGGGGAAAGGAGAGGATGTAGGGATCGCACAGGGGGTTTTATGGGCCCGGCCTGGAAACAGTACACACCATGTCCTCCCACGGTGCACTGGCCGGGACTCAGTCACCAGACCGCACTGACTGCGAGGGAGATGGAGTCCGTCTCTGTGCCCAGAAGGAAGAGGGACAGTCTGCGGAATGCGCAGCAGTCTGGCCCACGGGTTTCAGCACATCCGTATTGACAGCCTGGGTGAATGCGTGCTACGTCCGGCGTGTCTTTGGTGGGCAAAGGTCTGGTTTTCCGGAGGGATCCTGAGTCTCTACCATGTTGTCTCCTTAGGACAAGCCACGCCAAGGCCAAAGCTGAGGCAGCGGAACAGGCTGCCCTCGCTGCCAACCAGGAGTCCAACATTGCCCGCACTTTGGCCAGGGAGCTGGCTCCGGATTTCTACCAGCCAGGTAGGGCCAGCCAGGGAGGGGACGGGCAGGACAGGGTAAGGGGAGCTCCCAGGGTTGGACTGTTTTTCTTTTCACTTGCTTGCTGGAAAGCCGAGGTGCCCAACTGGGTTCACAAATGTCCGCGAGTTCAAGCAACCGGTGGGGGAGGGGCGGGTATGGTGAAAGCTTGGGAAGCTGTGATACTGGGGGCTCAGGCTGAGATGGTGGGGGGGAGTCAGAGGCTCCCGGCTGTGGACTGGACCCCCTCCAGGCTGTCTCCTCTCTGCTGCAGACAGGGCTGAGCGTTGAGCCGATGAAACTTAGCGAAGGGAGCGGTCTCTGTGGAGCAAGAGGCAAAAAGCCTTCCTGCCCTTGCTCATCACTTTCAGTCTGGCATTAAGTGAGTGCTGCGCGTGTGTCAGGTGCTGTGCTGGGCTCTGGGGCACAAAATCGGGATTCCGGGCTCCAGAATCTAGAGGAGCAGAGAAGCGTGGAGACAACGTATCAGGGAGTGAGGCATGTATTCACATCCTGACTCCACTGCTGACCAGCTCAGCGACCGTGTTACGTTCTTTAACTTCTGGAAACTTCAGTTTTCTGATCTGTAAAATGGGAGTAAGAATAATACCTTCTTGGGAGGTGGGTCAAATGCATGTCAGGTGGGGAGCACCTGGCCCAATCCACGGCGAGCTCTTGATAACTGTTGGCTCTTATCTCACCATTGCGATGAAATTCCACACAGCATAAGTTCTGTGTGGCTTGAACAGGGCTTTGGGAGCTCTCAGGGCGCCCTTCACCCAGTCCGGCAGGGGGATGCTAGAGAAGGCTGCCCCCAGGAGAGGCCGTTGGAGCCAAATCTTGAAGGCTGAAGGAGAGTACGCCAGGTCAGTGGGGCTCAAACATGACACAGCACACTGGGCCTACTCCGAGTTTCTGATTCAGTAGGTCTGGGGTGGAGCCCATGAATGTGCTTTTCTTTTTCTTTCTTTCTTTTTTTTTAAGATTTTATCTATTACTTATTTTAGAGATGGGGGGCGGGGAGCAGAGGGAGAGGGACAAGCAGACTCCATGCTAAATACAGAGCCCGATGCTGGGCTCAATCCCAGGACCCCGAGATCATGACCTGAGCCAAAATCGAGTCGGAGGATTAACTGATTGAGCCGCCCAGGCGCCCCTGCATGTGCTTTTCTAACAAGGATCAGGCACCGGCGATGCTGCCGGTTTGGGACCCTCACTGAGAATCACGGCCCCTGCAGTGCTGTGTGGGCTGGGCAAACCAGGAGGAAGGGAGTGCACGTGCAAAGGCACAGAAACCTGGAGCCGACTGGCAGGCGCAGAGGCTAGATAGTAAAACAGGAAGGAACTGGTGGGAAAAGAGGCCGCAGAATAAGAGGGACCCTGCCTCTGATAGAGACTCGGTGGGTGGATAGAGCAGTGGGAGCCTGGGGGGGGCGGGGGGGGAGAGATTGCTGTTCTCCGCATCCAAGGGGTTTATGGCGAGTGGCATGATTAGACTTGTCTCTTCTAACTGTTATTCTGGCTGTAGCAGGGACACCGCAGGGGACCAGCTGGGGGACCGCGGAGCGCAGATGTGTACCTAGTGGGCTAAGTTGCTCCCCCTGCTGGTCCCAGGAAAAGCGACACCTCCCGGCAGGGCCTCCACCTTGGGGGGTCATAGCAACAGCTGTCACCATGTGCCAGGACCTGAGCTCCGCATTTTTCATGCATTTTTTTCCATTAACCCTTCCATTAGTATTTATGAAATAGGTACAGTTAGGCCATTTTTCGGTTAAAGGAATGGAAGGAAACCAGTGTCACAGTGAAGAGCATAAACTCCAGAGCCAGTCAGACTGGGTGCTGGTCCTGGCTCTGCCCTTTGTCAGCTGGGTGACTTTGGGCAAGTGATGTTACCTCTCTGAGCCTCCCTTTCTTCCTCTGTAAACATGAGGCCGATAATAGCATGGGCCTCTTCGGGTCGTTAGAAGGCTATAGATGAGCTATACTCTGGAAACTGCTTGACATAGTGCGGGCCCACGCCAGACGATACGAAGGTGCTGGCTGGGTGAATAGCAGGCTGGGCCACGTGAAGTGGCTCGTCCAGGGTCACCGGGTGGGACCCGGGTTCGAGGCCAACCTCGCTGCCTGTCGCCCGCAGGACCCGAGTATCAGAAGCGCCGGCTGCTGCAGGAGATCCTGGAGAACTCGGAGAGCCTGCTCGAGCCCCCGGAGCGGGGCCCAGGGGCCGCGGGTCCCCCGCTGCGGTCCCGCGAGAGCCCGCAGCTGCACGAGCACGAGCCCCTCGGGCCCGAGGGCGGCCCCCCGTCCCCGGCCGGGACGCCCCCGCAGCCCAAGCGGCCCCGCCCGGGGGCGACCAGGGACCGCCTGGCGAGCCCGGGCGCCTGGAACGGGGAGCCGGGCGCCGAGGGCAGCCGGCCGCTCACGCCATCCGAGGGCGCGGGCCGCCGCAGCCCCGCGCGGCCGGCCACCGAGCACATGGCCATCGAGGCGCTGCAACCGCCGCCCGCGCCGTCGCCGGAGCCCGAGGTGGCGCTGTACCGGGGCTACCACAGCTATGCCGTGCGCACCGCGCCGCCAGCGCCGCCGCCCTTCGAGGACGAGCCGGAGCCGGAGGCCTCCGGGCCCGACTCCGCGCCGCCGTCGCCGGCCGCCGCTCCGGTGCGGGCCCCCGAGCTCGCGCCCGAGTCCCCGGCCAAGCTGGAGCCCAAGCCCATCGTCCCCAAAGCCGAGCCCAAGGCCAAGGCCCGCAAGACGGAGGCCCGAGGGCTGACCAAGGCGGGGGCCAAGAAGAAGGCTCGGAAGGAGGCGGCACTGGCAGCTGAGGCCGAAGTGGAGGTGGAGGAGGTGAGGCTGGTGGCGGAAGGATGTGTCCCGGCTCGGTCCCCCCAGGGGTGGTTGGGCTCGAGGCCGGATTCCAGTGCGGATGATTTGGGGATGGGGAGGGTGATGGCCCAGGATGGGGCAGGGGAAAACTCTGCTTAGTCACGTGTAGCCTAATCAGGACTTAGTAGCATAAATCTCACTGCAGAGTCCCCCCACTTTGGGACGGGGGGGCAGGCTTTTGTGCCTGTAGTCAGGTGGGGGGGGCACTGCTTTGGAGAAGGGGGTGCTGGGAGCCCTAAGCAGCTAGGGGGGAGTGAGTGCACCTGGGGAACTAGGGCGATCTGAGCACCAGCAGCGTCTTCTACAAGGTGTAGCAGGGAGGGCTTCCTGGCAGTGGAGGAAGGACCCAGTAGGGCTTATTAGAGGGGGGCTGGGAGCTAGAAACTCAGGGACCACGAGTGAGGCAAGATTCTGTGGGACCGGTGGATGCCGTCCAGGGGTGATTAGCAGAAAGGAAGGCTTGTTCTGGCTTCCAGGCCCAGCGCTGCCCACTTTGTGCTTTGGGACACATCCTTGCGCCTCTCTGGACCCTGAACAGTTCGGTTAATCATTTCCCAGAATCCTTCCAGCTCTTATGGTCTGCTGTCCAGGTGCTGGACACAGCAGTGAGCAAAACGAGGGGTGCTCTCAGGAGGGTCCTTTCAGAAGTTCCTGCTCCTCTGTCCAGCCTTGTTGGGTCTTGGGTGGGGGGTGTTTCAGAGGCCATGGGAACTCAGCTTCTCTCCACTGCTCCCAGGTCCCCAATACCGTCCTTATCTGCATGGTGATCCTGCTTAACATCGGCCTGGCCATCCTCTTTGTTCACCTCCTGACCTGACCCTTGTCTACCAGGTACGTCTACCAGGGGTGGGAGCCTATAGAGAGCTCTGGGCACCAGGGTGATGGAGGAAGGATGTTGCCTGCTGGGTGCCTGTCCTGCGGCTAAACTGAGGCCCGGCCCCCAGCAGAGGCAGGAACAACGGATTTGTGGATTTGATGGATCATGCTTTCCCCAAAACACACACACACACACACACACACACACACACACACCTCGTTAGCTCAACATGTGCAGAGCACCTGCTCCCTGCCAGGTGAGCCCTGGGGGCTTCACTCACTCACTCATTCACCATTCATTCGTTCATTTATTCATTTGACCACCATTTACTGAGCAGCTGCTCTGCTGGGATCTAGGGATACAGCAGGGACCCACTCCTGCCCTAAGAAATGGGGTGAAGATAAGAGTAAACCCTAACTTACAGCTCATTATGCAAAAGTCAGACATCCAGAGGTGAGGCAAACAGCCTCTCCCCAGACTCCCGCAGTCTCACCTGAGCTTGCCTTAGCCAGCCAGGCCCTCTTCTCTCTGCCTTTCCTTTCTCCCCTGCCCATTTCAGTCTGTAATCCCTCTGCCCCTAGCCTCCCCATCCCCCAGTCCTCCCTTCCAGAAACCCCTCTGTCAGTCAGTCGCTGCCCCATGCTGGAGCTGGGAGAACTTGGAAAGGCCCGGTGAAAAGGAGGTGGGCTGGGCTGCGCTGGGCTGCACTGGGCTGCGTTGGGCTGAAGGGAGGTGGCTCTCATGGGTCTCAGGGTGAAATATCCACAAGATAAATAAAATCTTTTCCCTGCTAGGACCAGCCTTCACACCATGAATCCTATGCTTGGTGATGCTAACAGAGTTTCTGCCTCTTGCCCTGCCCCCAACCAAAGACACCCCCGCCCCCCCCCACCAATCCTAGCTTAGTGTGGGCTGGAGGTTCCCACTCAGTCCCAGGAGAGGACAAGAACTCACCCAGTAAATAGCCAGTGACAGTATTAGCCTGGTAGGTGATGCCCTGGGGGTGCGTGCTGGGCTCTGCTGGGGCCTGTGTTTCACAGGGGATCTGGGCGTGATGGCTGTGGGGACTGACAGCTTAATGACCTGAAGGGTGGAAGGGCAAACCAGATGACAGTGGGGAGAAGGACAGGGAAGAGTTTTCCAGGCACGGGAACAGCGAGGCCAGGAGAGGCCGCAGGGACTTGACTCTGATCCCTTTGAGTCAGAGCCCAGGGACAGGGCTGCCCCAGGGGCTGGGAGAGGTGGGTCCTTGCCCCAGACAACATCAGGCCTGAGGCTTGGACCCTGCGTTGAACCTGGCTCAGCCTCTTCCTTTCTCCCTCCCCCCTCTCTCACCTGAGCCTCTCACTGTCTCTTTGCAGAGCCAGGAGTTCCTGCTGGGGATGTGAGGACCCATCTTTCTGCATTACCAGGCAGGGTGGCCAAGGAGGACTGAACTCTGGACCTGGAGCCCTGGGGTCCAGCTCACATCCACACCACATCCATTTAAGGAGGCCTCCCGTGGCCCCGGTGCTGGGTGGCAGTGGTGCCCAGAGGAATTGTAATGTGCTGGGGATCCTCCGGGAGCTCTGTTCCCCGTGGCAGGGGAATCCTCGAAGGAAGAGCCCTGGTCTCTTGAGCTCGCCTGTCCCTCATCCTCATCTAGTCCCTCGCCTTGCTGCTAGGGTCCCCCTTCCCTGAGCTTTTGTGTGTTTTGGGAGACATCACTAAACCAGAATAGTAATACTAACTCCCAGCCCCTTTCCCTCCACCCCTGCCCCGCTTTACTTTAACCGTCTGGCTGCTGAGGGACTGACAGACCCCTGTGGCAGGTGAGCCAGGGAGCCACCCCCAGACGGTGCCAAGGCCCTGCCTTTCATGGGCTCCACGCAGCACACTCTGTCCCTTGCTTACAGATGTTCTGGATGACAATAGAGGAAATGGACGTGCTCAGTGTGAATATCTCAGGACACAGCGCTCCCGTCTCCTACCACTGGTCCAGTCAGCTTCCCTTCTGGACCAGCAGACGAGGGGGAGACACGAGGCACTGGAGCCTGGGGCGGGAGGAAGGGCTGAGGGGCCGTTGGGATGGCCCCTGTCTTTGTGCCTGAGCCCGAGGCTGGGATCGCATCTGGGGCTTCCGGTGCCCAGGGCGGTGAAGGGTTACCCTGCGGGAGCCCCGGCTCTGCCAAGGTAATGCCAGCGGGTTGTCCTATGAATTGGTTTGTCTGTTTCCCACACCAGGGCCCCCCACACCCTCAAGGGAGAGTGAGCGTGGAAGCCCTTGGAAGACCAGGCAGACCTTCCCAGGCAGACTCTCAGGCAGGTGCTGAAGACAGGCTGTTTGTCAACAAGTGTCTCCCAGGGAGAGCGGAGCGAGTCTGGGGTCCCCAGTGGGTGCAGTCTGTCGGATAATGAGCCCCCTGGCTTGCTTGGCAGAAGACGGTGTTTGCATGTAGCTCATTACAGATGTTTTGTACCACACTGGGTCTCCAGTCCCTTGTGCTTGCTGGGCTGGGTGGAGGCCGAGGGCTCGCGGGCCCCTGCACCGGGCAGGACAAAGGGAAAGGGCTTCTAGGCCCCTCCAAACCCAGGGAAGGTTGCAGCAGCGGCATCCAAGCAGAGCCGCGGGGGTGCTGCTCTCCTGTTTTTGTTTCTGTGGACATTGGGGGCTTTGGTGTCGTGGTCCAGCCTCGCCAGCCCACTCCGCAACCTGGAGTCTGCCCCTGATGAGGTTGGCCTTGCCTTCCCACCTCTGTACTTGGGAACCTTCCTCCAGCTCCACGCGTGCTGTTCAAGCACCGCTGGGGCCTCATGGCGGGGCTGGAATCTTGGACTGCGTCTGTGTGGAGAGGAGCCTGTGGATTCTCCCACCCTCAGCCAGCCCGTGGCTCTGTCTGTGTTTGGGCTTTTCCGGACTCCGAGGGAACGACAGGGCTGGGCTGGGGGCACTGCTCAGGGCCCATGGGCCCCAGGCCTCGGCTCTGAGAGCATTGTCCAGGTTTGGGGCTGGCCCAGGGCTGGGGATAAGCCTCTGGGTACCAGAGCTCCCAGACCTCGGGTTAGGGCTGGTGCTTGGGGTGAGGGTTCCGGGTGCTGCAGTCTGTACAATAATAAACCTGCATCTGCTCGCGGGCTCTGGAGGGGCTGCGGTGTCTGCTTGTGGGCCCAGCCAGAAGGATTGGCCGAAGGGGCAAGAGACGCTGCGGGCCCTGTCTTTTTCTTACAGTTCCCATAATACCTCTTGTGGGACAGCCCAAGGGCTTTGGTTGGGCTGGGGCAGATCAAAGACCTTCTAAGGCAAACCTTGAGTTTCCAGAGCAGGCTTCCAGAACCTTCCCTGAGCAGCACATGGTAGAAGAGAGAGCCTGCCCTTTGAGGTTGGGTCTTCCTGACCTATCCTGCTCAGCCACTTATGTCTTTTCTGACCCTCAGTTTCCCCATCTCTAAACAGGGAAAATAATAGTACCTCCCTCCCTCCCGAGGCTGTGGTGGCAATTCCACGAAGTGTCGATGCTCGTGGAGTAAAGCCCAGCCGAGGAAGCCGTGGAGACATGTAGACTTGGATTATGATTGCCGAACACCCCAGTACTGCCAAAGCCCTCTTAAAAGCCCTCTTGCGTTTTGGCTGGGGACCTCAGAAGCCCCAAAGACATGGAGACGATCTGGTCCCCAGTTAGTCACAGAATGTCTCGGGGGGACCCAGAGGCCTCCTTCCTTGTCTACAGAGGCCCAGAGAGGAAAGGTTTGCCAGAGGTCACACAGTGAGTCAGCGCAGGAAAGCAGTTGTCCCAACTTGTCTGTGAAGAAGCACTGTGAAAGTTCTCCCACAGCTGGCTGCCCCCTGGGGCGGTGGGAGGGGAGGGTCCCTCGCCCCTGACAAGCAGCTCCCGGAGGGAGCAGGTGGCTGGGACGCCCTGGTGCCACCACGAACTCGCTTTGTGTCATTCCTTCCTTCTGTTTCCCCTTCTGCCATGGAGACCAGAATGCCTGCCTGTGGCTTTCTTCACAGGCAGTGCAGTGAGAAACCAGACGAGGGGGACTGTGGGTGGTAAAGAGGTGTTCGAAACCCTGGCATGATCCAGGAAGAAGGATGGGCTTGGAGGGACCACTGGAGGGGTGGTGAGGACAGGAATGAGGAGGGAGCTGCTTAAATCGGTGGGATTTTAACAAAAACTCTGTGTGTGTGTGTGTGTGTGTGTGTGCGCGCGCGTGCGTGTGCAGGAATGGGAGTGAGAGGTGGGAGCAGAGGATGGCTGCATTAGAATCACCTTGGATGGTTTGAAAAGAAGGCTCATACCTGAGTCCCACAGGAGCCTCCAGGTCAGGGAAGGTTGGGCAGAGTCGGGCGCCCCCTGGTGGCTCAGGCCCGCACACACACGGTCCCAGAGTTGGCCGGCGCCAGCTCTAGAAGTTTGGCCCGCGCTCTGCCATGCCCAGCATTCGTTTTAGGTGTCTTGTGCCATAGGGGAGCCTGAAACGACCCCATGGGCACTGCCAGGGCCTATGATCACTGACCGCTACCGTGGGGTCTTGGCAGGAAGCTTCCAGGGCAGGGGGAAAGGATACTCAGGGAGCAAGCAGAGGTCCCTCTGTTGGGGTTTTCAGGGGGAAGGAACTTCAGTCTGCTGGAAAAAGCCTAAGACCCTGTAAGGAGGCGTGTGAGCAGGGTGGAGGAGCGGGGCTGGGGTGAGGCTTGCTGTTCCAGAGGGAAAAGGTAAGGGGCCCTGCAGTCCGAGCCCCAGGATGGCCTTGGTTCCTCCAGCTCCAGGGGACGGCTCAGCAGCTGGGGGGCAGGTCTCCCACCCTAGGAAGGCCTCCCTCAGTGAGCTCCTCATCCCCTTCTGGTTCCTCAGAAGGAAGGAAGTCGCCTCTCTGGGCAGAAGAACAAGTGGGGTGAAGGGTGTATGTGGAGTGGGGTCCCGCTGGAGATAATGACAGTACAGAGTGTCCCCCACCCCTGGTACCCCTGGGGTCCCTCCTGTCTGGGAGGAAAGCAGCTGATGCCCTCATCCTCACCGGGGGGGGGGGGGTTGAAAGTTCCAGGGGAATTTTCACTGTAAAAGAGAAGTCTGGAGAGAGCAATGCATAATCAAAGAATACTTTGCTCCAGGAAGATGTCAGGTATCCACAGGAGTCTGTTTTTTTGGTCAGAGGCTCCAAAGCAGAGTAACTCCTCCTTAGCTCCACCCAATAAAAGAAAAACTAAATAACAACGGGGCATCCCTCCATTACTCCTCACAAGGGTATTGGCAGCGTGGGGCCAGGGGTGTTCTGAGCGCTAGGGTGCTGCCGTCGTGACGGCCGTGTGCTAGGATCCTGCTAGGATCCTAGCCAGCACTTTCTAACAGCGATTAATACTACTTGCCTGCCTGGTGATGTTATATTGTCTCATTAAGTTGTCAGAGCCGCTCCATGGCATTGTAACTGTCGGAAATGGAGAGATGTAGGGTAGGAGTGGAGGTGAATGCCCTGTCGCCTACTTGCACGTGGCAGAACTGCATTCAAACCCATTGTCTGATCTGAAAGCGTAACTTGGCTCCTAACCATTTTTTTCGGCCCGCTACACCGCACTGCCGTTATGGAGTATGACCACCGGGGGGCGCCACGGCTCCACGCCTGCACGCCCGCCCGCCCGCATCATTTCGCTCTCGGGAAGGAAGGCTGCTTTTATAAAAAATTCATCACCACCGCTCTCCTCTGACTTACCACGATAATAACGGCTCCTATAAATTAAGCACTTACTATGTGCCGGGCCCTGCACTGAGCACTTCACGTGCATTATTTCGTACATTCGTCACACCAGCTCTATGATTTGAAACACCACTGCGTTTTGCAGATAAGAGGCTAAGATTCAAAACCAGATCTGTCTTCGAAGCCCATCTCTTAACCATGTCCTCCGTGGAAAGCACAAATTCGATGCCCGGAGGCTGCATCCGGCTGGCAAGCTGGTTTTGCTTGGGCCAGCTCAGTGTTTTAAATCACGCTGAATTTAAATGCATTTTGGCAGGCCCGTCACTCTCCACGCAACCACGCCCTGTCGTCTGTTACCCTGTCTCATTCCTTTGTTTATGTGACCTGCCCAGCTCTGAGGTCATCTGAATTTGCAGCCCCATTTATGCTAATAGCATTTCAGGGACTGGAATCAGAAGATCTAGGGAAAAAACCAAGGGGGAGCTTGGAGATGTAGGAAGGCTCCTGGGAGAGATGCCAAATGGTTGTGGCCCAGTGTCATTCCAGGGGTGCGGGGAGGCAGCCCTGTCCTTGCGCGTTCTTCCCTGATGAGTCCTCGAACAGAGTCTGAACGGAGTCACTCCAGCGTGTGTGGCCCCGCGCCAGTTTTGCGGGCCTCCTGGGACAGACGGGGGGGGGGGCGGA
>NW_024424675.1:32172425-32173482 GCF_017311325.1 Ursus maritimus | reverse complement strand
CCACATCCTCCCAGCGGGGTGCTCTGGCTACTTTGCACACCCAGGCGGAAGCCTTCCAGAACTGGGTCTCACGATTTCATCTGGGGAATCGAGCCAGTGGTCAGACTTCACCCTTGTTGTGGAGTTTCTAATCAATACCAGCCGTCTGTTAGGGTGAGCCGGGGCTCCCCGGTAATGCATACGTCGAAGCCCTACCCCCCCCCACCCCGGCACCTCAGAATGTCCCTGTCTTTAGAGATAGGTCCCGCAGAGAGGTGATTCAGGTAAAACGAGGCCATTGGGGTGGGCCCTCATCCAACTGGACTGGTGTCCTTACAACAAGACGAAGTTTGGTCACACGGGGGGCACGAAGGGCTCTTGAGCACGGAGGAGAGACCACATGAGGACACGAGGTAAGGCAGCATGAGCAAGCCCGAGAGAGGAGCCTCAGAAGACCCCAACCCTCCGACGCTTTCAGACCCCAGAGTGTGAGAGAATAAATGTCTGTTGTTAAAGCTCCCCCCTCCCCCCAGGCTGTGGTGTTTTGTACCGTCTCCATGGAAGGCGGGCTGGCTGGGGGCTTGGACGCGGGCCGGCTGAGCTGGGGATGCGAGTGTGGCCAAAGCCGGCCTGAGACAGGACGACAAAGGAGCCGGACGCTGCCCTCCCAGCCCCCAACCCCCCCCCCGCCCCGTGCTAGACCCTTCCATGCAACAATTCCCTAGTGTGCTCTCCCACATTCCCCTTCTATCAGTGAGGGCGGCCACCATTTCTTCATGGACAAGAGCACCAGGAAGCCAAGTTCCTGCCTCCTGGTTTCACAAACGTGCTCTAGCAGTGAGAGGAAGCTGGAGACGAGAACAATCTAGCAGGGCTGCGGGGTGCGGGGCGGGAGGGTCCACCCGGGCGTCGCAGCGAGCGCCCCTCCCCCCCCCGCCCCCACATACATCGCTCTCCTGTCTCGGGCTGTAGACACAGAAAATCCAAAGCTCCAGGGAAGGGGAGAGTGCAAGCAACAGAGGGGAAGCGGCAATAGCGGACAAGGAGCTACTCGAGGGACAAATACAGTTAGAGTGCA
>NW_024424675.1:32171892-32172415 GCF_017311325.1 Ursus maritimus | reverse complement strand
GGGGGGGGGGGGCGGGCAGGGAGAGGAAGGGGGCGCAGGCAGCGGCTCCACATTCTCCAGGCAGGCTGTGTCCTGAGCCCCACCCCGTCCTCGAAGCGACTGCCCTTCCACAGCAGTGGGTTTGGGGTTATTCCTTTGGGGCAATTTAGGGAGCAGAGCTTCGTAATAACTGATGTGTTGGGCAATTTTTTAAAAGCCCCAGAACTTATAATTGCATGTCAGATTTTTTGCATGTGAATTCTTTCAAACTTTTGGGACCATTTCATTCCTATGTTAATGGACGCACGGGCCGTGCGTGAGCATGCGCAGTTGTGTGGTCTCGTGCGTGTGCATGCCATGGTGGTGTGTACGCAGGATGCACTTCTGTGTCTAGTGGGGGGTGAAGGGAGGCTGTGTGCGTATGCGTGGTGGGCTTGTGTGTGTGAATGTACTGTGCCTGTGTGTGAGGTATGCGTGCACGCGCGTGTGTGTGTGGCATGTCATTGAGCATGTGTATGCACATTGCATCCGGTTAGGGGTGGGT
>NW_024424675.1:32169096-32171488 GCF_017311325.1 Ursus maritimus | reverse complement strand
CCCCCCCCCCCCCCTCAGCGCACAGGGAGCCTGGGTGGGCCCAGACCCAGGACCGGGCTGCGGAGGTCAAGGGTTTGAGAACACGCGTGCGGTTCACCTTCAGCCTGAGGACAGCTGCCCTGTTCCCGACTCAGAGACCCCCGCGCAGCTGTGTGGGCTCCGCCCCAGCTCCTTCCAGGGAGAATGCGCCCCGAATTCTGGATAAGCTTCACCATCACGGAGCCACAGCGTCTGGGGTCCCGAACCACGAAAGCACGGCGCTCTGGAACCACACGTCAGTCCTCCAGCTCAGTCCCGCTCACTGGACGGGCACAGCCTAACATTGCCTCACGCCAGAAGGCTTTGGGGCCCCTGGTTAGGCTGGGGGCCCCTCTTCTGCATTCTCCTGGCCCCTCCCCTCCTTGCAGACTTGTCACAGAGTATAATTTTATATTTTTATAACTTATAAAGTTATAATTTTATAACTAAATATCCCCGATTTCCTTCTCTGCCTCCCCAGCTGGACCTAAGCTCCTAGGGGTGGGATCTGCGTAAGACTCCCCAGCGTCGCCGTGCTCGGGTGCGGCAGAGAGGAACTGCTCACCTGGCTGCGTTCTTGCGGAACGAACACCTGGAATTTCAGCTCGGTGTCCTCGTAAGAGTAATCGGAAGGCGCTTCCGTGCGGTGTTGCCCATCTTCCAATCTAATGTGGAAGTTCCTGTGGGCCCTCCAGGGAGCGATTAGCGCCGGACCATCTTGGGACCAGCCCCCTCTTCCTCCTGGGGTGTGGAGGCTGGGCCCTTGCCCAGGCCGTGCCTCTGCTGCGATTCCAGTGTGTCTGTGCGAGGAGGTGCGGGGTGGAGGGATCTGAAGCAGGCGTGTGGGCCCCGGAAGGGCTGGCTCTGTGGACAGCGGGATGGGCTGCGGGGGCTGCCGATCCTTCCAGTGCCGGGATCACGGCTCTAGGGTCTAGGCCACAACAGGAGGCCTCGAAGTGTGGCGGGTCCAGACCACAGACTGGCCTTGGCAGCTTGGGGGTGCCACAACCCCTGACACCAGCAAGCAGGGCATTTAGAATCGGCTTGGGCGCTCTGAGTGCACACGGACACCTGCAGAGGCAGTGGGGGGCTGGCGGGGCCTCTGCTTGGAGGCGAGAACCTGAGAGCCTGGCGCTCATTATTTTGGGTTGTCCGCATGGATCCCAAGGATGCTGTTTTCTCACATGTAGAAGCAGGAGTCGAATATTAAACTAAGTCATCACCGTGTTACTGACAAGCTCTGCGCAGGAAAGGAAATTGTAACCACATGAAATATTTATGCTTCACATTGCAGTGATGCTACGGGCAGCATGTTGTTTTTGTTGTTGGTCTGGTTTTCTTTTTTTTTTCCAAAGTGGATTACAAAATGCCCTCCAGTGAGGAAACTGCGCACAGTGAGACTGCGCGCCAGCCCTGGGGCTGTTTTCTGGGAGAAGGGAGGTTTCGAGATCACAGAGGGAGAGGCCCTGAGAGCCGACAGGGGAGGGGGGGAGGCTCCTCCGTCTGGGTCACTGACCTCCACCCCAAAACAGCCATGTCACGAGGCCCAACAGGGGCAGCTCCCGAAAGCTCCTCCATACCAAGAAACTGTTATTTTTCCAGATACAGTTAAATTGTCACATAATTATTACTTTTGTTGTTGTTAAGTGTCACCACCTGACATCTGTCGGGAAATCTGGGTTAGAGTCCCTTGTCTGGGCTGCCCCCTTACATTCAGGTGTGAAGAAGCCCCCCACCCCCTGCCCAGGGCTCCCTGAACCCACCTCTCACCTCCAGCAGACAGGGAGCCTGCCCCCTGCACGCCCAGCGCTCTGTGCCCATAACCCCTGCTCATCACCAGGACAGAGCGTGTCGGCGCCATTGTCCTCCTACTTCTGGAGGTGACCACACTGAGGCCGGCGGGGGGCCCGCTGTCCACGCAGACCCTCTGGGGGAGTACATGACAGGTGAGGCTTGCCTCGAATCCCACTGACGTCAAGGGCTCTGTCAGTTGACAGACCTGCCACCAAATCCACGTCGGAAGGCCTGGGTCTGGCTTACCAAGCGCACGAAGAGACAGATGGATTTTCAACTTTTCAGAAGTTTTATTATAAAGAAACTGAGAGAAGCACTGGGCACCGGGACGGACACTTGCCAGGGCCAGGAAACAGCCGCAAACAACTTTAAGAACCAAAACCCAAACCAAACCCGAAAATCACACACGTTATGATAAACTGCATTTCTGTTCTCAACTTTGCTTCATAAATAGACAAAAGTTGTTGCTGGCAATTTTAAATAGATGGAAACAGGGTTAAAAAAAAAAAAGCGCAACGTCTCCAAGCGTGGCTCTGAGTGGCCCAGCTCTCGCTGTGACGGGGGGGGGGGGGGGGGGGGG
>NW_024424675.1:32074146-32169086 GCF_017311325.1 Ursus maritimus | reverse complement strand
GGGGGAGACGGATAGGCAGCTGCTTTTGTGCACGTCTCCCTCCAGAGAAAATTTAAAAAGAAATAGGTGCTAAGGGGTCATATAAAATGCTTTTCACCTTAAAGGAAACTACTCCCCTCCCCCACAGAATCATCCCGTCGATGTCTGCAGCACGTTCTAACACACGTAGTCAACTACTTACACGGAGCCAACGGTTGAGAGGTTTGGTGATCTTTGTTCACACTGTAAAACCGCATTTGCACGTCCTCGGCCGGGCGGCCCGGGCCCATGCGTCTGGGGGTGGGATTCGGTTGGAAGGCGGCCCTTCCGGGGGCAGCCCCCGGGAGCTTGGGCTGGGGCCGGACGTCCAGACACAGAGTACGGTGTGCAGGGCGAGGAGCGGGGTCCACAGTAGCCCTGGAGTAGGCAGGTGGGGGGCAGAAGGTTCCCGCAGGTGCTGTGGGCGGGCGGCGGGCGGCGCCTCTGCAGGGTCTGGTGGGAGGTCGAGGAAGAGACTTGGCCCTGGGGCGTCGTCGCTGTGTCACTGCTCTCTTCCCGGTCATCCTGCTTCCTGCCCAGGCTTCCCTTCTGCTGTGGGCCCTTCAGGCTCTGAGCAGTGCCCCTCCAGCAAGCCTCAGGGAGGAGAGGGGAGGCGGGATTAGGTGAGGTAGAGCGATTTATCCCTGGGGAGCAGGCTGGAGAGAGAGGAGGGGCTGTCAGAGCCGTGGGACCCCAGCCGGACCTAGGGGGCGCCAGGCCATCTGCTCGCTAGCCGTCACCCCCACCCTGGACGGGCGCTGCCCCTCTGAGAACGAGTGGAGCACGCGCAGGTCCCTCCCCGACAGATGGGCCACCAGCTGAACCAGACTCCCCTCCTGGAACCCCGGCTGGGGACCACTGGGTCCTCCGGGCTGGGAGAAGGTGGCCGTAGCACCTCTGTCCTTCAGAGAAGCCGGTCCCAACACCACCATGGCTCTCGGGTCCTTCTTAGTCATTAGAATCAGAGGAGGGCAGGTGCCTCTTGTGTTTTAAAATAGGAGGCTCGCTCATCAAGAGCCGGGGGGACCTTGAGGGCATCATGCCAAGTGAAATAAGTCCAAGGAAGAGGAGTCTGAGTATTGGATGATCTCACTTCCATGCGGAATCTAAACAAATCCCAGACCAAGCTCACAGGTGGAACAGAATGGGGGCCGCTGGGGGTGGGGGTAGGTAAAACGGGTGTAGGGTCAAAGAGCATAAACTTCCAGTTGTAGGATGAATAAAACTTGGGGATGCCATGTACAGCGTGGGGAGCACAGTTAATAATACTGTATTTTGTAAGTTTCTGTATTTGAAAGTGCTAAGAGAGTAGATCTTAAAAGTTCTCACAGGACAAGAAAACCATTTGTAAGTGAGTGGCCACGGATGGTGGCTAGACTCATGGTGGTGGTCAGTCCCCAGCACACACCAGCCTCCTGCGGAGCGGTATGTCGTATGCTTGCAACTAATATGCCACTTCTCCCTCCGTTTAAAAAAATTAAGTAAAGTAGGGCACTGCTGTGGTCTGCCCTCCATGTTGGCGGGAAGCTTGGACACGTTCCATAATGTCCATTAAAGAGTCCCCCACCCCCACACTCTGACTTCGGGAAGGGAGCCTGCAGCAGGAGTGGGGAGGTGGGAGGGTCTGCACCTGCCGGGGGTGGGGAAGGAGATTCCGGCTGAGCTGAGCTGCCCGCCCAGGTAGACTCTGTCACCGGGCCCCGGGCCATCAGCCGTGGAGCACATGCCATGTCTACTGGCTCACTGGAGGGCTTGGCTCGGTGAGGAGCAGAAAGGCCAACAGCCGGGGCTAGGAGCAGCTGGAGCATGGTGCAGAGACGGCCGCCTGTCCCCCACACATCACTCTCCAGGGTGTGGAGCCGCTGCTGGGACCACAGACCGCAGGGGTGGCCATGGGATTGGTTCTTGCCAGGGGGATGGGAGTCAGGGTTGGCGGGTAAAGAATTGGGTGCCCTCTCCACCCCATTTTCCTCTTCTGCTGGCTGACATGAGAGGTCACTGTCTCTTGGAGCAGGAAGACCTTCGAGAGGAAGGGCAGCAGGCATGGCGCTGAAGGGCTAAGAGGCTAAGAGTGCAGGATGGGGGAGGGGGGTCCGGAGATTGAGGTCCACGTAAGGGCCAGGGAGAGGCCAAGTGGCCTGGGGGGTGGCGTGCTAGAGGGGGTGCTGGGCTGTAGCAGTGGGGGTCCCAGTAAGGTGTGTGACTCCTGGTGTTGGCTCGTTCGCCCTTCTCCTAGGGTGCAGTGGACGCCGGGGGTGACTCCCGCAGATCCCCTTTCCTGTCCTGCCAGCTGCCTCTGTTCCAGAGAGCTGCCCTCGGTGGGACGAGAGCTGCCTCGTCTAGCGGCTACAGTCCCCGGGGCAGCTCACAGCCCGTGGCTGACTGACACGGGGACAAAAAGCCCTAACCTCAAGGTGGGACCCAGTCCGTGGTGCCCTTTGTGCACCGGAGCTCCTGGTGCAATCAGACCAAAGCGAGTCTCTGGCTGAGAGCGCACTCTCGCTGCCTCCTCCCCTGGCCCTGGCCCGCCACCCTGCCTCCCTTTCTCCCCGCAAGCCCTCCCTCAACATCATCAAGGGCGCCCAAACCCTGCTGCCCAGGCTCTGGTTCTAGGGAGCCTGACCGAAGGCGGATGACCCATCCATGAGTGTCACAAGGCAGCGCTTGTGAGAAAGCCAGGATGGCAGGAGAGACAGCCAGACTGAAGCGGGGCCCTTCCCCAAGCGGAGCCTTGGCCTCAGACCTGCTGAGTCCTCCTGGGGTCTCGCCTTGTTCTGCGTCTTCTCATGAAGATGGCAGGCAGCCAGCAGCCATGAGGCACGGTCACCGGGCCACCGTGACCCGTGGGGCCTCGCCTCTCCCCATCCCTGGGCGGCCCGTGCCCCCTCTTCAGCAGCAGTGGACGCCGCGGGGAGGACCCACCTGCACGTGCTGACGCCACACTCCGCACTGGGGTAACTGCTGTCCCAGTCTCCGCCGCTGCTCGGGGGGTTGGACGGGCCAGGTGAACGCGGTCCCGAACCGCCGGGGAACTCGGAGATGTGAGGGAAGTCCTGCCAAGGGGTAAGGAGGCGGGTGAGCAAGGGAGAGATGGGGGGTGCACGGCGCAGACAGCAAGTGGGGGCGGGAACTCTACGCGCCCGCGGGACTTCACGGACACACTTCCTCTGGCTTCTACAAAGCCTCCCCTCTGCCTCTCTCTCCTCCTGGAACGCTTCTTCCTTCTCCCTAGCAGAGCACCTTTTGGAAAACTGAACCCTTCTAGCTGCATCTGGGGGGTGAAGGGCTCTGCTTTCAAGGGCCTTTCCTTTTCCAGCCTCAGTTTCCCAGTCTGTAAAATGGAGTGCTGAGCCACGCGAGTCTTGTAACAGCGTCTGTGGAACAGTCAGTGGGGTCAGGCCTCCAAGGCTCTGGGGAGAGCCAGGGCTTGGGGCTGATCTGGCAGAAGCTGCATGGCCTCAGCCCCGTGGGCCAGAGAGCAGAACTGGATAGGGGATAAGAGGAGGAGGGCCTGGGAGAGCCTAAGACTCTGAAGACTCTGTCTGGGAACTTGTCAACTGTTCACTGCAGCCAGTACATCTCAGGCTAGACCCATTTCCCGGATGTGGTGACCGAGGCTCAGAGAGGTAGGGTGCCGAGGCCGAGGTGACGCTGCTGGTGAGGGCCGGGGCCGGTATCTGAAATCCCGGGCTCCCTGCCTTCCCCAAGAGAGTCCTGAAGAGCATGTCCCCACTGCGCCCTGCTTACCTGTGGCCCTGGAGGTGAGGGGCTCATAGCCAGCTGCACCTGCAGTGCCATGGGAGTGGGCAGGACTGGAGCCTGGGGGGCTGGAGACATGCTAACAGGCGGACTGAGGAGGGCGCCCTGGGCGTGGGGTGGCAGTGGCAGCTGCTGGTGCAGTGGGGGGCTGAGCGGGAAGGAGGGTGGCGGCGGCGGGGACGCGCTGAGGCCTGGCAGCAGGGACTTGGAGCCCAGCGTCCGGGCCAGGCTGGCGGGAGAGGCCCCGCTGCGGAAGGCCTGCAGGTCCGACGGCGTCAGGAAGGAGGCCAGGCCCGGCACGGCATACATGGGCTGCTTGGGTGGCAGCATTTTGGCTGGCGGGTTGGCCTGAGTGCCCTTGGTCTCACTCTGCTCCGGGGAGCCCTGCAAGGAGACAGACACCAGGCACTCTGGAGAAGACGGATAAGCCGGAACGTGGGCCGTGATTCCAGCTGGGTCTGCAACCCGCTGACAGGGTCCCTGGCTGGCTCGCTGGCCCCTTGGCAGGGAGCTACGGGCTAAGCAGAGGTAATCCCAGGTCCTCAGTGCACTTGGCTCTGACCATCCAACCACCTCCTGCATTAATTCCTGGGGTTCCCCCGCCCGTGAGGAAGCCCGGGCTCCTCAGTCTGGCCCATGAGGTCGGCCTCATCCAGCTGGGCCATCCTCTATGCGCCTCTCCGGCCTCTACGCCTTTGTACGTGCTGCTCCCTCAACTTGGACCGCCCTCCCTGCTTGGTCCTTTGTGGCCTGACCCACATGCCGTGTGCTCTGTGACAGCTTCCAGACAATGCCCCTAGGCTCATCATTTCAAGCAAGCTGCTTAACCCCACTGAATGCTGGGTTCTTGTTGGAAGAATTAAATGAAACGAAATGCACGTAAAGTGCCCGGCATGAGCGTGGCACACAGCAGGTGTATGGGACAAGTGACCCCACTGCGCTTATCCGTCCTTTCCAGGAACTACGGTGTTGACCATTCCTGTGGGCCTCGGTGCCCCGCTTATCAGGGGCTGGGCCGATGGCCCAGGGTGTTACCTTGGAGACAAGGCTAGCCCTGTAGGCCGCCAGAGCCTTCAGATATTCCTTCTTTGCCGCTTCGGTCTTTCTCTTGTAGGCCTGAAAAATCCAAGACATGGGCAACATTGGGGAGAGGTCAGGTGATCAGCCGGAGGTCCCGCAATCGGTAGCTGGCATTTGCCTCTGAGCTGGTTTTCTGCTCCCTGTTCCCCCTGGACGCCCTTGAGAGGGGCCGGGTGCACACGCTCAGTGGGAGAGGAAGCTCTGGCCTGGACTCCAGGCTGGCACGGTTGGAGGGACAAGACAGACTTACAGAAGAGGAAGCAGGAATCAGAACAGTTATGCCCCTAGTGAACGCAGCTGGCAAACAGCAGACTGGGAAGGGCTCTAGCCTCCCAGCTTACAGATGGGCAAACTGAGTCTAGGAGAGACCTCTGCAGGAGGCTTTTCCTGATTTCAGACATTCCAAGTCTGTCACTGGCTCCAGGACCTCAAAGCCCCAGGGCAGGGCCCTGAAAGGGACAGACTCACCTGCTTCTGCTCCTCCCCCAAGCTGTCCCACATGGAGGCCACGATTTTGGACACGTCCCCGAAGGTGGCACTGGGGTTCTGTCCCTTGATGGCAGCCTGAGTGTCTCTGAAGAAGAGCGCATAGGCGGACACAGGCTTCTGTGGCTCGTTGGGGTCCTTCTTCTTCTTCTTCTTTGGGTTCTTGGTCTTTTTTCCTGGGTCAGTTGAAGGTCTCTTCTCTCCCGACATCTGCACAGGTGAGAGGAGTCAGAAAAGCAGAGACGCCAAGGGCCTCCCACCACAGGGTCCGCACCCCAGCCTGAGGTGGAAGGGACCTTCCTCAGCAGCCCCAGCACCTGCCAGTCCGTCTCTGCGCACGTGAAGCCAATGGTGGGCTGGCTACCAGCTGGGCTCCAGCTTGGCAGCGTGGGCCACACTGTCACGCTCACGGCTCCCTGGGTGAGGAATGCAAAGGACACGCGCGCGCGCACACACACCCACACCCGTCCAGGGTAGGAGCTAGGAACCCTGGGGTGTTGGTTTAACTCATGAATGAAAATCAGCCTGGTGGCAAAGCTGATTCAAAGAAATACGAGAGAAACTGCCCTACAGAGTGATGAAACGATCACGTTTAGGGCTTTTAATCTTTCCTCCCGGGCAGAAGTCGTTTGCATCTCTACAGGGAAAAATTAATTTGCCTTATAATCAATCACACAAAAATTGTTTACCTCTCTGCCACTTCTTTCCCAAGGTAACATCTACCTTTGCAGAGCATAAAATCCCCTAACGGATCATGAGTAATGCCTCACAACAACGGTATGTTCTCCTAGAGAATCTGGGGTTCCCGCATAGCCTGTAGACAGTGTGTGGTACGCCACGGAAAGTGTGCACAGCCCTGTGCTGGGCCCTATTTCCAAGTTTTGACTACATCAATTTTTCTTAACCGTTCTCCCTTCTTGTGATCACAAATAATCCCCAAAGTTGATCCTTAACCACAAAAGATCGGTGTCTTCCACCAATTTTCAGGTGTGTGACTTGGGGCAGGGGGCTTAGTGCCCGGGGCCCCGTGAAATGGCTGGACGGGAAAGAGGTTATGTGACCCGGTGGGTGCGGCCTCGCTCTGGACGCCGGCCTCGGAAGCAGGACCGCAATCCTGTGAGCGTGCAGCTCGGGGTTTACGGGATGGGAACCGTGTAGGGATGCTTGCCAGACTCCGTGGGTCACCGGTAGGACCCTCAGGCCACACAGGGACCAGGAACTTTGGTCAAAGGCCCTGGACCCTGCAGTGAAGACTGTCAGTCTCTGCGCCAAGTGGATGAAGGTGACACCAGGAAAGGACAGGGAAGCAGCGGGCCGCTGGGCCAGGTTCGGGCCTCCATGTAGCCATGCTGCATCTGTCCTCTCTGCAGCCAGACTGACATAAGCTCTCTGGGGCCTTGGTTTTCCCATCTGTCAATCGGAGAGGACAGGTCTCGACCACACAGGGCCGTCATGAGGATCCCACGGGTTAGTGCTCGTTATGTGCTTAGAACAGTATTCAGCCCCAACAGCGTCCGTTAAATAAAAAATAAAATAAAAACGGCTCCTGCCTGGCCTACTGTGGAGACCAAGTTATCCTAGGGATGAAGCTGGGCGGGATCCAGGGGCACCCACCCAGCCCAGGCAGTCAGGGTCCCTGCCAGGTGGCGCGGGCGCCATGGTCACTGCCCCAGGTGTCTGCAGGGCCACCGTGTGGAAAGGGGTGAGAGCCCTTAGAAAGAAGAAAGGGAGGAGGGCGTTGGGGGATCAAATTTAGATTCTGCCACAGGCTCACTGGGACAGTGCCAGTGAGCGCTGCCATCCCTGGCCTCCCCGGCCTCTGTTTTCCGCCCCGGTAGGACAGGATGCCTTCCAAGAGCCAGTGAGATTTGTCGGTGCAAGGAAGGACAAGCCTGGACAGCTGGTGACCCCTCACCCCTGACGTGTTCTTCAGAGGCAGGATCACCCATGACTCCAGGGATGCTGGCGGGGGGGGGGCAAGTCCCCGGGGTGGGGGGTTCAGTTTCCGTGCTGCCCAGATATCCTTTGCTGGGCCCCACGGCTTTGTCAGAATACCTTCTCCTGAAAGGCCCAAGTGGCCATAAGACGTGACCCTGAGGATCTCGCCGATGCCATCGATGTCACTGAAATGACCCCGTGGCCACTGAGGACTAAGACTTCACCACGTTTTCACGGGATTCTCTCATCTGCCCCCTGGCCATTGGTGAGCGTTGTCTCTGCTTCATACACAAGGCCACGGGAGTGGAGGGGCACAGCGTGGCAAGGACGCGCCGCAAATCTAGCAGCTGCGGCCAGAAATCCCCAATTCTGAGCCAGACCATCCCCACTGACCGGGGGCTCCAGCCGGCGGGCCCTGTTCTACCTGCTGATTTCCTTCCTCTGCGTCTGCCAGCAAAGGATACGGTGCTACTCCTCCGGTCTGGTCTCAAGGCGGGTGATGCCCATTTCCACGCAGGGTCCACCCACCTGCTGACGGGAGGGCATCTTACGGCCCTGTGTGGCCACCCTACCTACCTTGAAATGCGCTTCTGATTCCTCCTCCTGGGTTGAACTGGAGGGGGAGGGCGTGGCTGACTTGCTCCCCGGGGGTGACGGGGAGCTGTGGGCGATGCTGCTCCGGATGCCCATCTGAGAGATGAGCTGGGACTGGCTGAGGGCACTCATGTGGCTGGCCAGCATCGCCGGGCGGCCCAGCAGGGGCCCCGGCCGGCCCGAGTCGTAGGCGGCGACCTCCGAGTGGACCATCTCCTGGATCTAAGAGAGGAGAACAGGGCACGGCGAGTCAGAGAGGACCTGCCCGCCACCATCGCGTCTGCATGGCGGGGCTCAGACGAGGTGCAGGCGGATGAGAAGGGTGGCCAGCTCCACTGTGAGCTGCGCTTCCCCAGGCCCGGGTGAGTGTGGCCCTTCTACTCCGACCCCTGCGAGATTCCGGGCACCTGGGCGCGGCCTCCTTGACTGCTTGCCTTCTGTTGAGATTCACCCTGGACAGACGGTCAGCGGTGCAGCCCTTGCTAGAGAGCTCAGGCCAGCAGCGAATTGATCATTCAATGACATCGAATCTTCCCTCCTGGGACACGGTGTGTCTCTTCATTTATTCACTGTGGGGTCCGGCAGCAAAGAACGCAGAGGCTTGAAGCCGACTGCGTTTTGAAGCCTGTTTCGGCCACTTATAAGCTGGGTGACTCTGGCTAAGTTACCTAACCTCTCTGTGCCCCAGTGTCTTCCTCCGAAAAATGCGGATAATAATTAAACCTACCTTCAAGGGTTGGTTAGGACGAAACGTGCCTGGCACCTAGTAAGCCATATATTGTGTGACGGTTTGTTAAATACGTACAATAAGTAAATCCCTTAATAAAGCTATGTACTTCTCTTCCTCTAAGTCAGTAATTTTCTTATTAAATCTTCCCTATGATATTTCTAACTGGTTATTTTGGGAATATAAGAAAGCTACTGATTTTTCCTACAGGCAGTGCCCGCACTAAACACGTATGTGGGACAGTGTGTCCTTTTCACCTAAGTATCTTAAATACACACACACACACTGTGGAGCGAGGCATACCAATCTGCACACTCTTATGATTATTTTTATTGCTTTTGCATCTGTGTTCATTTTCCCTTTGTTAATGCTAACACCGAGAAGCTGTGTTTTCCTCATGAGGCAAGCTCATGGATTTTCCCATTTCATTATGTGGGAGGTTTGAGCCTCCTCAAAAGAAGCAAATTTCAAATTCGTTTATCACTTCTCTGTCTTCTAATTCCTTAATATCTATTCATCTGTATCTTTATTAATTACATCTTCTGATTCTAGAAGATGCGTGACTGTTGTTTCCACCACCACCCCCATTTTGGTCACATTTCCAATTCATCATTTCCATTCTCAATGTTTAGAAATACGTGTAATGCCATGAAGTTGCCTCTGGGCATGCCTTTGACATTTCTCACAGACTTCACCATGTAAGATTTTCGTTCATGTTCTTTTCTGTGCGTCTATTTCAGTTTTTATTTTCTTTCATCCAAGAGTTGTTTAAAAAACGTTTTGGAAAAAGAAAGTTTTGAAATTTCTAGGAGGTTCGTGGTTTTGTTTGTTTCTTTTCCCTTTGCTACTAATTTCTAGTAACAAGTGATCAAAGGACAGTCTGTACTACTTGCACTTGTGAGACTTTGGTACGGTTTCTTTGGGATCGAGGTAGGTTTATCCTTCGGCTTTGTGCCACAGCCCTCAGGAACAGCGCGAGCTTTCGAGCTTGTGTGCAGACTAACCTGTTCCATTAGTGGCCACGTGGGATGAGTTTGATTCCTTCCTCACTTTTTTTTTTTTTAAGATTTTATTTATTTATTTGACAGAGACAGAGACAGTCAGCGAGAGAGGGAACACAAGCAGGGGGAGTGGGAGAGGAAGAAGCAGGCTCATAGCGGAGGAGCCTGATGTGGGGCTCGATCCCAGAACGCCGGGATCACGCCCTGAGCCGAAGGCAGACGCTTAACCGCTGTGCCACCCAGGCGCCCCCCTTCCTCACCTTTTTTAGCACGTCTAAGTTGCCTGCAACTTTTCTGCCTCCATCACAATCTTCCTGCAACACTCAAAGTGCTTTGTTTGGGGAATTTGATGTTGGTTTTTATTGCAAAAAGAAAACTGCCAGTTACGTCTTCATTATGGGTTGAATGTTAATATTATTATAAAGAGTCTCCCTTTTTGCCTTTAATTCAGTGGAGTCTCATCTGAACATCGCCACCCTTGCGTGGATATGTATTTGTTTGAATTTGTCTGGTGTGTCCTCAGTTCTGAGGAACTTTCTCTTTTAGGTTTCTTTTCGCTTCCATTTTTTTGGGGGGGTTATCTTTTGCAAATGCTGGCATTTGTGCTATGTGCTTTTTGAAAGACTGATTTTCATAATATTTTCCACGGCTATTTTGGTTCCCATACTTTCTTGAGTTACATATATAAATTAGTTACATAAATATATACTTCTTAAACTGTCTACTTCATCTAGATTTTAGCACTAATAGTATATCCCTAGGACAATATTACCATATTTTTAACTTGCTTCTGTGCTTTTTGTAGTTAAATTTCCAAGTGCAATATCGTGAATGCATGTTGCTTTTTAAAACTTTACTTCTCAAAGGTTTATATGTTTTAACTATCTACCCAAAGAACCAGTTCTTATATTTAAAAAAATCAATTTGATAAGTTTTGTGATAATTAAATTTCGCTTTTCTATGAATGTTGACCTCAGTAATCACCGGTGGCTTTTTATGTAGCTTTCAAATTAAATAATTTATTTATACTTTCACATTTTCTTTTCTAATAATATTAGTATCTAGGGCAGAGGTTCAAACAGGGACCATTTGCTGAGAAACCTGGCAATGTCTAGAGACGTTTCCGGCTTTCACAACTGGTGTGTGTGTGGAGGTGGTGTTACAAGCATCTAGTGGACAGAGGTCAGGGGTGCTGCTGAATGTCCTACAATGTGTAGAATGCCTGCTACACACACCCCATTTACACAACAAGGTATTATGCATCCCAAAATGTCAATTGTGCTGAAGTTGAGAACCCCTGCTCCAAACTATGATTTTCCCCCCAATGAGGACCATTTTAACTGCATCATATAAATATTTTAAAAAATATTCTACCATTGAAGATTTTATTTTTTTACCTGAAATTATTTGGAGGAGAGCCTTTATTTAATGTATCCTTTGGTTATTATGGTCAGAAACCATGATTCCTAGAATTTTATCTTTTTGGTATTGGGGTTTTCATTATGGCTCAGGGTACGATCATCTTTTGTAAAATGTTCCTGTGCATCTGAAAGTGTATTGATGCTGTAATATACACGTTTCTCTATGGGTCTATTCAGTAAACTGTTTTGACTACTTCAGCTGTGAGATCTCAAGAAAAATGAGTTAAAGCAGCTCCCACTGCTCCCGTGTTCCCCTCAGTTTCTTTATAGAATTTAAACAGGTTTCTTCCTATATATTGATGTGACGTTTCATTCCTAGAAATGTTCCAGAATGCTATATTTTCATGATGGCTTCTCCTTCTTATTAAAAAAAAAAAAAAAAAACTTCTTCACCTCAATTAATGCTTTCATCTTAGATCTGACTTCACCTGTGATCCGTTTCTCTCTCTGTTTTTCCGTTTTCCTATTGTTCTTCGCCACTTTAAGTGTTCATCTCGTAAGTAGCGTATGGGTAGATTTTGGTTCTGAGCTCTTACTTTTCATGAAATATGTATTTTATTATTATAGTAATCATAAAGAAACCCAAGAAACAGACTTCAAGTGCACTGCTTCAAAGAGTAAAAGATTTTACAAACAATTCGATTAAAAAATGGACAAAGAACTTGAATAATATTTTGAAGCCATACAAGTGGCCAACAGGTTCAGGAAAAGGTGCTCAACAGCACTCAGCATCAGGGAAATGCAAATCAAAACCACAACGCGATACCATCTCTCATCTGTTTGAATGGCTATTATCAAAAAGATAAGAGATGCTGGGCGTGGAGACTACTTAAAAAAAAAAAAAAGTTAAGAGATCCAAGCGTTGGCAAGGCTGTGAAAAAGGGGGACCTTGTGTGCTGTTGGTGAGAACGTAAACTGGAGCAGCCACTATGGAAAACAGTCTGGAGGTTCCTGAAGAAATTAAAAACAGAGCTACCGTGGGATCCAGCCATACCACTCCTGGGTATTGATCCAAAAGGAATGAAAGCTCTTCCTTGAAGAGCTATGTGTGTCCCCACATTCACTGCATTATTTACCATAGCCAAGACATGGAAACAACCTCGTGTCTTTGAACTGATGAATGGATAGAGAAAATGGGGTACATGTATACACTGTTATTCGACCATAAAAAAGAAGGAAATTCTGCCTTTTGCACAGTATGGATGGGCCTGGAAGGCATTATCAAATGACATAAGTCAGAGAAAGACAAAGACTGTAGGCTCTCACTCATGTGGGGCCCTAAAAAAGCCAAACTCAAAGAGAGAGACAATGGTGGTTTCCAAGGCCAGGGGCTGGGGAAAATGCTGACGGCAGTCAAAGGGTACAAACTTCTAACTGCAGGATGAGTAAGTCCTGGGGATCTAACGTACAGCGTGGGGATTCTAATGAACAATACCTATTATACCCGTGGAAGCTATTTAGAATGTAGATCTTAAAAATTATCACCGAACACACACACACAGACACAAAGGTAATATGTGAGGGGATGGAGGTGGTAACTAACCTTACTGTAATAATAATTGCACAAAAGATACTCTTGCATCAAATCATCATGTTGTAGACTTTAAAATTACACACGTTAACTATTAGTAATATTTCAATAAAGCTGGAAAAAACCTAACGCTCAAGAAAATAAAGAGTAGAAGGTTTTAAAATCTCTTCTCTAAACATCCCTCTTCCATTTCAACATGTACACACTCTTCCTTCCCTGAATCTTAAACAAGAGTCTGACATTATTTCCTCAAGGGCAAAATGGCCTTGGGGTTCTATGTTTAGGACTTGTGTTTTGCTTTTTTTTCCCTTCCTAGCAGCGTGCTTAGAATTCTTCAACCAGATATTCCTGACTCTGTAATTTAATGTATTGCCAACATGGGGTAATGGCAGACTTTTGAATTTTTGCAGATCTGCAAAGTGTGAAATGTTCTCAAAGTTGTTCTAATTTGCACTGTCCTGATTACTAGAGGCTGAACACCTTTGCGTAAGCTTACTGGCCATTTGGGTTTCTATTTATGCAGCTGTTGAAACGTAAGCTAGTAAGGTAAATGCTTCCAGAAGCAATCCTTCCGGAATAATACCCAGGTACACCGGAGATGTGCGGTCCTGTAACCCAGCAATTCTTCTCCAAGATATTTATTATAAAGAACTTCACCAGATGCACAAGAAGACCTATATACTGCAGGATAAATTTTAAAGACATTAGAATGAGCGTATGACTGTCCTTTCGATGGAATGCTGAGCATCAGCCCGTGGACTTCTGGGGTTATCTGTTTCTATAGGAATGTGTGCCCATGGGGCGCCTGGGTGGCTCAGTCGTTAAGCGTCTGCCTTTGGCTCAGGGCGTGATCCTGGGGTCCTGGGATGGAGCCCTGCACCAGGCTCCTCTGCTGGGAGCCTGCTTCTTCCTCTCCCACTCCCCCTGCTTGTGTTCCCTCTCTCGCTGGCTGTCTCTCTCTCTGTCAAATAAATAAAATCTTAAAAAAAAAAAAAAAAGGAACGTGTGCTCTTGTCTTTGACTAGGCTATTGTAAAACTTCGTAAGCTGTAGAAAACTGAAATTAGTGCATCTTGTTTTTTATCATTAAATTTTTTTCATTGTAGGGGCACTGGAGTGGCTCAGTCGGTTAAGTGTCTGACTCTTGATTTCGGCTCAGGTCTCAATCTCAGGGTCATGAGTTCAGGCCCCGTGTCGGACTCTACACTGGGTGTGGAGCCTACTTTAAAAAAATGTTTTTTCATTGTGGTAACAACATAAAATTTACCATCTTAACCACTTCTTTAAAGATTTATTTATTTGAGAGAGAGCGCACGTGTGCGTGCACAAATGGGGGGAGGGGCAGAGTGAGAGAATTCTCAGACTCCCCCAATCAATGATCGACGATCGGGGGAGCAGGAAGGGAAGGCGATCCCACAACCCATGAGATCAGGACCTGAGCCAAAACCAAGAGTCGAATGCTTAACCGACTGAGCCACCCAGGCGCCCCCAACCTTCACCATTTGGAAGTGTACCGCTGACACTCACATTGCTGTGCAACCATCACCACCATCCATCTCCAGAGCTCTTTCTGTCTTGCAAAACTGAAGCTCGACCCATTAAACAGTAACTTCCTATTCTTCCCTCTCTGCGGCCCCAGGCAACCACCATATCACTACTGTGAAATCGGACCACTGGTCTATGAATCGGACTCCCCTAGGTGCTTCCGGTAGGTGGAATCCTACAGCATCTGTTCTTTCGTGACTGGCTGATTTCACTAAGCATAATGTCCTCCACGTTCACCCATGTTGTAGCTACACCAGACTGTCTTTCCTTCAAAGGCTGAACAAAATTCCATTGTCTGTGTACACGGCGTTCTGTTGGTCCATTCCTCTATTGATGGGCACTTGGGTTACTTCCACCATTTGGCTGTTGTGAATAAAGCTGCTACCTCTTCAAGTCCCTGCTTTCAGTTCTTTGGGGTATACACTCGGAAACAGAATTGCTGGGTCATACAGTAATTCTATTTGTAATTTTTGAGGCACTGCCATATTGTTTTCTATAGTGGCTGCGTTTTACGTTCCCACCCATAGTGCACAAGGGTTCCAATTTCTCCACATCCTGGCCAACACTTATTAATTTTTTTTATAGTAGCCATCCTACTAAGATGGAATGCAATGGATTCTTGTCCATAAAAATGCAAGTAAAATGTTGTCTGGTAGAGGTACAACTGATCCCACCTTGTGGAAAAGAAGATTCCAAACATTATATTTCTGGCTCTATAGATATCAACCAGTTTTGTATTTATTAGAAAATTTATGGCAACATTCTTGGTTGCTGATATCTATGTGTATTCATCAGATTCTCCTTTGAGCCAATTGTAATATATTATTGGAATGAGTTAAATAAATGGACACATCTTCATTTTATAGTTGCACCAGAGTCATGATGTTACCTTTCAAAAAATATACATTTGATAACAAAGATGATCATTACAGTATTTTCCAAATTCCAGAAAAACTGGAAATCATGTCAGTGTTTACCAGTTAGCGAAACGGTGAAATCTGTGATCTGTTCACACAATGGAATTCTGCGCAGAGTTAAAGGGGAACGACCTCCAGCCACACCTGCCAACGTGGAGAGACTCGGAAATGGTAATGAGCAAAAAGAGCTTCAGAAGGATACATGCAGTATATCACCTTTATGTACGTGTTTAAAACATAAACTATTACTATAAAGTGTTTAAGGATGTACAAAAATGTAGTAAAAGCATTTAAAAAAAACCCTCAGGAATAGAAAGACAGATACAAAGCCACTGAATTTGTATCTGTAATATTTTAATTTTTTAAAAACAGATCCAAAGCAAATAATAATTAATAACAAGAAGCCAGGCTCTTCAAAGCATCAGGTCGAGGCAGACTGTGCCGGGCTTGGGGACGTCCGGGAAGGCGGCTGGCATGCGCACCACCCAGCTGGCTATATAATGCATCCTGAAATAAGGGGTGATCGCCCCCCCCCAAGCGCCAGCTTGGGCCCCGAGGCCTCTGCTCCCTTGCCCAGCTGCCTCTCACTGGACGCCCCCAAGCACGTTGACGGGGTGAAAACCGAACTCCATTCTCCTTCGTCTGTTTCTCCAGAACACTAAATGGGCCTGTCAGCCTCGCAGTGGCCCGAGTCCCACCCCGGGGCACCAACCTTGATTTCTCCGTGTTCCCTGCACCTTCTCCCCCACCCAGACACACCTCTGCTGCCTGTGCCTCTACAGCGAACCCTAAGTCCCTCACACCCCTCTCCCTCCCGAACACTGTCAGCTCTCTGTTCCTGCTTCGTCGTCTGTTCTCACCGGCTTCCGCCGGCCTGTTTCCCATGCCCTCGCAGGAAGGATCTCTAAAACACACGGAGGAGATCAGGCTACTCCCCTCCTGAAAATTCTTGGCATCCGGATCCTCTTAGAACACCACCCACTCCCCCTTCCACCGTCTTCGAGGCCGCGCATTACGGAGCCCTGTCGGACGCTCCAGCCCGTCGTGCTGACTGTCCCTGCCACCTGCTGCTTCTCTTGCTTGCCCCTGCCTCCTTCTCTCAGATCTTCAAGGGCAGGAGGCCTTGCCCAGGCTCAGCTTTCTGTGCCCAAGCGTTCCTCCCCTCGGTCTCTGCGTGTGGTTTCTCGTCTTTCAGATCTTAACTTGAATGTCACCTGCTCAGAGAAGCCTTCCCTGACCACTTTGTCTAAAATCCTCACCCACAACCGTTATTTTGCATCATCGTACTGCCTGTTTCCTTCATAATGGTTATTTCACACTCTATTTTGTTGCTTATTTGTCTATTGTCTCCTGAGAGCATCCTCCACCGAGGGCAGAACGGAAGTCGAGGGCCCAGAAGTGTGCCCCTTGACCCTGAGCGACAGGAGCATGTGGAAAAGCCTGGGCTCCCTCTCTCCTTAGTGGGGCAACTCTGAGTTGTGTTCCATGCTCTCCTCAGAGGGTCCGCAGTGGGGCTGTGTTCCAGTGGCCACAGGGTCACGACTCACCAGCCCGCCCTTTCCTGGCTTTCTTCCCTTTCAGTATCAGTTCCCTTCCACCTTTGACCCTCCTGGGGTCACCCCCACTCAAAATACTTGCACCCAAACTTGGTGTCAGAGTCTGATTTTAGGGGGATCCCAAATTAAGACACCAGCCCCCTCTCAGGTGCTATGCTGGCCACCGGAGCGACCCCTCTCAAGGAAAACTGGGTCTCCTCCCTGCTCAGAATCTTTCAGAAGCTCCTCCAGGGCCTGCTAGCATTATCCTAGCCAAAGGACAAAGAACTGCACCACCTCTGTCTTCCTGACTTTTCCAGATCCTTCCCAGACATCCCCAGGGACATGCGGGCTTCCCTCTAAATGGAGATGTTTCCCCTGTGGCTCACTGGTTAGACTTGGCTGACCGGAAAGGTCACCTCCTCAGAGAAGCCTTCCCTGACCTCCCTCTCCACCTGCCCCCTCCTCTGGCCACACCTCTTTCCCCAGCTTTCCCAGGGCTCAGCATGGTGGGCATCAAGCATCTGCTTCCGGGCAGAGACGCGGAATGTGCCTCCCCAGCCCCGGGCAGGCGGCCCAGCTCACAGCTGGCACTTAGGCGATGTCTGGCGACCAAAGGCACCAAGCCTCCTGCTTCTCTCATGGAAACATATGGACACATCAGGAGCCACATCTGCAGCCTCTCAGGGAAGGATGAACAGAGGAAACAGTAAGGAGGCATCGCTGTGAACGTAATTAGATTCGCCTGGCTTAATAGATTCTCGGAGGGGCAGGAACACAGAGGTGTTTTTCACAAATTCCCCATTTGCAGCCTCTGTGGAGAGAAGAGCCCCAGGTGCCAGGGGGGCCCCCCACCCTCAGCGGGGGTGGGGGGGTGGGGGCGGAGAATAAGAAATCACACCTCCTCCTTCCCGCCTTCCGCTGATTCACAGAACTAACACTCCGCCTGTTTCCTCCCAGGCAGGGACGTGGTGTCATTAAACACAGCCTCACACTCTGCCTGGGGAATTGGGACTTTTTTTCTGGAGGCGACAGTGGCTCAGCTCAATTCTGTGCTCTCACTGAAGCCTCTGCCTCAGCTCCACAGGGGCCAGAAACTTCTCCTTAGTTTCTAGTCGGACCCCAAATGAAAATTAACAAGCCACTGACCAGCATTTTACAATCTGTCCCATGGCCCCAGAGTGGCTCTTTCCAATAGATACTAATCTCCCTGTTCTACAGAGGACAGTACCAATTGTGATAATAACAATACTTACTATTTTACTGAGTGGAGTACTCACTATGTGCCAGGCACTATGCCAGGGGCAGCGTGAACAACACAAACACTCTTATCACCCCCGTTTTAAAATAAAGACACTGAAATTCAGAGAGGTTAAGTGACTCTCCCAAGGTCACACAGCTAGGAAGTGGGAAAGTCAGAATTTGGGCTGTCTTCTGAGACAGAGATCTTTTCACAGCAGCCACACAGATCTTAAGGGCTCTAGTATGGGTTCAGGGTAATGAACCTACTCTCACAGGGCAGGTATGAGGATCCAATGAAAAGATAACTTCGTACAGAGCCTGGCACATGGTAGGTGTTCCTTTCCTTCATTTCTTTATGAACTTGTTGAACCAGATCTCAACTGGGCTAAGAAGTGGTCAGAAAAATGGAAGTTTCTAGAATATGAGAGAAACCAGGAAGGTGGCTCCAATGAAAGTAAAAATAGCACAAGGCCTGGCACATGGGTAGTGCTTCACAAATATTTGTTAGTATTTGTTAGTTCAGAAGTTGGCAAACTTCTTCTATAAAGGGCCAGATATGAAATATGCTAGGCTTTGCAGGCCAGATGGCCTCAGCTGCAACTATTCAGTGGCCTCAGCCACTGTAGCACAAAAGCAGCCTTGGACAATATGTAGATGAATGGGCATCGCTGTGTTCCAATAAAACTTTATTTACATAAGCAAGTGGAGGGCCAGAATTGGCCTATGGCCATAGATTGCCAATCTCTGTTTTAGTTGAATGTTAAGTAAACAGAAATAGTGGTAGAAGCACTATCCTTCAGGTGGCAGTTAACATCTGCCAGGCACAGACCTTGTCAGTGTATTTAATTCTCACGCAGTCATAGGAGGAGGGTGTGTTTATCATTAACATCTTACCCTTCGGAAAGCTCAGGCTCAGAAAGGGAAGTAACATGCCCCAGGTCATTTAGTGTAAGTGATAGAGCTGGGATTCAAATCCAGGCCGCCTGGTTGCCACACTCGTGTCCTCAGGGACTACACCTCCAGCCGACTCTCTGGTCCAGCCCCCAACCCAGGAAACAAGCACCTGGCGCGGTCCCTCAGCTAAACCTGCCCTGGCTACCATCTGGGCCCTCGCTCTGACTGCACTGCAGCCTCTCGTTAGAATCAGGAAGGCCTGGGCCGGCCACAGAGACCTGGTAGTCAGCCCCTATCCTGACGCTGACCTTCCATCGCTGTCTTGAGCCTCCTTCTTAGGTCCTCAGCTAGGCCTCTGCCTTGAGCTGCCCTCGTCAGAACCACCTCTGTGGTCATTGGACTTCTCTAGTCCACTAGGGTCCCAAGCCTGCTTCTGTCACTCATTCATTCAATAAACATGCCCTGAGGGCTGCTGTGTCCGGGCCCCTGGGGTAGGTGCAGGAGACAAAGAGCGGACTAAAAGAGCACCCCATCCGGAGCGCACAGTCTGAGGGGGGAGGCCGAGATGCATCCACACAGGGTCTGGCACAGCCGTGGACTGTTGGGAGGAGTGGGAGCCAAGGATAAAGCAGCATCGGACGCCAGCACCGGGGGACCAAGGTGCAGGGACAGGGCCTGCAGGTGCGAAGGGGATGGCCACAGGCTTTGAGCCGAGGAACCTCAGCACCCAGGTCTGTGTACTGCCAGCCGCCAGGGAGTCCTGTGATCCGTGGCAGAACCTGCCTGGAGAAAGTCATCTGGGGACGCTAACAAGAGTCTCAGGACTCTGAGACGCACAGAAAGCCCGAGCTGTTGCTTCCTATCGCTGTTCTAACAAATTACCTCAAACTTGGTGGCTTAAAAGAACGCAAACTCGGGACGCCTGGCTGGCTCAGTCGTTGGACTGTGTGACTCATGATCTCAGAGTTGCGGGTTCGAGCCCTACAGCGGGTGTAGAGACTACTTAAAAATAAAGTCTTAAAAAAAAAAAAAAAAAAACACAAACTCATCCCCTTATAGTTCCAGAGGCCCGAAGTCCAGAATCAGCCCCATCAGACTAGAGTCAGGGTGTTGGCAGGGGTGGTTTCCTCCGGAGACTCCAGGGGAGAATCTGTCTCTTTGCTTTATTATTATTTTTTTAGGATGGATGCTGTCCTTACTCCTTGGCTTGTGGTCCCGCATCGTGTGGCCTTTCCTCCCTCTGCGTCATTGTCACACCACCTAGTCCAGGGGAGACCCTCCTTCCCCAACCCCCTTATAAGGATTCATGATTACAACACTGGGCCCACCCAAATAATCCAGGATCATCTCCCCATGTCAAGAGTTTTAACTTAATCACATCTGCAAAACCCTTCATGCTAAATAAGGTAACATATTCAAAGGCTCTGGGGACTGGAACGTGGCCCTCTCGGGGGCGGGGCATTATTTCATTGACCACACTCAGGAATCAATGATGTGGGAAGTCACACCGAAAGTTCCTCCCCAGCCAACAAAATCAGGTCTCTGAGGCTTCCTTGGGCTTTTAAGAAGTCAAATACTGGAAAATTATTTCCTTTTAGGAAAAAAACAAAACCAAAAAACAAAACAAAAAACATGCCAGCACAAAAGAAAAGAAACGAAAGCCAATAGGAAGCCTTCCCCAGTGCCTGCCTCTCGCCCGGAAGCCTTGTCAGTAAGTATTTCTAATAAACTTTCATGCTTGGTGGGAGATCCCTTGCACGCTGACAAATTTCTCCAGAAATTTGAGATGTCTTGTTCAGAGTAATAGCTATAGTGCACAGGTGCCCAGCTGCTATTGTAAAATCAGTAAGCATTTAATTGAAACAAACGACTATAATAATAGTACATTATCCCTGCAGGCCGAGCGCCATCACAGTTTTAATTATTGAGTTAAGAGTCAGACTAATTTATCCTTTTAAAGCAACAGCCCCATTCCTGGTTACACTGATCATACCATTATGACTATGAAGGCACCAGCAGGGAAGGGTGTAAATGGAAAGCAATCTGTCCCCTTCAGGGCTGGTTTTGTCTTGGAAGAAAGGTTTGCAAAACAAGGTCTCTGAGACACTGGGTCTGGGGCTCCCCTGCTGGGGGTGTGAGATTTCTGTTTGGGTTGGGGTGGGGGCTGCCCCTTGCGCTTCCCATCTCTGAGATGTGGGCCCTCATGCTCCGCTCAGAGCCTGCACTAGTACCCCACCTCGCTCCCAGAAAAGCCCAAGTCCTTACTAAGCCCCCTGCTCCGAGACCAACCCCACCAGCAGTACCAGATGCCCCTGCCACCTCTCTGGCCTCCCCTCCCCCAGACCCTTTAACTCCACTCCGGCACCTGCTATCCCTTGAAGACACCTAAGCATGCTGGACACTCAGGGTCCTTCTCTAGCTCAGTGCGACTTTGCACCCCAGGGGACATTTGGCACTATTTGGAAACATTTTCAGTTATGATTGGGAGATGCTACTGGCATCTGCTGGGTCCTAGGCCAGGGGTGCTGCTAAACACCCTACTACGTGCAGGACACCCTCCCACCACAATGACCCAGCCCCGAACGTCAGTAGCACCAAGGGTGGGAAACGCTGTAAGTGAGCTGTTGCTTCTGTAGGCGACGTTCTTCCCCAGCAAGGGGGATACTTACCCCGCTCACTCCCTCACCTCCCACCCATCTTGTTCCGATCTCTCCTTTCCTACCTTCCCTGACCATCCTCCCCAAACTGCCCTCCGCCCCCCTGCCACCCCCCACCTTCCCAACCCCCTCCTGCACTGATCACCTGTGAGCACACTACATGACTTCTCCATCACTTTACCATTTCTCGTCTCGCTCCCCCCGCCAGGGCATGAGTTCCACACGGGCTCACGTCGTCCTTGTGCTCACCCACGTACTGGCAGCGCCAGAACAGCTCCTGACACACGGCAGGGGTTCAACGAATGTTTGCTGAATGAACTACCCGCTCAGACTCCTTCCTCCCTCACGTCCTACATCCGTGTGGCCTCCAGGTCGGGCAGGGCCACCTCCTCACGACCTGCCAAGCCCCCCCTTCTGGCCCAGGCTCAGAGCCAGCGACTGCTAATTCCACATGTCCACCTGGCTGGGCGAAGCGGTGCCCAGAGAGCGGGTAAAACATGATTTCTGGGTGTGTCTGGAAGGGCGTTTCCAGAAGAGATGAGCATCTGAGTCGGCCAATGAGTAAAGAGGATTCCCCTCACTAGGGCAAGTGGGTCCAGCCAATCCATTGAGCGCCCTCACAGAGAACAAAAGAGAAGAAAAAGGCAGCGGAAGGGCACTTCTCTCCGTTCTTAAGCTGGGACGTCCATCTTCTCCTGCCCTCAGACATTGGAGCTCCAGGCTCTCAGGCCTTTGGACTTGGACTAAACCATCCCACCAGCTCTCCCGGCTCTTTAGCCTGTAGATGGCACATTATGGGACTTCTCAGCCTCCATGACCACAGGAGCCAATTCCTATACTAAGTTTCCTCTTATATGTATGTCTACATGTGCTGCTGTGCTTCTCTGGAGAACCCGCACGAACACAGAGCCCATTCCTTTTTCCTGAACAATGAAAAGCCTCTTCATGGGCTGCTTAGTGTTTTGGGGTAACTAGCCAGTGTTTTGGGGTAACTCCCGCATGCCACCGGGCACATGCTCAGTCCCTCAAGGGCAGAAGCGGAGGCCTAGTGGTCTATCAGACCCCCGGGGCCCTCACGGGGACTGCCCATGAGCCACAGGCCCTGAGACACAAAGAAGGCAGGCACAGCCCCTGTCACTCAGGAATGGCCACCAAGTCCAGAGGGACAGACAGATGAGTGAGCCCACCATGTCGGACAGTGCGACACATTATTAATGCCCCGCGGACGCACTCAGCCACACAACAAACGCGGTGTGTTCCCTGCGGCCTGCGCTCCTGAGACACAAACTTAGCCCCTCCCTGTGGACGGGGGAAGGCTGCACCCCGGCGAGGTCCTGTTCGGGCCTACGAGACTCTGCCAGCACATGAATATTGGGGCCACCAAGGAACCGTCTCTGGCCACAGAGGACGCTAATCCGGCTGAGCCCAGCAGGCAGTGGAGGGGTCAGTGCTCTCCCTGTGCCCGTTTGCCCCCCACTGCCCTCCTCTCATCCCGCCCGGCCACAAGTTCTGGCATGGAAGAACTTTCTGCCTATTTCTCTTCAGTCTGTGTGCATTTTGTCCTTTCCCTCATAACCCAGCAGCAAAAAGGCATCCTTCCCCACCTTCCATGAAGTTACCCTTCCAGTTCTTACTGAAAGGTTATTTAGTAAGAATTTAACGTATTTTTTTAATTGTGCAGGTATGAGCATTAGGATTATTATGGTTTTCTGTTAATGGCTGTGGTTACAAAGTTGCATAGACCTTGAGAGGTTTGCCTCAGCCCTATTTTTCTCATAAGCTCTGTCATTTTTAGGATTTTGCAGGTTTTGTAAAACCGCGTCTTTCATATCATAGCAGAAACATCTGTATTTACTAACTATCTGCTATGTGCCAGGCATTGCAGAGCACGGATTTCATGATGAGTAATACAGGCGCGGTCCCAGCCCCACGGAGCTGGCGGTCTTGTGGGGGAGACAGGCATCAATCAATTCCACGCCCAAACCAACATGCAGTCACAATGGCGATGAGTGCTAGAAGGAAAGCTATGGACCACTGTGAGCTTGTTAGGGGCAGACTGGGGCTCTGGAATGGCCTCAGTGAGCAGGTTAGTGGGGAGGCGTGAGGCAGGCAGGAAGGATGAGCTTAGAGAGCCAGGAAGGAGCCAGGTAAAGATGTTCAGACTTCATCCTGAGGATCACCAGGAACCCAGAAAGATTTTAGGCAGATCAGTGACTTGAATTTTAGAAAGGCCAGCTTGGCTGCTATGTGGCAGGTGGCAGGTGGCAGCTAACAGGTGAGAAGTGACCTAATCACTGTTGCACGTTCAGATAATGGAAAGTAAGAGATGGCTGTGAGAGATACCAAGGGAAGGGAGAGAGGCAGGATTTGGGACCGGTCATGGCAGGTGGTCCAGGACGACACCAGATCACCATATTCACAGGCTGGTCACAGGGGAGAAGAGATGTGTGCAGCCAGGTGGGGAGGAGTGGTCAGCTGTGGGCAGGCTGAGCTGGGGCAGAGTAGCCAAGCGGGGCTTCCAGGTGGGGATGGTCAACTACATGGTCTGCTCTTTAGAGGTGGGGACTGAGCAAAAGAACCTGTCCTGGGGTCCCCAGAGATACCCAGCCACCATGGTGGAGAATCAGGCCGAGAGGGAGGGAGGTGTCAGAGGGAGCTGTGAGAAGGGGTGGTCTGAGCAGTGGAGGACAGCAGGAGTCATATCGAGGAAGCAGAGAGGAAGGGCATTTCCCGAGGAAGGGAGTGGCCCCTAAATGTCAAGTATGATAGAGGTAGCATGTGCCCCATAGACTTGGCAATGTGGAGGCCACCGGTGCCCCTAAGTGGAACAGTTTTGTAGCTGGGGGGAGGCAGAGGTCAGACTGAATGGGAGGGAGGAAATACAGACAACCAGGGTCAATGAACCCCACCCCCTGGGAGCTCCACTGGAACCATCGGGAGAGAAACCGGACAGTGGGCACGTGTCCAAGGATGACCTTCTATGTAGACGCTAAGGGGAAAGCACGGTCGTGGAGAGTGGCAATTCCTGTCCCAGAAATGCCCCCGAGGGGACGTGAACAGCAGGTCTGAGGGGCCACAACACCACTATGCCTCTTGCCGGCCACGAGCCCTGGAGGCAGATGCTGCCGCGCCCACTTTACAGATGAGCACATGGAGTCCCAGAGCAGTAACCTCAATTGCTCCTTGACCCTGCCTGACCCCACCATCTGAGCTCTTCCCACTATGGAGGGCGGAGGAGCCTCTCGGCCTGGCTGGGCCACAGTCACGGAACACCCAGAGGAATAGTTCTGCTATGCACCCAGGGCAGTTGGCCCAGCATCGCTGTCTTGTTTTGACGATAGCTGAACACTTCTGTATCTTTGTGAAGAATGGGGGCCTACGGAGTGCCTGCAGGACGAAAGCAATGAAAACCACCAGGAAACTGTTGTGATTAGAACCGAACTGGAGGCTTTCAGTCCAGAGTCAGCGTGATGGTCACCCCGAGTATCGGGGCCTGCTAGGACACGGGTGCACAGGGGCCCAGGCAGTGATGACGCTGGGCGAATCCGGAGGGCAGATCACGAGGGGTGAGAGCTTGCTCCTGCAGGCTCTGGGGTGCCCCGATGGCCCAGCGGTTTTCCTGTGCTCAGGGCAAGAGCCCAGAGGTAGGGGTCAGGAGGCACCCAGGGCAGATGTAATGGACAGGAGAGCACTGAGAGGTGGAGCCGTGCCCTTGGACACAGGCAGCTGATAACCAAAACGACCTGTCCAGGCTGTGAATCCTCTGTCTTCCTGAACTTGATCTTCAGTTCCAGTTCTGAAGGGCACTCAAGTCCCTGCCAACAGCACTAGGGCCGAGAAACGTTCTGCAAGGGTGCACCTGCTTATCTGGCATCCAGCCTTTGCTTCTCCATCTGAGTGGCGGGAAGGGTGTGTTTCACTTCCTCATCTTGTCATCTGTCCACCACACTGGAATGTAAGCTCCATGGACCAGGACTGTCATCTGCTCAGGGCTTGAGAGAGGGCCCGGTACACAGAAGGGGCTCCATAAAAGTTTACAGAATGAATGAAAAGGGCAGGAGTGAGTCCGATGAAACAAAGCTGAGAAATGCCACATGTCTTGCTCAAGGTCTTACAGCCTTAAGCATTGGAGACAGGGTTTGGGACCAGAAAAGGGGATTCTTTCCTTCCAGCAATAGCTCCCCAGGAACAGAAGCTCCTTTCCCATTACCAGGCCAACCCCCCACCCCCACACCAAGCTACTGCCAAGACTCTGCTAGACCCCTGACCTCAGCACCTTCCTCTGGGGATAGGGCAGCTGTGATGCCCTGCTGGCCCAGCTCCCTGTGCCTGTAACCCTGTTTGCCTCCCTCCTCACTTTTCAGGATTCAGCTCAAATGTCATGCTTCCAGGAGGCCTTCACTGGCTCTCCTACCTACAGCAGGGCCCCCCAGCAACTGCCTCTCATGACACCTTGTGTTTTTCATTGACCTTGTCATGGTTGTGAGTACACATTCCCTGCCTGTGTGCGTGATTCTGGCTGTGTGCTCCAGCCATGAACTGGCGACTGTGGCTGCTTGGCTCGGGGCTGTTTCCCCAATGTCTAGCCCCAGGCATGGCACACAGCAGGCCCTCAGGAAACGTGGAGGGAATGAGCCGGGGAGTGGCAACCTTCCCCAAGCTCCAGGCCAGCCCAGTCAATACCCAGCCCCTGAGTGGGAACTGCCTCCTACTCTTCCCTCTCCACACTGGAGACATGCCTGCCTGAGCTCCTGCTTCCTTCAAGCCTCCTCTGCTTGAGGCTTACACTCCCCGCTGGCAGTCCTGCCTCTTTGCCTTTGCTTATGCTGTTCCAAACCATTCCTCCAAGTCTAGAGCCTGGCTGGAGTTAGATGGTCCTGGGGTGCTCAGGGTGAGAAGACCTTACCCTGAATGACCTGAATGACGTTGATCAGCCACTTCACCTTCTGGGCTTCCTCGGTGGAGGGGCTCTAAATGGGGCAGAGGGGGAATAGATCTGCATCTCAGAAAGCTACCCCAGCTGCCCCAGTGGAAGTGAACCAGCTCATGAATGAACCTGTGGGGGAGACACAGAGGCAGGGAGACCAGCTCACGGGCTTCGGAGCCAGCCCAGGCCATGACAGCGGAGGTCTGAGAGGGGGTGGGGCAGCGGGGCCGAGGCAGGGGCAGTGGAGGTGGGAGCGACTCAGGAGGCAGGCTCAGCGTGCCTCAGAGATTCCAGGTGTCTGGGACCCACAGGAGAGGGAGGCACAAGGAGAGCGAAGGGTTACTCACCCCTACTCAACACCGAACGTTCTACATTCTAAATTAGCACATGTGCTAATTAAAACCATCTTTCCAAAGAATTTATTATAGGATATTCCAAGCTAATTATAAATTCTCTGTAGCTGATCCTGAGCAGTTTGCTAATGCGATGTTGAAATCTCTTTGGCCACCCTCGTTTAAATTATTCATCAGGCCCTGCAACAGTTGTGAACTGTAATTTAAACAGTCAGCTCATGAATATTCAATTAACACAACAAACACTGGCATGTTTTACTGCCTTGCTGCTCAATATTTTGTATCCTCATCCGTGTTTACATGTTTTTATGAACTCTCGAGAAAAGCGTTGCCTGTTGAAGTCCCTGGTTAAGCCAAGATTGAAATGCCTGGGAGGGGCTGGAGGCGGCAGGCCAAGCTTCTGACACCCTTTCAGAAGAGGTGCAGGTCAGGCTGGAAGGGTCCAGGGAGGGGAGGCCCAGAGAGGGCAAGGACTGGTCCTCAGGTAACATGGCATATCCAGGACACAGCCGGGACTCTGAGTTCTGGGGCCGCTCCCTCCGCCTAAGCTGCCACAAAGTAATCGGCAAAGGGGGAGCGGGGACCTCTGGCTCCGAAACAGAGTTAGGAACGCAGGAAGTCAACGGCTTGCTGTGTAGCCTCTTCAAGGCGATGGCCAAGTGTTGCCACAGGCCATTTTGCAGTCCAGGCTGGCTCTGCCATTAAAAATCAGAATTCCCGCCCCTCCATGCCCAGGTCAGGGGATTCTGTGTCCCCTCTCCCTGGGGTGAGTTTTAGGGCCCCTATAACCTGTAAGTAGTTTGGAAGCCTCCACAGATGGCCCCTGCCTTAGCCTCATATCCCTCCTGGGTGGTGGGCACCGTGACGACTCCCATTTTTACAGCTAAGACGGAGGCTCCGAGGCGAAGAAGCATGCCTGGGGTACAGCTCTCTTTTCCTCCCTCTCTGAGACCAAGCCCTCCAAAAACCGCTTCCACAATGTGAAGGAACCCATCTCAAGAGAGTTTTATACTTGAGAAAAGTCAGAAACAGCCGCAAGGCCGACACAACACTCTTTACGCTCCTAACGAAACAGCCACACAACGGAATGTTACACAGCCACTAAAAGTAAGGGCACGGCCTGTGATGACGGACGTGGAAATACTCGCCTAAGCTACTGATGCAGAAAAGCGTCAGGCCTCAGAGCAGCGCCAACAGAACAGACTACAAAGTCCAGGAAAAGGCCCCAGATCCTGGCTTATTTATGTAAACTGTATGTGTGTGATGTGCAAAGGTGTGATTGAAAAGATACCTAGCGAGCAAATGGTTAGGTTACTAATAGCTATTTGTGGCTGGTGCAGTTCAACGATCTTTTCTTTCTTCTTTGTATTTGTGTGTAATTTTTTTTTTTTACAATGAACCAGCTACCATTTTTATCAAAATAAAGGTATGTTTTTGGAAGAAGTAGAAGACGCAAGAACACCTCACTTTAAAATTTAGGGTAAGATACAGGCAAAGCCATACTCAGAAAAAATGTACAACCATCAACTTTTATATCACCAAGCAATAATCAAGAAAAGTAAATGAACTAAAGAATCCAAAGGGAAACATGGAAACAGAAAGAGAGGAAGGAATTAATAGATGTAAAAGGGGAAGTGAATACATTAAGAAAAAAGAAAAGTAACAGAATTAAAACGTAACTCTGATGGTTGGTTCTCTGAATAAAATAAACGAAACAAAGTAGAGAGACCAATAACATGAATGAGCCTCCCATAAAGATGAGCATGAAAAAAAGAGAAAAACTACAATATGCAACTTTAGGAATAAGAATGGGATGTAATTACAGTTACAAAGGCTATAAAAATTATAAGATAATATTACATGTAATTCAGTGGTAATAACGTATAGATCTCTGTGTAATGAACTACTCATTTTATGATGATGGTACAACCTCTATGATGGTTATACAGATTATATATATTTCAATTCAGAAACACGAGAAAGTTATCTTCTATAAAGAAAACTACAGATCCAGTCACTATAAAAAAAATGTAAAGGATGGGGTGCCTGGGTGGCTCTGTCAGTTAAGTGTCTGCCTCTTGATCTTGGCTCAGGTCTTTATCTCACAGTCATGAGTTTGAGCCCCGCATTGGGCTCCACGCTGGGTATGGAGCCTACTTAAAAAAAAAAAAAAAGTAAAAGAAAAACTTTAAGTAAAATAATAGTGCTTTAGATCCAGACTCACATTAAAAAAATACATATATATGCACGTATGTTTAACTATGTATGTGTATATGCATATCATAACCAAGTAGACCATATTAATACTGAGGAATCTATTACTAAAATTCATCACCCCAACATACTAAGGAAGAAAAACTATATGATCACCTCAATATAGACTTAATAGGCATTGGGTAAATGGAAGAGGTCTTGAACAACCAGCCAAAACAAGAAGGAAAGGCCCAAGTACAGTTTACAGATGGGTCAGTTCGCCACGTGGGTATGAGCTAAAAAGTGGGTGGTGACTCCATTGTAGCAACATACATGGGGGTGGAGAGGGGCCTTGAAAGAGAACAGAGCAGGGACGCCTGGGTGGCTCAGTAGGTTAAGTGTCTGACTCTTGATTTTGGCTCAGGTCATGATCTCAGAGTTGTGAGACTGAGCCCAGCTTCGGATTCTCTCTCCATCTCCCTCTGGCCCTCCCCACACTGCGAGGGCATGTATATATTCTCTCTCTCTAAAAAAAAAGGAAAAAAGAGAACAGATCAGAACGATGTTCCCAGGGGGTGGGGCTGTGAGCCCTGCATCTGGTCACCCACTTTGTGCGGAAGAAGGAGCGGGTGAGACTACAGTCAATGCTTATCCTTCACAGTAGTTGGGTTCTGATTAGCGATCGTTGAACCACTGCTCCTAGGGGAAATACAGGGTTAGGTTCCTGGGAGCCTCTGGTCACAACATTCTCATCTACCAATCAATATATGACCTTGTTTTATGTGTGTTTCTGTTTAAAAACGCCTTATTTGATGTAGACTTGACTCATTAACACGGACTTCAGGGCACCGTAACTCATGCCTGGACACACCTATTTTCTCTGTGAGGCATTTCTCAAGTTTAGAAGCACCAGGCAGCATGTCAGCCCCTTGCTTGGGGACCACTTTTAAACAGCGAAATAAGCCACAAAAGGCAAAACAAATGTGGCATTACACAAACTGCAAAACAGATCCTTGTTGATGGAAGGAAAACAGAAGCAGAAGGCAGAGCACAGCCTTGTCTGACCCCAGCTGGAAACGTGCACGTAGAGTGACATGAATTTTCTGCTTTTTGTGCATGCCCGCAGATGACCGCAAGTACACCGTGAGTATTGATTTCGGGGTTATAAATAAATTTTAGCTAGTAGATGAAGTGGCAAACAGAGAAACCTGCCAATAATGAGGATGGATTATATACAGATTGATAGCAGTGGCCACGGGCCTGGCTGTCGGTCAGGGGCCTAAAAGGAAGAGAAATGTGAGCTTGGAGGCAAGCTGGTCTGGGGGAGAGGTGTATGGATGGAGATACAACAGTGAGCATCAAGTGTGATTTTTGAATCATGTTTTGCCAAGCAGAAGGTATTCATCATAGAATGGGAACGATCAAGTGGACAAAATGGCTCGGCCCATTGCCATTAGCCAGCCATTACTACCAAACACCCCCAAACGGCACTGAGCACCTGGATGGAGTGGCCAAGGAGGCAAAGATGGAGGCTCTTTATGGGCCCAATGACACGAACTCCCCCTTGCCAAGGCCAGTTTAGCTGCTGCCGCCTCTGAATGTCCACCCTGTCAACAACAGAGACCAATGCTGGGCCCCACATATGGCATCATTCCTTGAGGAGAGCAAACAGCCCCTGGATGATAAGTTCTACGCTGGGCCCCTTCCATCATGGACAAGCCAGCAGGGCATCCTCTCAAGGATAGATATTCTGGGCATGGTTTGCCTCTCCTATCCACAGGACGTTGGCCAGGACTGCTCTCTGGGGGGCTAACAGAAAGCCTGGTCCACAGGCATGGAATCCCCCATGACATGGTACACAACCAGGGGGCCCACTTCGCAGAGACAGGTGTGGGAATGTACCCTCGTCATGAGGGTCTCGTGGCCACATCACATGTCACACCGGCCAGAAATCAGTATCCTCACAGAATGCTGGAAGGGCCTTCTGAACGGGCAAAGCCCTAGCGTGGAAACACTGAAAGGATGGGGCACCGTCCTTCGTGATGTGGTATGGACATCACACTGGAGACCTCCATGTGGTTGTGAAGAGTACACAGGTCCAGGAACCAAGGGGTGCAAGCAGAAGCGGCCGTGCACGGTATCGCTCCCAGAGACCCGCCGGGGATCTTGTGCTTCCTGACTCTGCAATTCTCAGCTAGGCTGGGTTGGAGGACCTGGTCCCCCAAAGGGGTGTGTTCTTGCCAGAGGACACAACAGGTATGGCTGCTGCCAGGGGCCTTGGGGGTTCTTACAACTAGGGAGCAGCAGGTGTGAAGAGGACTCACCATCACGGCAGGGGAATCAATCCTGATCGGCAGGAGGAGGGAGGGTGGCTGTGACTCAGTGGGGGCAGAGAGTCTAATACACCCGTAGCCCAGGTGACCCACCTGGCGCTTCCTGCCACTCCCTTCCCCCTTGCACTGTGAATGCACAGGTGTGGCAACCTTGAACAAGGGCCAAGGACCCAGACCTTTCGAAGCAGGTAAGACATAGAAGCCACCAGATCCATCGAGGGGACAGCTGAGGGAGAGGGGAGCTGTCATTTGCTCCACTAAGTTTCCTTCAGGAACAGGGGCCTGGGGGACCACGGAGAATTAGACCTGTGTGGCACAAGGCGTGGACTGTGGCAGGCCATGGTCAAGTGCATTGGTCACTCTTGTGCTTTGGGAACCCCAGTGCTGAGAGCCCCAGCCACTGCTCCCCTGGCTCCATGAACATACTCTCCCTGAGGGGCTGAGCACGTGAGGGATACTGAGGCAACACCAGCTGGTGAGACAAGCAGCTCCTCTGGTGGGTGACTTTGGTTGGAGGACTCCCCACTGGCCTGGCCTAACCCTTCTGGGAACTGTGCACTGCGCAAGACTCCTCATACCCAACCGCCCCCCCCCCAACAGGTGTCAGACCTCCATCATGGTCTGAAACTTCCCCCACCTCGCACCTTCTCTTTCTCCCTCTCAACAAATCTCTTCCCTGCCTGATCCTGTCTGGGGCTGCTTCTTGGTGGATTCAAACTAAGGGAACCAGGATCCCTCGGTGGGAGAAGAACCGTACTTCACTTGTGTTGAGAAATGCACTCTGCCCTGCTCAGGGTGGAGGGTGACCCCAAGGGTGCTCAGTTCAAACCAAAGGGGCCTCACCTAACCTCTAAAGAAGTCGGGTGCTGTGAATGGAGGAGCCTTCGTTCGGCCGACTTCAGCGGGGCGTCTGGATCTATAGGGCCTGGGCGGAGATGCACGGGCTGGGGGGAACACAGCAGCAGACAGAACGGAGGGGAGCCCAACCCCAAACTTGCCATGAGGGCAGGGATAGGACAGAGAGGTCATCACAGCATCTGTGTGGCCAAAAACGGATTCAGCAGCATAGACATGTGCAGCTCTCTGTGGTGGGCAACCCCTAAGACCCCCAGGGAGCCAACTTTGTCCACCAACACTTGGGCAGGTGGATTTCTAGGGAGACCTAGAAAGGATGCAGAGTGCTCCATGTGGGTGGGCGGGGAAGAAAAACAGAGGCAGCTCATACGCAAAGCACTTAGCGACTAATAGCATTGTTATGGCTATCATGCAGAGCATTTTATAAGCATTATAGCATTTAATTATCAAAACAGCTCCATACGGTAAGAATTCTTAACATATCCATTTTACACATAAGAAAACTAAAGTTCAGAGGGGGTGGGGAGCCTGTTCAACATGGCAAGCAGCTGGAGGAACTCAGATCTAAATCCAAGTCTCTCGAGGTCCAAAGCCAGTGATATTAATTCTGGCAAAGTGCTGACCCCCTTTCAGCGGAGCAGTGAGCAGCCGGTAGAGACATGGTGTGAGTGTCTAGGCTAAGAGGCCGCAGCAGAGGCTAAGCCCCTACTCCCAGAAGGCAGTTTTGTCCCCAGTGTCATCGACTGGCCGCTGGTCACTTGCACGGTGGACGCCTTCTTGGGTGGCAGGCTTCGGCCATGTGCTGGGGCACAGCGAGCCCCTTCCCTACCCCACGTAGGGCTCTGGGAAGATACAGCTCCAATTCGGTCTGACCAAAGTCACCGTGGTGAGGGTCGGCAGAGGAGGGAGCTGCCAATTTGCTGGCTGGAATTCTGCTTTTCCTCAGCGGGGACACAGCGAGTAAGAATATGTCAAGTCCCGAGGCAGGTGAAGGGGAGCGGGGAGGAGGGTCTTACATGCAAACAAATAGGGGCCCAAGGTCTGGGGTTCCCAAGGGAGAGGAGGAGTGCTGTGGGATGGGGAAGTGGCCATCTCAGGCTGACCCTTTGGGCCCTGATCGCGGGGTGGGGGGGGCCATGCTCTGCTGTCCCCTTTGCCCCAGGCACCTTTCTTCTTGCGCAGCTGTTCTGTGCTGGTGGTGTCAAGCTGGAGTCTGCCCAACTGCTCACACTCTGTCCTCTCATGGTCTCTGAGAACAGGCTTCACTGACTGCCCCGTACCCAGCACACACAGTCCCCCATAAGCAGCTGGCAGAACCTGAGCTCCCGGTTACACGGAGGTCCCGGTGATCTCCCCGCCCTGGGTTCCCCTTCTTTTCCCCTACTGCATTTTGTTTCTATTTCTGCGTGGGCCCACGGACCTCACAAGGATGAGGCGTTCTACAATCTGAGGAGATCTGGCCTGGAATCCTTCAGATCCCAGGCTGGGCACGGTCCTCATGCCAAAGGGTCTGCTTCAAGGCCTGAGCCAATGAGAGGTGTAGGGGGCTGGCAAGAGTCTGGAACCACCCGCAAAGGTGTGGATTCTCTGCTTTCTCTGGGGGAAAACGTTTGCAACTGTCACAGGTGTGATACAATCCTCAGGGCAAACTGACACACAGCGACAGTTCTGTGTACCCTGAAAACAGCGGAGAACTTGGGCCCCCACCGAGGATGGTGCAGTCTGGTGGCATCAGCAGGATCAGAATCCCCTGGGGGGCTGGCTGAACTCAGGCCGAGGGGCTAGGATGGGGCCTGAGAATCCACACCTCTAACCAGTTCCCAGGAGATGTTGATCCCACTGGGAACTCATTTTAGACACAGATGCTGCCCAAGCCTCTGGTCGATGGACTCCTGGGTGTACCGGCTGCCAAAGGTTCCCACGCAGCTGCCCCCTCTAAGAACTGCCCTTGGCCCGTGGGAGTCGTCTCATCTAGGAAGCTATGCACAAGCCCCTCCCCGACCCCAGCCTGTGACCAATGACTGACTCACACCTCACCCAGAGGCACCAAGGCCAAGGCCGGCAACTCTGGTCTGATTCACGCTTGGGACCTCCCTGTGGGACCACGTGGACCTCCCCCCAGTGCAGATCTGGACACCTTCTACCATTTACTCCTCACCTCAACCCCACCAGGAAACTGTGGCACAGAGAGGTTAAGTGGCCTGGCTGAGGTCACACAGCTGGTTACACATGCAGCTGCCGGACCCCTAGGCTCCCGGACCTGTGGCTCTGACCCGCAACCCCAGTGACAAGAACCCCTTGCAGGGCCCATTCAAAGGACGCTTCAGAGATGCTCCCTCCCTACATCCTCTCCTGGGCTCCCTCTGTAATCTGAGGTTTGTCCACTAAGCATTTGAAGAATGTGAGCCTGGAAGGAAAGCGGCTGGCCTTACATAATCCATCAGTGGTGGCAGAGGTAGGAAGGGAGTCCGGACTCCGGGTCTCTAGGTCAGTTTCTGGGGTGACAGGAAAAACTCACACTGGCTTATCTGGAAGAGACACCTCAAGGCTCCAGCATTGCAGGCCCACGGCTCCATGTGACAGACCCAGCTCAATGACAGGTTGTAACCACTCACCCCAAAGTTCCTTTCCTTTGGCCCTTCTACCAAGAGTTGGCAGAAATAGCCGCTGGGGGCCATTTTTGCCCCTCTCACTACTCTGTCTCAGGTGAGAGCTTGGACCTCCCTCACTGGCTGGACTGACAGAGGGGAGAGTCCCAGCCCTCAGTCCAGAGGCCCAGGGCCAGGGACTGGGGCACGGGACCAACCTTCCTTCCTTCCTTCCTTCCTCCCTCCCTCCCTTTCTTTTTAAAGATTATATCTATTTATTTGAGAGGGGGAGAGAGAGAGAGCAGGAGCAGGGGAGAAGGGGCAGAGGGAGAGGGAGAAGCAGACTCCCCGCTGAGCAGGGAGCCCCATGTGGACTCGATCCCAGGACCCTGAGATCATGACCTGAGCTGAAGGCAGATGCTTAACCGGCTGAGCCACCCAGGCACCCCATGAGGGACGCTTCTGTACAACACTGAGGGCATAAAATACTTGGGGTCAAGAGAACGAGGTTTTCGTCCTGCCTCTGCTACTTCCTGGCTGTGTGTCTCAGACAAGCCACTTGCCCTCAGAGTCTCAGGGACACATATGTAAAATAAGAATAATTCCATCTCCCTCCAAGGTCGACAGGAGGGTTAGATGAGATAAGGTGGACTGGACCTAAGACAGAATAAGCTATTGGGGCTCCACCTGGCTTACTCGCCAACAACGACAGAGGCAACACTCTACAGTTTGGGAAGTGTTGACACAGGCAACATTTGAATAGTCAGTGTGCCAGTCACTTGATAAACCCTTATCAGACACTGCTCTATTCCACACATAAAGAATTTTATTAGCACATTTGACTCTAACCACCACCCTGTGGGGCAAACAGCATCAGCTCCCAACTATTTGAGGCTCAGAGAGGGAGAGTGATGCCCCAGACCACCCAGCAGGGCAGAACAGGGACCCCGGGACTGCAGGCCCCCCGTTAAGCACTATTGCTTGGACACCAGGAGGCCCCACCCCAGTGGCAGCCACAGTCCAACCTCACTGGTGTGCTGCAATCTCCCGCGGACTCTTCAGATGTTCGTGGCTCCGCAGCTGCAACAGTGCACCGACGCTCTCCTCTGCAGCCTTGATATTTAGATGAGTTGTATTTGTCTTGCTGCCTTTTCTAAAGACTGCGAGTTCTAAATGGACAAAGCCACAAGATGAGAGAACGAGCGCAGGAGACTGACTTTTTATGATCCAGCCAGAGCAGAGGGAAAATGACTCCAATAGATCTCAAGTTTTATGTGCTCCAGACATTCTGCGGAGCCAGAGATGGTTTCTCAGCAATGCCGACGGTACATTAAAAGCTCATTTTCCCAAACATGGTACTGAATATGCACTCGGAGGAAAGGGCCATTATGCCGGGTAATGTCGAAGCTGCAGCTGACGGATGCTGCTGTGATTTTCCCTGAATTCTCCCTCATGACTCGGGAGCAGGTCTCAGAGGGAGAGGTAGTCTGCCAAGCTTGGCACCTCGCCCAGAATGGAAGATAAATGCCTGGCCCTTGCCCCGTTCACGGCCAGAGGGTCATGGCTCCGATTAGGAGCCTGGCAGGGGTGGAGAGGATGGCCACCAGAGGGCACCTAAGCGATCATAAAACATCACAAACTGTTTTGCAAATCCCAGCAGAAGGGGTGGCGATTGGGTCTGAACAAGGAAGTCTGGACAGGTGTGAAGTTTTCTCTTTTCGGGCTTCCGCTGCTGTTCTCTGGTCCCTAAGGCCCAACCCCAAGGCCACCTCCTCCAGGAAGCCTTCCTTGCTACTACTCTCATCTGAAGTCCTCAGTATTCATCTGTTCCTTGTTCCAAGCTAACATTTCATACTTCATGCTACGCTTCCTTATGAACATGAACGGTTTGACTCGGAGTCAAATAGATAAAATGGGTCTCAATCCTGGCTGGCCCACTCCCGTGCTCCCTCCTTTATCATTCACTCACTCGTTTGAAGGCTGTAGATATTGGAATACCGGGAAGTCAGCCTGCCAGGGTTCAAATCTTGGCGCCACCACCGACAGTTGTGTAGCCAAGTGATTCGCCTCTCTGTGCCTCTGTTTTTTCATCTGTAAAGTGGCAACAATAAGAGTACCTCCTTCTCAGGGTGAAGGATGAAATGAGATAACAAACAGAAAGGGCTTAAAGGGGTGTCAAGCACATGGCAAGTGCTAAAGAAATGTTAGCAGACTACAGTTAGAGACAATTCAGCCACTACGTAGGAGAAAAGTTTGCCAAGAGGAGATGGGGTCAAACCCGATGCGGTCTTTGCCCTCCAAAGGCCACGATAAGGAATCTCTGCCCACAGTGAGCCCAGGCCGTCGTGGTTCCGTTCTTGGAGATGCTCCGCACTGGAAAGCCGTCAGCTCCCACCTGCCAAGGGGGCGGGGAGGCTGAAATGAGAGCCACAGGGAGAGCGAGGTGGACATGACGCTAAGATGCTGGCTGCTGTGAGCCGGGCCCTCCCCTGGTTGTGAGCACGCTGGGGCATCTTCGAATCCTGTGTGGCTTAGGTTTCACTCTTCAGGCACCTCCATTCCCCTGTGCACAGCCTGAAGGGTGCAGAGGGCAGGGAGCTCGGAGTCAGAGGCGCGGGTTCAAGTTCCAGCTCCACCCTTCTTCTCGCTATGTGACCTTGGACGCGTAATCTCTCTTCTCCCATTCATTCAGTCAATAGACAGCCATTGAGGGTGATCTGCTAAGGCAGCCCTTTGCCAGATGCTGGTGCCAGAGAAAAACGCACAGACCCGGCCTTCAGGCTGTCCCAGGCTGGGAGCACAGACGGACATTTGACCACCTGTCTCCATGAACGCAGACTCATCCCACTTTTATTTGTACTTTTCACATATAGTTCATCAGGGGGTTGTTTTGTGTGTGTGGTAATTCTGATTTTAAAAAAAATACCACAGTAAGATACCGTTTATCTTGATTACTGAGGTTTTTGGAGCTCCCTCAAATTTTTAGATTGAGGCAAGTGCCTCACTTGTCTTCACTCCACTCCCAACCCAGAGGATCCTGACAGCGTCAAAGAGAAGATGACTTCTGAACTGAGTCCCAACACAGGAAAAGGAGTTCAGCATGACAAGGGGGAAGAGACTTCCAAACAGAAGAAACAGCAGGCAGGGGTCCTCGACCAGGGCTGATTTTGTCCCCCAGGGGACATTTGGCACTAACTGGAGACATTTTTTATTGTGATTTTGACTGAGGGCATGCTACCAGAGGCCAGGAATAGCGGGTGGAGGCCAGGGACACTGCCAGACATCCTACAATGCCCAGGACAGCCCCCCACCACAGACAGCTTTCCCACCCCAGATGTCAGGAGTGCTGGGTTGAGAAACCCTATGCTAGAGCACAGGGGTGTGAGACATCGTGGCATCATGCTACCTTGGGCTGGTTGCTTGGCCTCTGTAAGTCTCAGTTTCTGCATCTGAACAATGGGGATACTAACAGGTTGCTGGGAGGAGGCAATGGGACCAAGTCTGTACCCAGCAGGTACTCAATAAATGTCTACACCCCCTCCTTTCCGCCTTTGAACACACCTCAAACTTTAGAGCAAACAGTTCTCAAAAGAGGCAGCAGCCCTGGGTTCCAAAGAAAACTGGGACATGGAAAAGGACACATTCTGTTCTTTTCCGACCTTTCTCTTAGTGAAAATCACGAGTCTTATCTCTCAACAAACGGGAGCCTGCTCGCAGAGAACTAGCCTGTGTGTTGGCTTATCACTGGCCTGAGTTTTAACAGGGAGTGAATTTTTATGACCGAGTTATAAACCTTTGCAAAAACCATTTTTAAACTAAAAAACGCTGACAGGTTCTTAACTACTATAGCTGCTAAATTAAGCATGAGGGATGGGGTGGGCGGGGGGTGGGGTGGGGAGAGGATGGAGGAAAACAAAAGTGCCCTAAAAGAGTTAGTGGAGGTAAAATAATGTTCATTAAAAATAGAAAAACAAACACACACAAAAATCTTTTGTGTTCAACTTCATACTCGTACATCATAATGTTCCAGTAAAAGGCCATTTCCCCCTGAGATAATAAAAGAATTGAATTTTTCCTTATCGGTCATCTATTTTTCTAGCTGAAGCTATTACTCCCGCTCTGGGGTTGCTAGGCAACAAGAAATATTAATAGCGGCTTTTATTAGCTTAGCTTTTGCAGCCGAGTACCAGAATGAGAAAATGGGAAACATAAATGTGTTACATAAATCTTTCAACCTTTCAGAGCTGGTGTTAGTCTCTGTTTTCATAATGATTTATTGAAGTGATGGTTCATTTATGAGAAAAGGGAGTGCAGGATAAGAAAACGGAGCAGTCCCCTGCAGGAGTGTTTGAAAATAAATAATTATAGCAGGAGAGCAAAAGCTGTTTAAAGCCATTTTTCTGAGTTTTATAAAATGTAAAAAGACATATTTCTTTCGCTTACTGCCTCTGAAAACACAGGGGGCGGGAGTTTCATCCGGACTTGGCTGAATATAAAGAAACCTCTGGGCCTCTGGTTACCCCCACTTAAGGATCCTCAGGGGCCTGTTGTGAGATTCGCACCCCCTTTCCCACTGCCAGAGAGGAATTAGATAAAAACATGGCCCCTGGGGAAAAGCCCAAGCTGCAGAATCCCTATAAACCCCTTCCTTTACCCAGATGGATCCTGCCCCTGGTCAAGCAGCCCAGTGAAGTAGGGTTTGGTGCCTTTGCCTTCTTGGCAGGCAGTGGGACTGTCACTTTGCAGTGGCTTTCAAGCTCTGGGCCCCGACTGAGGTCCTAGTGGAGGTAATACGCTTTCCTCCAGCCCACTCTCCAGCTGGGGCCCTCTCCCTACCCCCTGCACCTCAGCCTCTGACCTACCTTTCTCGGCACCCACCTCTGGGCCCGGCCCCTGGCAGGTGAGCCAGCCTGACTACCTTCTGCCCCCCAACAAAGCCAACTTCCAGCAGGTCTGGCTGGGCAAACATAGATACGAGGCTGAAGCCTCCCAAACCCCATCAGCAAAATGAATAATTAATACAGTAGCTTACATTTATTATGAGTGCCTACTGTGTGGCAGGCACCGGGCTGAGCACTTTCCCTACATCTGATCATTGAACCATCACACGTTCCTATGAAGCAAGTAACATTACCTCCGTTTTACGGATGAGGAAACTGAGGCTCACGGAGGATTATCCCTTGATCTGAGTCACAGGGTGGAAGGTAACAAATGGTGGAGCTGGGTTTTGAACTTGGGTCAGTTAACTCCAGAGCCCATGCTCCTAACTCACAGGTGATACTAAAGTCAAGAAAACAAAAGGACATAAGCAAACCAAAACACTACCACGATAGATTATGAAAATGGCCACGAATTCCTGCCCTCCCTGCATCCACACCCTTCTGCAACCTGATGCTGACGTTTCTCCCCTCAGCAAGTGGGGTCTATTGCTTCACTCCTTGAATCTAGGCATGGCCATGTGCCTGGCTTTGGCCAAGGGGACATGAGCAAACGTGCTGCGAGTTGAGGTTTGAAAAGCGGTTGCACCCTGGGGCCTGTCCTTCCTTGTTGCTGGGGGAATCCTTGGCCACTGCCACGTAAGCAGGCCCAGGCCACCACAGGATGAGAGACACTGGTCCCAGCTGACATTGGGTCATCTGCCACGACGTGAACAAGGTCGTCCTCAACCAGGCAGTCTCAGCCAAGCTGCAAGCTGACCCCAGGAGTCAGCCAGCCAGTCCAGATCAAAAGACCCACTGACCCACAGAATCACAAGAAATAGTAAGAGTTTGTTGTTTGCTTTAAGCCACTAAGTGTTGAGGTGGCTTGTTACATAGCAAAAACTAACTGCTAACAATCATAAACCAAACCAAACCAAAACAAAACAAAAATTAAATGCATTAAGGACAATAAAACAAATAGGTTGGGTTGGAGGGGTCTGCATTGCCCCCTGTGGCTCAGTCATCCAAACAAGACTGGGGGGGGGTGTCTTTGGTCCTTTTTCCTCAGACTCAGGAGGGGAACCCCCACATCTCAGCTTGTGAGAATCACATAGAGGTGGACCAAATCTCCTAGGGTGAGGAGGGATAAGGCAGGGAAGGGAGGAGGAGAGAGGGGATTGGAGGGGAAGAGCAGAGAACAGGAAGACAGCGGGATAGGTGTTAGGAGCATATCAAGGACCTCCCAGAGTCAATACACAGGCCCTGCTCCTAAGCTCCGAGCCCTGCCCCACATTCTAGGCCCTTTCCTGCACTGCAGGCTCTCTCATGGGAACCACCTCTAAAGCAAGGGGTGAAGTGGCAACCGAGGACCGCCCAACCCCCTCCCCGAAAGCCTGCCCCAGGACGCTAGTCTGGGAAGACCTTTCCCTTGGCATGGGGTCCCTGGGCCATGGCTCCCAGTCCACTCCTAGCAAGATGCTTTGGGACAGGGACCAAGAACACAAAGGATCTAAAACTACCAGTCTAGCACTCAGGATTTTGATCCAAGATGGTAAGACTTGAGCCCACCACAGTGGCATGTGTGGTGGTGGTAGCGGCGGGTCTATCCAACCTCAAATCCATATACTTGTCCAGGGTATCACAGATGACAGAGTCATTATTTCCATTTTCCCATTTGTGAGTTCACCAGAGCTGGCACCCCAATCCCCATTCCATAGATGGGCAAACTGAGGCTGGGAGAGAAGTGACTTATTGAGGCCCCAGAGAAAGCAAACAATAGTCAACTCTGGAAGAGAATGCTTGAATGACAGCTGCATGCTACGCCCGTGCAAACCGAGGCCCAAGACTGCACCCACCCAGCTCCAGTGACCCACAGGGCTCTGCTTGGGGAAACCCAGATTGCCCCAATCACCAGAAACGATGGCTGGGGTGGGGACAGCTCTGCCAGGACTCCTCTCCCGTCGGGCCTGCCTCCAGCCACTCGAGGCTCTCCCAGGACTCTCTCTGATTTCGCAGGAGGTATAGGTTCCCTGGGATTTGTCTGGCAACATCCAGCATTGTCCCTTCCCAGGATAATTCCTCTCCTGGGTATGTTGGGACCATAAGCTTGAACATTTCCCAAGGACGACTCCAAAATAAATTATTTCAGACTTAACAGAGGCTGCTTAATAAATTCCACTCTTCTAGTTTCTTTGGGTATTTTAGAAACTGATTTATACATACAATATCTCTCTCAAAATGAGACAATCAACACAGGATAAAATTATTGAGTTATGAAAATAGGGGTCAGATGGAGGTGCAGTGCTTTAAATTAAACTGGCAAAATGTATCTTTCATACTAAATTGACTCTTTTTGTCTTGGAAATGAATGTTTAATCAGTTAAGACGCTGAAGTCGAGGGAGAAGCTTTAAGCATATTTAATTTTGTAAAAGGGGCCCAATTCCAATACTGCACAGGATTCCTGCCAGCAGCCATACCTTAAAAGCAGAAAAGCCGACTGCCAGTCAGGAGGCCCCCAGGCGGAGGCAGGGGACCAGAAGGAATCAGTGGCCTCTGGGACCAGAGCCAAAAGGGCTTGGCACAAATGAGATGGTTGTCAGATGCCCTGGCCTCACCCACTTCTCCCAGGACGACATCCCTGACGCATCTCTATCTGTGCAAACAGCATCTGTGACCTCCTGGCCATCGGGGCAACTTCTGGGCCACCTGTGGCCCTGCAGCCCGGCTGCTCCATCTCTGTCACCTGGTAAAACTGAGAGGTGCACGGTAGTGGACAGAGCTGGGCCTGAGTTCTGCTTTGGTTTCTTAATAACTGTGTGACGTTCATTCACTTATTTACTCATAAAGTGTTTCCAGAACCGGCTATGTGTCAGGTCATCACTTCCCAAAGGTGCCTCTTCTGGGCACACACAGCAGCGTGCACTGATTCTATCAGAGCCTTTACTACATTTCCAGAAGTGGAGTCTTCACCTGTCTCTCCACCTGCACCAGGAGTTCCTCAAGGGCATCTTGTAGAGCCAGGGCTCAGTACAATGCCTGGTACTTAGGAGGCTCTCAATAAGCCTTAGGAGGCTGCACAGGTGATCACCACAGAAGGTTGAAAACAGCCCCCCCAAAATGTCAGGTCCTAATCCCTGGAAACTGTATTTGGGGAAAAAGAGTCTTTGCAGGTGTGATTAAATGAAGGTTCTTGAGATGGCAGGATTATCCTGGATTATCCCTAAATGCTATCACACACGTCTTTGCGAGAAAAGCAGAGGAGACCGCAAGGACAGAGAGAGGGCCACGTGAGGTCAGAGCGATGTGGCCGCAAGCTAGGAGGGCCAGCCACCTCTAGAAGCTAGAAGCAGCAAGGGAGGGATTCTCCTCAGAGCTTCCAGAAGAAACTCACCCCTCCTGACACATCGATGTGGGCCCAGCCATATGGATTTCAACCTCTAGCCTCCAGAGCTGTGAGAGAACCAACTTCTGGTTGTTTTAAGCTACCGCGTTTGCAACAATTGGTTCGAGCAGCCCCAGGAAGCCAATACAGTCACCTGCCTGCTCCGAGCCTCCATTTCCCGATGGAATGAGAACCGCCTCACTCGGTTCTTGGGAGCAGTGTGTAAACAGTTTGTAAAGCCCCCCGCACCTAGCAGGTGGCGACGCAAAGTCTAGCCCCACTCTCAGGACGCACGTCCACACACGCACAGACACACACCTGCCACCTACTGCTTGGACAAACTTGAAAACCTTGTCTCTAAGGGTGCCTCGTGTCTCTTTGCCAGAGAGGCCCAACGGATGCACGTGTGTTTACCGAGTTTCCCATCTGGTCTAGTAGCCCTCCCCTGGATAACACAGTTTGGCTCCTCTTTCATTATAGAACAAGGGAGTATAAAGCTCAGTGAGCCCTTGGCAACTGATTAATGGAAGAATTAAAGCTATCTGAATTTGTGAAGCGTCTTTAACATGAGCTAGTTTTAAAGAAATCTGGAAAATGACTGCAAAGTGCCTATTTGGACCAAACCCAACCGAAACATATCCTAGGAGGAGTGATCAGAAGGTCATTTTGGACATACAGACGACATTCTTTGTAATTATCAGAGCTGTTATAACCAGGTGGCCTTATAAAGGTACGGGGGGTATGTGCAATCTGTTCCTTTAGGTAAGTGAGACTCATGGGAAAAATGTCCCCATTCGGTTACAGTGGGAATTCACTTTTATTACTAATAATCACAACAATAAAGATTCCCTGGTTGGTTACGCTCTGCCAGGCATTTTTCTAAGACTTTGCACACGTTATCTCAAATACACTTCACTGCAGTCTTGAGGTGGGTACTGTTAGGATCCCAGCACAAGGGAATGAAACTCCAGAGGTGGACTCAGGACCTAAGGGAGGTCTGTGGGACTCCAGAGCCTGCACGCTGTCTCCCTTGCCCAATGGCACCAAAGGCCAGCAGCACTGGGGCCCAGGACCGCAGCCATACTGACCCTGGCATTCCCAGCCCTCCGTAGGGCGCATGCCAGAGGGGTCTGCTGGCCTTCCCTTGCTTGTGGTACCATAACTCCCCAAAAGGGACAGTCTGGAGTAGTGACATTTTGTGAGCAAGGAGCTGGGCAGGCGGCTAAGACACATCATTCTGACAAAGTGGAATTAAAACCATATGGCTCCAGAATCTTCAGGTCTCTTAGAGAAGAGGAGGCTGAGGGCCTGCATGCTTGATGGGCCCCAAAGAAAAGTATTCCTCAAGAAATGGAGTATCAGTTTCTACTGAGCACTTCAGTCCGACCCGGAACATTATAAAATGTGGAGCTTGAGTTGGCTGCCTCCCTCTCCCCTCTGTCCCTCCCTCCTTTTATTTCTCACCTAGATTCAAAGGAGGAAAAACTGTGATGTAGCTTACAAAAATACATACAGGATACCCTTTTTTTCTTAAGCAAGGAGATTTGGTGGTAGTAAGAGTAAATAATAAATAAAACACTGTCAAGATTGTTACGGTATACACTGTGCGTCCGAAGGTCCCAGGCCTCTGCTAGAACTGGGCCGCGTACATGGCTATGACCTCTGAGCATCCTCGGCAGAGATCTGCATGATCCACCCAACACCGTGTGATTTTGGTAGGAAATCAACTATGCGGTCCCTCCTCCCCTGCCACAGGTGAGTCTGTGACCCAAGCTGACAAAATCGAAGACTGCTTCCTCCTGGACACAGTGGTTGTTGGTCCGGCGTCCTCCACCATGGTCCTCCCTGGAAGACCCAAACTGTCACTTGCCAGAGATGTCAGGGAAGATGTTGGCTGCCAGAAGCCATCATGCCTGCTCTGTGGAAATGGGCACGGGGTAGGGCCCTAATAACACTACTGGGGTTTCTGGATCCAGCCATACCTGAAACCCTTGTCCACCCCTGGGTATTTCAGTCTTTTTTGCTTAAGCTAGTTGGAGTTTGGTTCCTGTCACTTAGGAATGAACTTAAGAGTTGTGACTAATATATAATATTATATACAAACAAATATAACCATAGTTATTCAGGAGAAGTTCTAGAATTCCCTTAAGGGACTTTTTCTATTATACAAAAAATGCTCTACTGGTTTTCTATAGCTCTTGATTGTTCAAATCAGCCATTATGCTAAGAAATCATATATCTCCTTAGCATGGGATTCAGGAACCTTATGATACAGGTGCTGCTAGCTCTGTCACCTCCCTCTCTCTCTCTGGCTCCAAGTTCTCTCCTGCCCTATAAAGAGAATGACATGCTGGGGACATGCTGTCCCCAAGAATGGTATGAGCCCTCCTGCCTCTTGCTTTTGTACACGCTGTTCCCCCAACCTGGAAGGTCCTTTCCTGTCCTAGTCTGCCTGCTGATTTTCTAATTATCCTGAACTTTAACTCAGCAATCACCCTTCTCCCTGACAGCTTAAACGAGAAACAAGATACAATATTTTTAAAATATTATGATTCTATTTATACGAAATGTCCAGAATAGGCAAATATCTAGAGACAGAAAGATTAGTGGTTACCTAGGGCTGCAGGTTGTGGGGGGTTGAGAATGAGGACTAAAGGGTGTAGGATTTCTTCTGGGGGTGAAGCAAATGTTCCAAAATGGACTGTGTTGATAGTCATACAACCCCGTAAAATCTATTGAGTTGTACACTTTAAATGGGTGAACTGTAGGTATAAGAATTATATCTCAATAAAGCCATTATAAAATAAAAATAAAGATGAGATTATACTATGAGAAATAACAATGAAACAAATAATACCAAGATACTATAAACAGAGCTCCAGAAGTCAACCGTGTGAAGACATAAATTACCGTCCATGCCCACCCCTCATATTCTGCAGACCCCATGCAAACATCTGAGCCCATGCCCTGCACACAAGTAGAGGGTCCTCATCAAAACATTGGCAGTCTGGGGGCGCCTGGGTAGCGCAGTCGTTAAAGCGTCTGCCTTCGGCTCAGGGCGTGATCCCGGCGTACCGGGATAGAGTCCCACATCGGGCTCCTCCGCTGGGAGCCTGCTACTTCCTCTCCCACTCCCCCTGCTGTGTTCCCTCTCTCGCTGGCTGTCTCTCTGTCACATAAATAAATAAAATCTTTAAAAAAAAAAAAAACATTGGCATTCTACTCCCCTCTCAACCTCCTTCCCTGCTATATCCAGTGGATCCATTTGGGGGGGTGGGTGACAGGGACTCACCGTGGGCAGCTGGCCCGATAGCAGGTGGCTGTCCTGGGCTAGCATGTTGGACACCATGATGGCTGGGAGGTCCATGGCCTGGTAGGAGTAGGCAGGGAGCAGTCCGTTGGGTGTGAGGCTGTGGCACAGCGAGTGGTAGCCAGCTTCGTGGTCCCCCAGGTGCAGGAGGGATGGCTCAGGGAGGTTGGGAGGTGTTATCGGGGGGATCTCATAGTCTTCGTTGCTCTCACTCTGGCTGTTGTAGGTCTAAAACATCAAAAGGGCACATTGTTGGGGGTCATGATGTCTTACAACTGTAGAACACACTTAATAGCACCAATAATAGTAACAAAATGGTAACAACTTCTTGACAAAGGAAAGAAGGGATAATTCCTCTGGAAGGCAGACAGTCAAGATGGCCCTATGACTTGGTCATATTCCTGCCCCATCTCCAAATGGGTGCTCCCTTCCACTAGAGGGTCTGTATACAAAAACCTGCCCCCCTGGAGAGTGGGACCAGCTCTTGTTCCCATCTTCATTTTCCCATCAGATCTGGACACTGCAGCCCACCATGAGTCCATCTTCCCACACCCACCCATTTTACAGATGGGAGAATCCAGGTCCAAAAGGAAAGTGGCCCATCCCAGTCTCGTCAAAGAGTTGGGAATGGAGCTGATTCCCCGCCTGGTGGTCTTCCAGGGCAGTTGGACACGTTTCCCTTGGGTGCCCTGAACACCAGCCCAACTGGGTCCTCTCTTGGTCTTTCTCATCTTGGTAAGTGGTACAAAGACTCCCCCAGAAGCGCAAGCTAGGAGCCACAGTGGACACCTTCCTCTCCATTCCTTGTTTGTTCCTTTCCCCCCTCACTGCACTGATCAGGAAGCTCCAGTACAACGCTGGATAGAAATGGTGAGAGTGCACAGCCTTGCTTTCTTCCTTACCTGAAATATCTCAATGTTTTACCACTAAGTACAATGTCGGCCATAGGTTCTTACAGGTGTTCTGGAACAGCATGAGGGCATGGCTAGTTTGTCAAGAAGGTGTTTATTTTTCTTTCAGTTGTGTGTGGTTTGTTGTTATTGTTGTTTTACTTTTATTGGACTCCTTTTCCCCGTATCTCTGAAAGCTCAAGTGACTTTGCTCCTTTAATTCGGTTAACTGGTAAATTACTTCACTTGGTTTTTCTAATGTTAAAACAGCCTTGCATTTCTGGAATAAACCCTACTTGGTCATGATGTATTACGGTTTTTATGCCTTGCTGGATTTTGACTGCTGATATTTTGTTCACGATTTTTGCTTCTAGTTCATGAGTGAGACTGGCCTGTAATTTCCCTCTTTCCTTCTGCCCTTGCTGGTTTTAGACATAGAGGTGATGTCAGCCTCAGGGATCATTCCCGTTTTTTATACTCTGAAAGAGATCAGGCCTCAAAGAAGAGACATATGTGGACTGGAAGATGAACAGGAGAAAACAGGAGAGAGAAGTTAGGAGACACAGAAGACAAAGTGAGGGTGTCTAAAGGATATCTGTTTGATCAGAATTCTGGAAGGAGAAGAGTGAGAGAATAGGGCAGAGAAGTAATTGAAGGGATAATGGTTGGGAATATTCCAGAACTGAAGAAAGACACCAGAGGTACTGGTGAATACAATGGTAAATTTTAGAACAATCATAATACATATCATGGAAAAGGGAGGGGGGAACCGTACAAAACCATGGTAGCATATGGGAAATAACATCTTCTAACATCCTTGTTCCCTTTGATAAGTTAAGTATGTTTGCTAGAATAGCTCAGGTAATTGAAGCCCAACACAATACCTGGTTCCTGGTATGACAGCTCCCAGTAAATATTTGTTGGTTGAGGCTACTGAGTGGTAAGAGTGAGTTGGACATGAGTCCTACTACTACCTATGGTGAGACCAAGTAGCACACAGTATCTAAACACCTGCTTGATGTCAAAACTCTTCTCCTCGGGCACCATGTTTGAAGCTCACCACAATTCCTCAGGGAAGAGCCCTGTATATCCACAGAAACATGTTCTGAGAGGGTAAGCACCTTGCCACACTCGTGCGCATCCCTTGGACCCAGAGCCCAACCCACCTCTTGCTCACTGGCTCCCTCTGCAGGGCTATTGTGGGGTTATTTCACAGGTAGGCAAGCGCAGTTCAGGAAAAAGTGACCTTGCTGGTGGCGAAGGACATTCTCAACCATCAGGAATAGGACCTCGTCTTCTGACCCCAAGATCTGGCTCCTTCCTATTACATGAAATTTCTTTCAAGATCTGGACCAGGATTCAGGAGACTTGGGGTAGGAAAACCTTGCATAGATTTGGGGACTGACCCCTGCTTCATTGCTCTATATATATACTCCAAAGTTATATTCTTTTATTGCATGATCATTGCCCCCCTCTTGACTCAATTTCCCCATTTGCATAAAGGGAGTGGAAGATAGAATCATCTCAACCATCTCAAGCTCCATGGCTAAGAATATTAGCTACTCTTAATCAATATTTGTGGGATTTGATTCTAATTCAATGGGAGACTCATGGCTGGTGCCTGAGATTAACAGAATGGCCAGGAGAGGGGACCCAAGGAAGATTCAGTCCCTCCTGATCAAGCTCAGCACTTAGGTGGAGACCATGTCCTGGTAGGTCTCAGGTCTGCAGAAAACAATTTCCTTAAGCTTTTTTTTTTTTTTTTTAAATCAAGGAATATAGGGGCGCCTGGGTGGCTCAGTCGTTAAGCATCTGCCTTCAGCCCAGGGCGTGATCCCAGGGTCCTGGGATCGAGCCCCGCATTGGGCTCCCTGCTCTGCTGGGAGCCTGCTTCTTGCTCTCCCACTCCCCCTGCTTGTGTTCCCTCTCTTGCTGGCTGTGTCTCTCTCTGTCAAATAAATAAATAAAAAATCTTTAAAAAAAATAAGATAAAATCAAGGAATATAAAATCTAACATTTATTGAACGTGTAGCATATGTCAGGTGCAAGCACTTTACAAACATTTAATGAATTCATTCTTACAATAACCGTATGAAGGAGGTTCTGTTATTTTATGCCCATTTTATAGATAGAGAAACTAAGACACAGAGAGGGGAATTTATTTGCCCAAAGTCACACAATTAGAAAGAAGCCTCACTCCGGTTACCTCCCTCCTCCTCCAATTCACACTGTCTCCAAAGGAAGACAAATCTGTGTCTATAACACAGATCCTGGGAATCTGGGTCCTCATAATCCTTCGAGTAGGGGCCAAGTCACTGCCAAACTGAAGGCTTGGGGACCAAGAAACAGGCTTTGGTCCAGCCTTGATATTGATGAGCTTGGCAAAGTAACACCTCCCTCTAAATTGTGAAGATCAAAAGCACATTTTCTTATACAGGACCCCAAACCAACCCTCTTCCTTACCATTTCTTACCTAGAATAATAACCATCATGACTCCTGATCACCCATAATGCAGGGTGCTTTATATGGGCACCATCTCTGGTTCTGGTTTTTTGTTCCATAATTTCCTAGGCATGTGACACAGAAATGGAACGTGTCCCTAATACCCCAGACATGTCTATAATGACCTCCTGTGCTTCCCTAATTACAAATACATGTCTAATATGATCTGGGATGTCTCTGTAATTCCCCAAGTGTGTTCACCCTGGTGTGGGTTATCTCCTGAATTCTCCAGGTGAGTCTACCTTGACATGGATGTCTCCTGGGTTCCCCTGCTGAATGAATTTTTCCAGCTTTAGGAAGATATAATTAACATATAATTAATCTCTAATTCTTAAAAGAATCCTGTATTTATCCCCAGTTGACAGATCAGAAAATCAAGATCTAGAGGCTTCAGCCAGGTTACAACGTAAGGAGGGAACTGGGTCGGATCCACACCTTTCTCCTGTGACACAGCAAGGTCTTCAAGGAGTCTCCAGGCACCAGTCCTCCACGTTGAGCCTCTGTGGCTCCCCACTGTCCTGAGGATAAAGTCCACAGTCTCAAGCATTGCCCTGTCGTCCTCACATGGCTGCCCCCCATGACCCCTCTAGCCACAATGCCCTTGCCTGCCTCCAGGCCCTCACCCAGGCTGTTCCCCTGTGGGAATGCTGTGCTCACCACACGTCCTCCCTTCATCTGGCTCATTCCTACTCATCCCTCGGCAACAGGTTGGTTTAGAGGGCCTCTCCGATACTCTCTAGAGTGGGTCAGAGCCCATCACATACCCCCGGGTGGCTCCGCATGCCCCCTGGAAGCCCTCATTGCGTAGTTAACAAACTGCTTGCGTAATTGTTTAATGTTTACTGTGAGTTCTGCCAGGACAGCCCTTGTTGGTCCTGTTTCCCAGAACCTGGCACAAAGTAAGAGCTCAAAAATAATGAATTGAATGGATGAATGCGCCAGGCCCCAGGGCAGACGCCATGAGCACACATCTCACTCAGCCTTCCTGATGGCCCTGGACATGTATGATATTTGTCCCTGTGGCACAGGAGTGCCGTGTGCGGTCAAGCGCCGGAGGGCCTGGCTTTGAATCCTGGCTCCACCACACACTAGGTATGTGACTTCGGGCACACTCCTTAACCTCTCTTTGCCTCAGTTTCCTCATCTGTGAGAAGAAGGAAATAACAGCAGGTGCTACAGGGTGGCTGTGAAGAGTAACTGGATCAATCCATGGGCACTGCTCAGGACACTGCCTGGTGCAGAGTCAGCCCCCTCGGTGGTGGCTGTCACTGTTACCACTGTTGCTCTTGCTCAGAGTTTCAGAGACGTTAAGGAACTTCCCCAAGAACACACAGCAAGTAGATAGCAGCTCATGCACTCGGTACCCTCATTGGGAGCATTCTGAACTCCTCACACCCCAAGCCTGCGTGCCTTGGGGGTGATGTCTGTCTTGAGCCTGACTACCGGGATGGGCTGGGGGCTGACTGGCTATAGTGGGACTCAGCCACCAGCATCATATCATCCCAGAAAGCAGGGTCCCAGGAAGCCTCCCCCAGCTCCCCTGCCCATCCCGCAGCACAACTCTCCTCCTCACATTCTCCCTCTGCAGCCTCTTGTTCGTGCCCCCTCCCCAGTATCACACACACCTGCAATTATTTTTGATTCTTTACTTACTTTTTACTTGTGTCCCCCGACCCCCAGCCCCCGATCCCAGGCTCCATGAGGGCAGGGGTAAGACTGGCTCGTCACCAGCACCTACCACAGTGCCTGGCACACAGAGGTGCTCAGTTAGAACGTGGTGAATGCACACACAAGATGGGGACTGTGCCAGACTCTAGGTTTAGCGCTCACCTAGGTGTATCTGTATCTGTCCCTCCCGACAGACCGTAAGCCCTTCAGTCATCTGCAGCTCGTGCCTCTCCACCACCGCCTCCCTGCCCGCCCCACCCCGCCCCCCAGCTCCCAGAGCAGGTGCTGGCACACAAGGCTAAATGACTACACAAGTCCATTCCTTTCATTTAAAAACCCAAACCTTAACACATTGGAACCAGCCCAACCAACCAGAAGCCTTTTGCAAAAATAAGCATCTGTTGTATCAAAATATTGGAATAACACAATTATGACAATTCATTTAAAGAGGCGATTAGCACACTTAAAAATAACTAAACATGCAAACACTACATGCCTCCCTCGAACGCAATCAAATCCTGAATGTGTGACACCGGAATACCGCCCCGTTCTGCTGCTGCTGCTTACGGAGCACCACCTGCGCCGGCCACGCGAGCAGCTTTCGCACACGCTTGCTCCGTCAAGACCACGTCAGTTCTGCAAGAGCTCATAGGCCTATTCGCTCCGTTTCGCAGGTGAGGAAGATGACGCTGAGAAAGTGGGGGAGTCACATGGCTAGGAAGTCTTGGATGGGCTTCCAATCCAGGTCTTCTGACTCTGAATCCAGCATTTTCCCACACTGGGTCACTGCCCCTAAGAGATGGGTTTCCCCACCTCCTCTCTTGCTTTCTCCCTCAGAATTATCCTATGAAAATATCAGATCACATCACTCCCCTGCTCACCACCCTGCAGCGGTCCCCTTGTCACTCAGAGTAAGAACAGGGTCCTTACAATGGCCTCCTACCCCATGCCGTATGGTCTAGCGCCCCCACTTCCGTCTCCTTAACCTACCTACCACCTCCTGCCATTCACCCGGTTCATGACATTCTGGTCATATTCGGCACGATTCTGCCTCAGAGCCTTTGCACTGCCGTTCCTACTCTCTGGAACACTCTTCTCTCAAATACACAGCTCATTCCTTGGTCACTTATGTTTACCTGAATATCCCCTTCTCAATGCGTTCTACCCTCACTGCTCAGTTTAAAAATCACAAACCACCAGCCAATCTCCATTTTCTGTTCATCACTCTTGCATGTTTATCACCTTCTAACGTTCTTCATATTTTATTGATTTATTACCTATCTCACCCCACTAGAAAGTCAGCTCCATGAAGGAAGAGATTATCATCAGTTTTGTTCACTGCTGTATCCCCAGTTTCTTCAACAGTAATGGGTGCTCAAAAAGTAAATGGATGAATAAATGGGTGAATGAATGAACAGATGAACTTCTCACCAAATGCCAGAAGCAAGAGTAGGAAGAAAATGAACAGACTGGCAGACCATGAAGATTTTCCTTCTGGGAGGCTTGTCTTGGCGGGGACCCAAGTGTAGGACAGGTGGTTTGAATAGTCCAGTGTTCCTCCCGCCCCAGAAGTGGTGCATGAAAAACCATAACTGATTGTCCTTTTGGGGGGAGAAGTGGAAGGAGGAAGCATCGAGGCAAATGGCAGGGCCAGGATGCGGAGTTTACCAACACACAAGGAGGTAGAGCTCCCCAACCACACAGAGGTGGGTTATGAGGCTGTTAGGATCACCTTGTTCCTCAATTCTTCCATTTGTGCTTCTCGTTTCCAAATAACTAAGGAATGAAAATTCAGAGCAAAGCAATATGGCTGGTATAGAAGGGGCAGGCAGAAGGACAGACTGCCATGCTCTTTGTGCAACCAGGAAGGGAAGAATGCAAGGCTGATTCCAACGTGTGGCTTGCCCTTTTTGGTCAGGGAAGCCTAAGTCTTCTCCTGGAGTTTCTAGGAGGAAGGGTCTTCATTGAACATCTAAGGCAATGACTCCTTGAGGCAGGGGAGTAAACAGGGGCAAAGGGGAGGTCTCTGGGCCTTGAGGAGGGGACAGAGGAGGGGACAGAGAGGAAGGAATCTAAGAGTATCCAATGAGCCAGAAGCCTACTACAGGGATAAGCTTATGTTCTATGAAATTATCAGAATATACTCTTTCATTTACTACAACAAAATAAAATGACAAACGAATAAAAAATTCATCCATAGGGAGAAATATAAATATAAATATAAATATATATATATATTCTTTTAAATAATCCTTTCCGAAACAAATACTCAAAGCTCAAACCTAGAGAATGGTTTGAGAAGGGGGCACCTGGGTGGTTCAGTCTGTGAAGCATCTGCCTTCGGCTCAGGGCATGATGTCAGGGCCCTGGGATCGAGTCCCGTGTCGGGCTCCCTGCTCAGCAGGGAGTCTACTTGTCTCCCTCTCCCTCTGCCACTTCCCCTGCTTGTGCTCTCTTTCTCTCAAATAAATAAATAAAATCTTTTTAAAAAGATTTATTAAAAATAAATGAAAATAGGGGCGCCTGGGTGGCACAGCGGTTAAGCGTCTGCCTTCGGCTCAGGGCGTGATCCCTGCTTCTTCCTCTCCCACTCCCCCTGCTTGTGTTCCCTCTCTCGCTGGCTGTCTCTATCTCTGTCGAATAAATAAATAAAATCTTAAAAAAAATAAATAAATGAAAATAAACACTTCAATGGCTCTTAATACATTCACAGTGCTCTGCAACCACCCCTTCTATCTAGTTCCAGAACATTTTCATCACCTCAAAAGGAAACCTCATACCCATGAAGCAGTTTCTATTCTCCCTGGCTCCTCGACCCATGGTAACCACCAATCTGCATTCAGTCTCTGTGGATTTAACTATTCTGGATAGTTTCATAGAACTGGAACCATATAATATGTGACCTTTTGTGTCTGCCTTCTTTTGCTTAGCATGACGTTTTCAAGGCTCATCCATATTCTAGTGGTATCAGCACTTTATTGCTTCTTACGGCTCAGTAATATTCCATCGTGTGTAAATACCACAATTTGTTTATCCATTCATCCGTTGGCGGACATTCGGGCTGTTTCCATCTTTCAGCTATTGTGAATAGTGCTGCTCTGTATGCATATATTTGTTACAGCCCCTGTTTTCAGTTCTTTTGCACAGATAGCGAGGAGGGGAATTGCTGGATTTATGGTAATTCTGTCTAACTTTGAGAAACCATCGAACTATTTTTCACAGTGGTTGTACATTTTACATTCCTATTAGCAACGTATGAGGGTTTCAAATTCTTCACATTCTCACCACCAACATTTATGTTCCACTACGTTTCTTTATAGCCATCCTAGGGGGGCATGAAATGGTATCTTACTACAGTTTTGATTTGTATTCCCCAATGACTAATGATGGTGAGCATCTTGTCACGTGTTTCTTGGCCACTTGCATATCTTCTTTGAAGAAATGTCTATTCAGGTCTTCTGCCCATCTTTAAATTGGGTTGTCTTTTTGTTGTTGTATTAAAGAGTTCTATATATATTCTAGATACAGGCCCTTATAAGATATATGACTTGAAGATATTTTTCTCCCAATCTATAGGTTGTCTTTTCACCTTTCTCATAATGTCCTTTCATGCACCAAGTGTGTAATTGTCATGAAGTCTAATTCATCTATTTTTTCTTCTGTTGCTCATGCTTTTGATGTCATACCTAAGGATCCATAGCCAAATCCAATGTCATGAAGGGCTACCCCTATGTTTTCCTCTACAATTTTTATGGTTTCAGCTCTGAGACTTAGGTCATGGGTCCATTTTGACTTTACTTTCACATATGGCAGTAGGTGGAGTCTACATCCGTTATGTTGCACATGGCTATCCAGTTGTCTCAGTACTGTTTGGTAAAGAGACTATTCTGTCCCCACCGAATCGTCTTAGCACCCTTGTCAAAAATCAATTGGCTAGAGATGTAGGGGTTGATTCCTAGATTCTTTTAATTCTATTCCATTGGTCTGTATATCTATCCTTAGGACAGTACCGCGCTGTTCTGACTATCGTGGCTTTATAGAAATTAGGAAATGTGTGCTGTCCAACTTCATTCTTCTTTTGTAAGATTTTTGTGGCTATTCAGGGCTCCCTGCAATTTCATATGTATTTGAGAATCAGCTGTTACATATCAGCCCAAAAAGGCTGGTAGAAATTTGACAGAGTGTACTCAATCTGTAGCTCGCTTTCATGATATTGCAATTGTACCAAAATTATGACTTCCAATCCATGAACACAAGATGTCTTTCCCATTTATTTAGATCTTCTTTAATTTCTTTCAGCAATTTTTTGTAGTTTTCAGTGTCCAAGTCTTTCACTTGCTTGGCTAAATTTATTCCTACATATTTTCTCCTTTTGGACACTATTATATATGGAATTGTTTTTCTTGGTTTCCTTTTGGGATTGTTCGTTGCATTGTATATAGGAATACAACTGCTTTTTGTGTGTAGATCTTACACTCTGAAACTTCACTGAATTCATTTATTAGCTATTTTTGTTTGTATTTTTTAAGGGAAAGCAGAAATTCCACACTATCGGAGGAACCAAAACAAAGGAAAAGAAAATAGAATCGGATCAACCTAACAAAAATCTGAAAAGAAAAAAAGAAAAGAAGAATGAACTCTGAAACTCGATAATAAAGAACCTTCATAAGATAACAGTACTAATTAAATGTTACTAATCACAATAAATAGGAATGATTTTAATCCCTTTATTAAAAGAGAAAAGATTAATATTTTGGTTAAAATAAATAAATCCAGCATATGACATTTATAATAGGCATGCCCCAAATAAAATGACACAGAAAGTTAAAAATAAATCAATACATCAGGCAAATAAAACGCAGAAGTGGCAAAATTAATAACAAATAAGGTACAATTCAGGGCAAAAGCATGGAAGGAACTAAGAGGAATACTTCAGTTGTTAAATGATAACAATCCACGAAGAAGAAATGACAGATGTAACCTTTTATGTAGACTGATAAACCACAGGAATATAAAATGTAAAAGACTGTTTAGAAGTACAAAGAAGATTCAACAAAACCATAAACACAATGACACTAACACCTCTCTTCAAAAACCGACAAATCCATCCATAAGGTAGAAGAGTTGAAAAACACAATTCACCCTCTTGATTTCTTCCGCTATTTAAAGAACACCCATTCTTTTCAAACGTCCATGGGACACTTAAAAAAACATGACCATGGGGGCGCCTGGGTGGCACAGTGGTTAAGCGTCTGCCTTCGGCTCAGGGCGTTATCCCGGCGTTATGGGATCAAGCCCCACATCAGGCTCCTCTGCTGCGAGCCTGCTTCTTCCTCTCCCATTCCCCCTGCTTGTGTTCCCTCTCTCGCTGGCTGTCTCTATCTCTGTCAAATAAATAAATAAAATCTTTAAAAAAAAAAAAAACATGACCATGTACTAGCTACATAGATGATCTCAAATTTCTCAAAAGGAAGAAATGATATAGACCACACTCTACTATCTAAATGCACGAGCCTAGTTTTTAACAAAAAAACAAAGAAGGTAGAGGAAAAAGGAGCAGAAAAAAATGGAGGGAGGCAGGGGCTTCTAAAGCTTTGGACACTCTAAAAGCAATCTTCTAAATAACTTATGGGTTAAAGAGGCAATTACAGCTGAAATCACAGACAATGAGAACACTACCTGACAAAACCTGTGAGAAGTGAACAATGGAAAATTTGTCACTGTTTACCTAAGTGAATTTATTAGAAGGCAAGAAAAACAAACAAAAAAATAAACTCAACACTCAACTCAGGAAGCTAGACACAGAAACAAAATAAACCAAAAGTCAGCAGAAGAAAGAGTAATAAAACAGATAATGAATTTTAGATAAATTTAAGGAACAGCTGGGCATTTTTAAAAGGCTACCAAATGGGAAAACCACTGACAAGGAAAAAAAAAGACAATACCCAAAAGGGAATGAAAAATATATTGATTCTTTGAAAGTCAATGCAAATTCCTTTGTAATATAGTATAAAGCTAATTTTCATATGTTTATTATTTCCAGCTTAATTATGTTGTTTAAATCTTCTAAATAATTAGTTTTCTTTTGTCTGATCGATGCTTGGTTTCTGAGAGAGGTAAAAAGTGTCTACCATGATTGTGATTTGATCCATTTCTTCTTGTATTTCTGTTCATTTTTGCTTCTTCTGTCTCAGGGCTATGTCATTAAGTATTTACGAATGAATGATACCTTCTTGGGGAAGTATACCTTTCACAATTTGATGGTTTCCTACTTTATCCAGTTCATGCTTCCAGAAGGTTCTCAGACTGACATTTGGACTCCACTTCCAACACCCACTTACATCCAACACTGTATAAGACAAAGGGGGAGCCTAGAGGAGTCGAGGAGCCCCACCTTCGAGCCCAGTAAGAAAGGCCCCACAGACACAGCTGGTTGGGACTCAGGGTGCAGCACAAGACAGGCGGTGGCACCTCCCTCCTGGTGAAGCCTGGTGAGAGAGAGCTCTCAGGAGGACCCAGCTTGTGTCCCCAGAGAGGCTCAGGAGGACACTGGTGCTGATAGGTTTTGGGAAGATGGGAGGATAGCTGGAGCTGCCTGAACTGGCAGGGCCAGGAGAGATTGAGAGAATAGAAGAGAGAGACGGAGAGGATGAGAGAGAGACAGAGACAGAGAACAATCTGCATGTGTGCGGTTTGGCAAGGCAAGGATGCGTGAGTGGTCCTGGGGAGCAAGTGAAATAAGGAAGGCAGCCAGGTGAAGGCATCTAAAAGGGTCCCACCCAAGACAGTGGCCTAAGAGGGCATGGAGGTCTCGGCAGCAAGAGTTCCATCAACAGGTGGACTAGCTGCGGAGCAGGCCATAACAGGGGAGCTGCTATCTGAATCCCAGCTCAGCGTGCCTCATGGAAAAGCAGCAGCATGTGAAAAATTTGCTAAATCAGGGGTTGTGGATGGTAGGCCATCTGTCAGCAAGAGGTTCTGACCCTACTCCTTTAACCCCACCTCACCCTGCCTAACGCTAGGGTCTCCAGCAGCAGCAGAGGAAATGGGAGTAGAAGTGAGGTGACAGACCGCCCTCTTCCCCACTGCTGGCCCCCCAGGCCCTGAGCCGGGAGGAAAGAGCAAGGGATGGACCTCTGCCTTCTTGTAGAAATCCAGGGTGCTGACTAAATAACCCGAGGGACAGCAACAGTACCTTATGTTGACACAGGACTTCAGGGTTCCAGATGCTTCTATGTATTTCAAATATTTTTCCCAAAAAAGGTTCCAGTTTCTTGGAATACATAATCAGGGAGTACTGGGGGGTTTTTTGATCTGCAGACAGAATATTGGCCTTGGAGTTAGTCTGACCTGGGGGAATTCCAGTCCCGCCACTTTTGCGCTGAGGGACCTCTGGCCGCTTATCCAAACTGTCTACTCCTGAGTGTCCTTATCTGGGAAACCCCACCTAGCAGCTGAGAGAATTATGCAAGGAAACAGATGTGAAAATACATGAACAGAAAATCAACATGACCCCCACCCCCATGCCCAGGGAGGGGGGAAAAAGACGTCAGGTGGTAAAGTATCTTTTCCACTGTACAGATGAAGAAACTGAGGTCCAAAAAGGCAAAATGACTTATCCAGAGTCCCTCAGGTAGCATTTATGGGAACAAGGACAAGACACCCTATCCGGAGCCAACACATGCCCCTCTTCGCACCCTCCCAGCACACACACATTAATCCTGATTAGCCCGGGACAGTCCAGGTTTATGCTTCTTGTCCCAGGGTAATTTTTAATACCGTCTTTTACTCTAAAATCATCCTGGCCTGGGCGGTAAATGATATAGCCTCCTTACCACTCTCCCATTTTCGCAAGTAAAATCCACACCCTGTGGGAACATCGCAGCGAAAAGACTCATTCATTTCAGTGTCTCCTGGCTCTGTTCTCAAAACAAGGAAAATGGTACCTTATCCAAACCTGAAATCCCGTCGACTGGAGCAGGGCACCCAGCGCTGTAACTGATTACGTGTACAGCGATTTTATGAATTCAGTGGGGAATGAAATGCAATTTTGTCAGGCTTGTCTGTGTCCATAATGACCAAGTCAAATTAATCATCTTGGATAATACCCCTGTGTCGCCCGTCCCAGAGATGTGTAATAGAATCTTTCTGATTCATGTCTCGCAGTCCATCAGAGCTGGAGTATTGCCGCACTTCTGAAAATCAGTACAATTATGCTTTCTTGTTGGGCTATCATTTTCCCTGGACTCAAAATGCTTCTTAAAAATAAATAATAAATAAACAAACAAATAAAAGCTCATGCCATATATAAACAAAATGGAAATGAAAAAGCCATATAGTTAAAGTTAAATGTGGATTCTGGAGGAGTGGGAGGAATGCAATATCCTTTGAAGCCTTTATTTACAGGCAGAGCTCCCAAGCCCCAGCAACAGGGGTGGAGGAGGGAGTGTAGACACGCCCTGCTGGTGGTCTTGACCCTGAAAAGCCTAGATCAGAGCAGCCAGAGGCATCACAATGGGACTAGGCCACCAGTCACATTAGCTGTGAGTTTTGTTTACTAAGACTATACCTGGGAACAAACATGATGATTATCCCCATGTGTTTTTGCTTGGGAAATTCTCTGTCACTCTAAGGTTCAGGTAGTTTTCTAGACTGATACACCTGGGGTTCGGGCAGTGTTTCTGGAAAAATGAGCCATGAGTGGTGGAGTTCCCTTCCCCTTTAGGAGGAAACAATCCCAGCAAGTAGCAAAGCTGAGGATAACTTGGGGCCACAGCATTCCAGTGAAAGGGGGCGGCCTGAGCACCGGGCACCACCCCATTTTACAGATAAGGAAGTCCCCTTTTCCAATAAGTGCCAGAGTTTTGCTTATTTTAATAACATATTTCTTGTAATCACATATCCAACTGCCTCTTTGACACCTTCCCTTGGGTATCCTAGAGAAGAGGTCAGCAAACTTTTCTGCAAAGGTACAGATAATAAATCTTTTTGGTTGGTGGGTCATACCGTTTCAGTCACTATTCAACTCTGTTGCTGTAGCATGGAAGTAACCAGAGACAGCATTTAAATGAACAAATACAGCTGTGTTCCAATAAAACTTTCATTTACAAACAAGACCAGCTGTGGCCGAAGGGCCATGGTTTGCTGAGCCCCGTCCTAGAGGTGGTTTTTCTTCCCAAACTTCTCCCATCTAACACACAATATCCATGACTTAAAAAAAAAAAATTTATATTGCCTCTTCCCTTCACCAGAATGTAAATTCTGCTGTTTGGTCACTGATTATCCCAAGACCAAGAAGAGTGCCTTTCCCACTGTAGGCCCTCAATAAACATTTGCTGAATGAAACAATACATGAATGAATGAGAATCAGGGGACTGGACTACTGTTTTCACGCTTGTATTCCTAGCACCTAGAACATTGCCTGACACAAGGTCAGTAAATAATGTTTTGAATGAATGAATTGTGAATGAATTTACTGATGGCCTGCAATTTACTGAAGAGGGCTGGGCTCTTCACCACCTTCCCCATAAGCTCTAAGAGGTTAGCAAACGTCTGAAGTGGCTTTCCTCTTAGAAATGCTTCTCAGAATGAAATAATTTCACCTCACCCATGAGGGTCTCCCGGTTCCCTGTTCTCGTCTTAGAAATCATCTTCCTGTGAAGGTGCTAGAGTCCCAGTTCTGCCCCAGATAGGCTGTGTGACCTTGGGAAAGTCACTGCCCCATTTTAGCCATGAGTTACACCACATGTGAAAAGAGGGGGTCGGACCAAGGGATTTTTAAACCCAAATTTAATCCATGTTTGTGCCACTGGTTTGCAGGTACACAGGCGGACGTGAGGCAGCACTAATTTTGAAAGCATTTAAAAATGATGAGTAGGCTCTCCAGTTGTTTCCACGTTAAAATAGCTTCTGGGGAAAAATCTGTCTATTTGCAGTCTTTTTTCCTTTCTATCTGTACCTTTTGAAAACTATAGAGGTGACATCATCTAAAAATGTGCCAAGCCAGCTGCCTGGGTATGAAGGCACCCAAGTCCGCAGAGACTGGCCTTTGTGAGTGCTCTGAGGTCCTGTGACATACAGCTAAGTAGGCAAGTCCCCCGGTCCATGCTGCTCCAGGGACACTGCCCTGCTCAGACTTCTTCCTTCCAAGGCTCACTGCCTTCAGAGTAGGGTCCTAGTGTTTGTCTGGCATGTGACACCTCCTGGACCAGATCCTGCAACATCACCTGACACCAGGCACAGTGAACCCACTGCACCTCCCCACAAACCCAAACAATGCATACTCTGGTACCACCAGGCCCCTGGGTGTGCTAGCCCCTCTTCTTGGGCCACTGTTCCCCCAGGTGACACCTGTTCATGCTCAGGATCACCACAACACCCTTGTGCCTTGCTTCCCAGGTGGCGGTACCAAGGACTAGGCCAGCACTCTAAGTCTACTCTGAGCAGAATGGAGCAAAGCCTCCTCCTATAGCCTAGACCCCAAGCTCCTGTTAATATGCCCCAAAGCCCCAACAGGAAACTGCAACCCAGAGCTCATCCTACTCCCCTAAGGCTTATTGAGTGACCTCTGGGAGTCAAGTTCATGCAGTCCTGCTTCTCTGTACTTTTGTTCAAATAACAATAATAACAGCAATAATTTATATAGGGCTTACAATGTGCTAAATGCATCCCTGTTCTATGGACTTTTCGTACATGAATTTATTAGCCTTTACAATAACTCTATGAGGCAGGTGCTATTATTATATCCATTTCACAGAGGAAGAAACAGAAGCACTGAGATGTGAAATTCAATGGAAGTCATGCAGCTAGGAAGGGATAGAGCCTGGTCCCAACTTGGAAGTCACACTCAAGAGATATGAATCCCAACAATTGCCCATGAGCTTGGAAGCAAATCTCCCTTCAGTCGAGCCTTCAGATGAGGCTGCAGCACTGATCACTACATGGGACTCCAGCCTCGCGAGAGGTCTTCAGCAGAGGCACCCAGTTAAGCCAAACCTGGGTGTCTGACCCTCAGGAGCTACAAGATGATTAACATGTATTGTTTTTACATTTAAAAGTTTAGCTCATGAATTGGTACCATGTGATTCTGCACCTTTATAAATAGCAGGGACTGGGCGCCCTCACGAGCAATGCTGAGCCCCCCTGTTGATTCCGTCTCCACAGGCAGCTCCTGGCTGCCCCCCTCCTGTTCTCTGATTGCTCCTCTCTGGTGGTGCCCAGGGTGGGCATGCACCTGTGCTCCGCCCACCTTATGAACCCCGATTCCTCTTAATACTGGGGGAAGACAGTGTACCTCAGGCCATGCTTCTCAATCTGTAATGTCCACACAGACCACCTGCGGAACTTATTAAAGTTTAGGAGGTTGGGGTGGGACTTGAGACGCTGCATTTCCAAGAAACTCCAGGTGGGGCCACTGGTCTGTGGGTCACCCTGTGGACAGCAAAATCTTAGGCATTAAAAGCACAGACTTGGACCCAGACAGACCATGGTTCAAATTCCAATTCTGTCACATCCCGGCTAGGAGTCCTTAACCTCTGAGAGGTGGAAAGACCTACCCAAGGTCACATAATAAATAACAGTTACCTGGAGCCCCAAACAGAACCCTGTGCTCTGACTTCCAGCCCAGAGTCTTTTTTTTTTTTTAAAGATTTTATTTATTTATTTGACAGAGATAGAGACAGCCAGCGAGAGAGGGAACACAAGAAGGGGGAGTGGGAGAGGAAGAAGCAGGCTCACAGTGGAGGAGCCTGATGTGGGGCTCGATCCCATAACGCCGGGATCACGCCCTGAGCTGAAGGCAGACGCCTAACCGCTGTGCCACCCAGGCGCCCCCCCAGCCCAGAGTCTTAATACTGCAGCTAAATCCAGCCTCCTGAGCTCTGGGCCTGGACATGTCTGTCCGGGTGTGTGTGTGCATATCCCTATACGTGTCTACACATATGAATGGATGTGTCTGCAGACATGCACCAGTGTGTGTGTCAATGCGTCTAAACATCAGCATGTGTGCCAGTGGGTTTGTGAGAGCTGTCCCTTCATTCATTCCCTCCCTCACTCCCTCAGCTCCTACTCTGGACCAGGTCCCGGCTCCCAGGACACCAACACTCTAGGAGAGAGGCAGCCATCAAACAAATAAACACAAAAATCTAATTTGTGTGTGTGTCGTTCATAACAGCCGCAAGAACTGGATGCTATCATTACCTCCGTTTCACGGAGGAAACTGAGGCACCGGGAGGTTAAGTGGCTTGCTTAGAGTCACAAAGTGATGCTTAGTGTGTGAAAAGGCATATGTCAGCGAGCGTGCCTACACGAGCGCGACATGCACGTTTGTATTTGTGCGTGACCGTGTCTGTATACAAGTACGTGTGTATCTGTGCACGTGTCCAGACATCTTCAAATATTCCACAAACAAGATTTCCTGGCACCACAACACAGCATCACAAAAACACACACGTGCACACACGCTTTCTTTTTTCAGGTGTTCATATTTTCAAACATTTCCTAAAGCTCTGTCCACAGAGAAACAGGAGCGAAGGTCAGGGCCTGCAGAGCTGAGCCGATCCAGGGAAGCCCATACCACCTGTTTCCCTGGGGCGAGCCACGGCTGGAGCAATTTCACAGTTCATCATCCGTTATGAGGCGAAAATAGTCCTTCCCCTCCCAGCAAGTTAAATAAATTGCCCAGGCTATGAAGGGCTAGTCTGCCCACACCCCTACTGGGAGCACACTACACAAGATATGTGGCTAGGTCCCCTTCCCCATCTTGCCACATCTCTAAAAATGGAGACATCTGTGCAAATACCTTGAATTTTTTTTTTTTACTGCAGCATAGGGTAACCCACAGAAAGTGCACAAGTCATAAGTATACAGCTCAAAGATGAATCCTCACAGAGCGAACAGACTTATGGAAACAGCACCTAAATAAAGGGAGAAAACCGTACCAGCACCTCCAAAGCCCCTCAGGATTCCTCACGACCCACGCCCCAACCAGGGCAACCATGATTCAGACTTTCTATCGCCATAGATTAGCGTTGCCTGCTCATGTGCTTTAAGTAAATGGCATCATCCAGAATGTTCTGTTTGGGGGCCTGGCTTCTGCCCCTCACCCTGGGGTTTGTGAGATTCATCCATTTTACCCCGTGCGGTGACACATGGCTCCTTCTCATTGCTGCGTACTATTCCACGGTGTCGGAATTTCCTGCCATAGTTCATCGGTCTACGGTGGACGGGCATTTGGATTGTTTCCAGTTTCGTGTGTTTATGAAAATGGCCACTATGAACATTCTTACAGGTGTCTTTTGGTGAACAGATGAATGCGTTTCTGTTCAGTGAACACCTAGGAGCTGGATGATGGGGTCACACAGCTTTAGACGCTGAGAAATGGTTTTCCAAAACAGCTGTGCCAATTTACATGACAACATATGAGGACCCTGGTTCCTCCACATTCTGGCTAATTAGGTATTTTCTGTCTTTTTTTTTTTTTTAAGGATTTCATTTATTTATTTGACAGAGAGAGAGATAGCCAGTGAGAGAGGGAACACAAGCAGGGGGAGTGGGAGAGGAGGAAGCAGGCTCATAGCAGAGGAGCCTGATGTGGGGCTCGATCCCATAATGGCAGGATCACGCCCTGAGCCGAAGGCAGACACTTAACCGCTGTGCCACCCAGGCGCCCCATCGGTATTTTCTGTCTCTCCCATTTTCTGCATTTGGTGGCACAGGGGGAGAATTTAATAAATTTCAAAATGCCTCCTCATCCCTTCTGCCATCTGGCTCGAGCTGCTGTCTCTGGCGATCGTTCACGAAGGCCAGTAGCAAACTTAGCACTGCCCCACGTGTACATATCACACAGACGCCACCTCTAGCCACAAGCCACCCATTCCTGAGGGCCATCCCCACCCGGTAAACAGCCAAAACTAGCCCAGATCAGCTTCCAAGGCCTCTGCTGTTACACAGAACTCTAAGGTTTTCTCCAGGGGACTTCCATGAGACAATCCCACCTCATGAAGCAAAGCCAGACTTCAGCAAGGCCCTCCTTCCCCATCTCCAAAGCCAGCAGTCGTTCATACGGCCCACCTCCCCGTTCTTGCCCAGCCTGGCCCAGCTCCTCTCGAGGCCATGCTCCCCAGCTCCCCCAGGCTCCTGTGAGCCAGCCCCCCTCCAACGGCTCAGTGGCCCTGGGTGGTTGTTCAGACTGTGCCACCAGGCAAACGGGTGTATCTCGGGGGCCCGCGGTGCTGGCCTGCGGTGAGATTTCTGTTTGTTTACCTGAAGCGCAAACCTCATCTTATTCATTGCATCCCAGTCCTGTGTAACAAGCATTCACAGAATGGAGATACCAAACATTCTCCTAGCTCCTTCACTGTTTTGCTTTTCTTCTTCGAATTGTAAATTCTAAAAACAACAACAAAAACTTTACCAAGCTCCTATCATAACCAGCCCTGGCTGGTTACCTTGTATCCACTTAACCAGTCCTCTCAACTAGCCTATACCCACTTAACTAGTCTAACTACACTAAACTACTTAGCGAAGTTATACCCACTTCTGGCTTTCTTAACCTGCCAGGAAGGTAATAATAGTCCCATTTGACAGAGGTAGAAAGCACAGCCAAGAGAAGGTGAGTAATTTGGTCAAGATCATACAGCAAAAACAAGGCAGAAGTAGGGGTCCCACGGACCACAGACCTGCCGTTCACTCCCAACCCAACCGGTCGCTTGTGCTCCACACTCTCCTGGCAGCTGGCAGGACGAAGGACGTCAGGCCCAGAAAGGGCGACCAACTCATGCCTGGAGTTTTGCTCCCCAGTAGAGCCACGGGCTTTGAGTATCTGAGAGACAGAGAAATGGGCTGTCTGGACCCCATGAAGGCCTTTTAATGTTAGTGTGAATGAAGGAGGCCTGACCACCCCTGCTGTTCCCGGGAGCACTGGGCTGGAGGTCTGTCTAGTGGAGGGGGCTAGGAAGGCTTCGCACAGCTTCAGCGAGCTGGCAATTGGCAGGAGGCATTTTCTACTATTTTTGTTATTTGAGGGGGAACATTTCTTGGCACATTTTTAAAACAAGATAGCTTCAATATCATCTTTTCAATTTCAACCCTTCACATAATTTGATTTGCATCAGATAAAATAGCTGACCAGCGGGACGCAGGGGTGGCTCAGTCGGTTAAGCGTCCAGCTGTTGGTTTCTGCTCAGTGATCTCAGGGTCGTGAGACTGAGCCCCCCCCCCCCATCAGCTCCACACTCCAGCAGGGAGTCTGCTTAAGACTTTCTCTTCCTCTCCTTCTGCCCCACCCCCAGACTGTGTGTGCTCGCTCTCTCTCTAATAAATAAATCTTAAAAACAAAAAACAAAAACAAAAAACAACCCAAAGACCATAATTTGAGCCCAGGTCTGTCTTCTCATGTCATTACCCTTATTACCCAACCACTGACATCTCTTTATTGTCACCAGTGGTGGGCTGGAACCTCACTCAGAGCCACTGACCTCTATCTCTAAGGCCCCCTCAGCACTGGGGCAACTCACTATGTGGGGGAGGTGAGTCTCTGGCATGTTGGACAGACCACTGTCCCTCCTAGCGACTCAGGCAGGGCGTGGAGGAAACCAACCCTTTGGCCACAGATTATAACCTGGAAGGTCTCTCAGAGACACCAATTCAGCCCCCATTCACAGATGCAGAAACAAAAAACAAAAAACAAAACAAAAAAAAAGTACAGGGTTCAGAGAAGGCAAATGACCTACCCAAGGGTACACAGTGAAAGAGGCTGAAGAGGGCCAGACCCAGGCTCCCAACCCTCCAGAAGCTAAGGACCCAGCACATTCTGGAAAGGTCCCACATCTGGCTTCATTTCTACTTCTTGATGCTAGCTTTCATGTAGCAGTGAACAAATGTGTTAGAGCAGACGGCTCTCCCACATTCCGCAGCAAAGACCCAGGCCCCGCCGGAGATGTTGAGTTCAAAGTGGCTGAAAGTGGGAGAGGGGAGCTGTTTTAAAGAAAATCCTTGCAATGACATTTCCAACCCACTGCTGTTCCCTCCCCCGACCCATAAACTTCCTGCATCATCTTCATTGTTTCCATCCCATTTAGAGAGAGGGATCGTTTCCAGGGATTCAATTTCTCCCATAATAGTTGGAAGGAAACAAAACTATATGCTGTAAACATTCACCGCATTGTATGGAAAAGATCTTTACTACAGGGAAGGTTGAGTAAACACAGACCCAGATCCCCCACCCCCAAATCCATCCCCTAAGGCCTCCATGCTTGCACCCTTGAACATTTAATCATCTCACAGCCAGGAACGTAGAGCTTTAAAGTGAATATATTTTTAGCTGCTGGAATGCAAAATGAAGATCTGTGAGGTGTAAGTACCAGCTCCTTCTCAGCAGTTTTCTCTCAATGAAAACAAGAGAGGCTCGTCCATTTTTCTAAGCACGTGTGTAGGACTGATGAGGGAAAGCTCATTAGTCCCGTCTGACATATACTCAATTCTCTCCATGCACATAGGATGGGGTTTTTTTCCCTCCTTGCATTTTATTCTCCAGCTGCGAAATGATATTAAATTTCATCAGATTTGAACAAAATCTATGGTCTTGAAACAGTTTCCTTCAAGGCCCCCTCATATTTATTCAGAATTCATGAATCATGTTCGGATAACACAACCATAATTATTTTTAAAGTGTGATGTTTGTGGCTTTAATAGGAAATGCTTGCAAAAGGCCTTTTCTCTTTGATTGTTTGTAATCTTAGCAGTAATCACTGCCATTCCCTTCTCGGCACCACGGCCAGCGAAACACAATTTCATTTTAATATGAATCGCGAGCTCTTCACCCAGGTTTTAATTAAAGCAATAAAAGCCGTGTCGTCCCTGCCCTTTACGATGTACACAGACTCTGAGGCCAGAGTTACTAAGCCCAGAATCTTAGATTGCAGCAAGGACAGGAGGGCCTCCTGCCTCCCCATGCATTTCCCAGTGTATCGTTTGTTTGTTTCATAACGACTCAACCCCCTCTCTGTCTCTCTGCTCTGCGGTTTTCTCGTCTGTAAGATGGGACAGCAGCAGGACTTACCTGATAGAGTTCATGGGAAACATTAAGTTCCAGTGCCTGAGCCCCGGGAAGTGCACTGTGGACGTTCACTATCATCAGCATCATCAGTATTTGGGCTGGGAAAACTCAACAGACCATCTCCCCTCCTAATTCACATGAGGAATAGGCTGGGATAGATACCAACCCAGGTGAAGGAAATAGAGCAGACAGAACCTGGAACTCGGAGCTCTGGGCTTTTCCCTACTCCGGGCATCCTACACGGTCCCTTGCTGGAAGAAGGCTGCACCCTTAAGGCACGAGGACAGTGCCCAGGAAGTGCAGGTGTGACTCTGACCAGCTCTGGCCTTCTGGGTTCCTGGTTATACCATCCACACAGCCTAGGACTATGCCTGATCCAATGGTAAGAAAAATGGACCAGGCATCCCTGAGGATCTATGAAGGAAGGTCATTCACAGTGGTGTGCAGACCCCACGGCAAGAATCTGCTCAACTGCAAGTCCTTGCACACCTATGTGTGCCCGGTGTGGTGTGAGGCACTGCGGGGCCTCATAGTGTAGTATGGGAATCTTGGCCTTTATGAGATCACTCCAGTCCAGCTCACATTCTGCTGCTCCATTAGCAAGGGACGCAAAAGGAGCAGTGCGCAGGCAGGGCCCACACAGGATCCTGCTCACGGCCAGCAATGCTCATAGTTGGTGGTGCTGACCACGATCTGGAGGCCCTAGGGTTCCCCAAGGAGCACCTCAAATGTGAGCCCCCTGAACCTTTTCCCTTGCAAATAGCCCTTAGTCCCACTGGGATTCCTACTCTAAGAAGAAAAAAATTCCATTTCCCCAGAGCTCCTTGGAACACGCCTTCCATTCCCTTTCTGTCTCCTCTGTGGATGAGCTGCTCATTCCCCACTGTTTACGTATTTCAGGTTGGAAGGCAGGCTTGACATCCTCCTGCTTCTCCGCTGCCCCACCTGGACCACTGTCCGTCTTTCCTACAAATCCCACTGCACCATACTCAGCTCCATCAGCATGCGGCCCTGCATGCTGCCCACACACCTCCTGCTTGTCCCCCTACCCCTCCGTGTTCCCAGCCTTCGGCTCTGGGCTCTGGCTTCCCATCCACCCCACCTCAGCATCATTCTGGGTCCCTACAGCTCAGCCACCGTGCTGATGCTGGGCTCTGCAGCACTCAGTGTCAGCTGCCCACTCCCCAGATGCACCCAGGATCCCATGCTCACGGCTCCTTCTCGCAGAATCACCACCCACTTCCCACTCATGACTAAGATGTCCTCACTGCCCAGCACCCCACCTAGGGACTCTCAGAGCCTGGTCCCCCTCTCTTCTCTCCTTACCCAGCTTAGCTTTCCCTGGTTCTTCATTTCAGATGAATTCAACTTTTTGAATTCAGTCTCTTTTGCCCAAAAAAGCTTGAGTGTCCTTCTGGTACACCTGTGCAAATCCTCACCCTGGATTCAACTGTCTGCCCCCATAGCACCTGTACCAAGAGCTCAGTCTCCCACAGGCCACACAAATACCCCAGACCTTCTCCACCCCCTCAGACCTCTGGTGCCCTGACTCAGCAGGTGACCCACCCACCAACCTCTCGGGGAAGACAGATGCTTTCAGGTGCAGATGCCCTCTGCTCCTGAGGAACAATCTACAGTGATTCACTCCTTTCCCCCTTTGTCCCCACTCCTGGCTAAGGCAGAGCTTCCACCTCTGGGCAGGACCCAGCCCCTCTCAAAATGTAAACCATCAATTAACGCTTTCCTCTTCTGAACCCCATGCTTTACCCTCTCTCCTGGATGCTTCCAATGACAACTAAACACCCTAAAGACTCTCTCATCTAAAAAAAATCCCTCCTTTGGAGTCCTCATCTCATTGAGCTACGGCCTGGCCCTTGTCCTGTGCAGCCAGACTTCACACACAAGACACAAGTTGTCTACACTCCCTGGTTACATCCTTACCGCACGCTTCCCTCTCAATCCGCCCCAGGACCTGCACCAAGTCCATCAAAGCTGCTTTTTCTGAGATCCAGGATGACTTTCTTTTTCTTAAAACTATTGGACACATTTCAACTCTTATCCCAACGAATCCCTCAGAGCATCTGACCGTCTCCTTCTTGTGCACATTTTATTCAACTTTTTGAAGTTAATAATAAATCTCTAAGGCCTAAAACCCCTAAAATATAAAAAGGTACAACGAAAAGTCTCTTTTCCCTCCCTGTCTTTCTGGCCAGTTTCCATAACACACATACACACACCCCCACACATATGCACATACACGAACACACATATAAACATGCACAGGCACATATGTGCACACACACAACAAACAAAGCCACTGTTTAGTTCCCACATACCCTTGAGAGTTGCTTTAATCAAATACAAGCACCTAGAAAGAAACACTCACTACCTTTTTTCACAGATGGTAACATACTATACTTACTTGTTAACCACCCTGTGTTTTTCAATAAACAATGTATCTAAAGAACTTCTATATCTCTCCAGTTTCTTCATGCTTTCTTTATAGCCACACAGTATTCCACTTGATAAATGTACCTAATTTATTTAACTAGTCCCATATTGTAGCAGATTTGGGTTGTTGCCAATCCTTTGCCATTATGCCAATAACAAAATGAGTAATCCTGAAGACATCATTTCTCATGCGAGCAAATATATCTGTAGGATATGTTTCCAAAAGGGAAACTGCTGGGTTAAAGGTCAATGCATTCGTAATTATGATAGATGTTGCCAATTCGCTCTCTATAGGGTTTACACCAATTTACTCTGCCTTCAAGCAACTACAAAAGTGCCTGTTTCCCCACAGGGTTCCAACAGAGTCTATCATCAAACCTTTGCATTTTTGTCAATCTAAGAGGTGAAAAATGTAGTTTTGTTTCTTTCAGGAACTGATTTTAGCATCTCTTCACAAACTTAAGATCCATTTGCATTTCCTATACTGGAAACTCTTGGTTCATATCTCCCACCTGTTTTTCTACCAGGGTTTTGAATTGATTTCTGGGAACTCTTTATGTATTTGGGAGATTAATCCTTTGACTATATTGTGAGTTGAAAATAATGTGGCCCAATTTTTTATTTGTCTTTTGGCTTACTTATGCTGTTTTAGCCATACAAAAGTTGTTTTTCTTTTTATTTGTGGTCAAATTTTTAAGTCTTTCTTCTAAGACTTTGAGTCATAGAAATATCTTTCCCACTCTAAAGCTGTAAAATATACCTTAAAGTTTTTTTCTGGTGCCTTTATGGTTCCCATGAGTACATATATATCTTTGATTTATCAAAGGGAAGAAGCTATGGACCCAACATAATTTCTCCCCAGATCGCCTACCTCCATCTAAGACTCCATGTTCTCCTCCTACCTCTCTGGTCACTGCTTCTCAACCTATTTCATGGTCTTCTCCTACACTTTGCTTTCAAATACTGGACCTCAACATTTAAGACTCCTTGGTCTTCTTCTCAATCTTCTCTCTCTGTGGCTTTGTAAATTTCCTCCTCACGGGGCTTTAACAGCACGGGCTAAGGACTTCCAAGGTGACTTTCCCAGTGACTTCCAGTCTTGTACAACTATCTCCCTACTTGGACACCTCCACTTGAATGAGCATCTCAAATGTAACTTGTCCAAGTCTGACCTTGCCAAACCTGCACTTCCCCAGGCCTTCCCCAACTCAGAAAAATGATACCACCATGCTCGAGAATGGGTTATGCTGGAAGCCTGGGAGTCATTCTTTACTCGTTCATTTCTCTCTCGCCCTAGATCCATCCATTATCAAGGCCTACCAAACTTTATTTTCAAAGCATATCTCGTACCCATTAACTCCTTTCCATCTCCTCTGTCTCTACCACAATAGAGGACAACGCCATCCTTCACTTAACCCTCCTGTGTGGTCTGTCTGTATCTACTCTTGCCATTGAGAGCTTTTAAAACTGTACTCTTTGATCATGTTATCCAATCTCAATCTCTTTCTCACTAACAAAGCCCAGTGACTTGTTTCGACTAATAGAATGTGCTGGAAGTAGTGATATGCCAGTCCTCTCCCTCCCCCGCCCCCACCACCACACACACCCTTTCAATAATTCTTAGGACAAAGTCAGAAATCTTCAGCAGAAGTCATATTTACAGCTATGAGAGTGGAACATTCTACCTACAGCCAGGAAGGGTAGACTGAGGAGGTGACATGTGCAGTGCTCCCGAAGGGACAAATAGGGATTTGTTGGGTGAAAATGGCTAGGGGATTCCTATCAGAAAAAACAATGCATACAAAGGCACAGAGCTATAAATGAGCATGAGAGGTGACCAGAGAGTCATCTGTGTAACCAAAGCATTATTTATGATAAGAAAAACATGGAAATAAGTCCCAGCTAGTTTTACGGAATGCTGGTAGTTTATACAGTATCTTAGGTTAGATTCTCTTCAAGTAGAGCCTGAGATGGGGATTCCTGTGACACTGACATTCCTCTTGATAAGTGCCTCGGAAGGGAAGGGAGGGCAACAGGACAGGAAGGAGCTGAGCAGGGATGCCACGTCAGCTGGAGCTCCGTGAAGATTTGCAGAATTGCTCCCCGCTTGAGACAAGACACCCACCTGGCCTTCTAGACCATCCCCCACACCCCTCCCCATTCATGGTTCTCATTTGGCAGACAGAGGCCAATTCTCCAGGGAAGGGGCAGCTCTGAATAGTTAGCAGGCAGCACTCACAACAGCTGGAGGATGGGTGCCCTGGCCTGGTGACAGGAATCCACACCACTCACCTCAGGTACTTAAAATATTCTGCACCACAGACATTACTAGTCCTATTGGACAGAAAGCTGACACAACTTGCACAGGGTTATAGAGGGCATCTGGCTAGGATGTGCCCGAGCTGGATTTGAATCCAAGTCTGCTGAGCCCACAGCCTCCCTCGTTCCTTTCCTCCTCAGTCTTATCCCAGCAAGAAGGAGACTCTTCCCCGGGTCCACAACCACGAAATATTATCCTTGTAACTCCTGGCCAGGGTCTGTTCTCAACGGGGGGAAGAGCTTATCTCTGCAAGGCCCTCCCCTCTCAGAAGCTGCTGATGGGCCAGAAGCCATGCCTAACACTGCATTTCGGTCTCAGACCACCCACAGGAGTCTGGTACAAAATAATCACAAGATCCAGGGAGGGGGAAAGGGGATACCGTGTGAAAGCTAAGGCAGCCAGGTGGGAATTTTGTGGAAACTTGTAAAAACCAAACAATAAAGCATGCACTTGCAAAAGAAACTGCAAGCCCACAAGAGCTGGTTTGAAAGTTTGTAACAGGGGGCGCAGTTGGCTGGTGTATATCCCATAGGAACCTGTGTCTCCACTGAAGTTTCTAAATAAAGAAGATGGTGTTTCAGGAGGAGGTTACATTAAAGAGCAGGTTTTTAATATGATGAAATTCTGTGTTCTGGAAGCAAACATCTTCCAGAAATGGCTTCCTGCTTACATCGAGAGCTTTGCACATAATAGGTGCCCAGTAAACAGTTGTTCAATGGGTGAGTCTCATATTCAACTGTATTTATAAAATGCATTTTATGCCTTTCAGACTGTTTGTACTCTGGGGACGCCTGGGTGGCTCAGTTAAGCGTCTGATTCTTGATTTCAGCTCAGGCCTTGATCTCAGGGTCCTAAGTTCAAGCCCTACATTGGGCTCCGCGCTGGCCAAGGAGCCTACTTAAAAACACACACATACAGAGTGTTTGTATTTCTGAATCCTCTGTTGGCGAGGAGACCATCATTTTGCCCAGATGTTTATGTCAGCCCCCCAGGACCTGGGACAATACAATCCCTGAAGTTGGTGGGGCAGCCCATCTTGACAGGGCATTCATATGCATATGTGTATGGGGTGGGGACGGGGAGGGGGGGTTCAGGTAAGCACTTCAGGGAAAAGACTGGAAGAAAACATTAAGAATTAGGGATCCTGGAGCCCCACCAAGCCACTGGGGGCTGCATGTGCTGGACGAGTCTGTTATTCTTCAGTAAAATCAGTATGAACAACATCCCACGTTCCTGTGGGTTTGTTAAAAGACCACAATACTTTGCAGCTCCTCACATCAACAGGTGGGGTCTACTTCCCCATTCGTTGAATCCAGACTGGCTCTCTGACTTGCTTTGAGTGATAGAACGTGCTGGAAGTACTCATGTGCCAGTTCTAAGTCTAGACCTCAACAGGTCTTGCAGCTTCTGCTCTTGCTGCTCTGGGAACCCTTTTCTCACCATGTTAACAACCTCGGGCTAGCCTGTCGGGGGACAAGAGACTGTCTGGAAGGGGCGCCTGGGTGGCACAGCGGTTAAGCGTCTGCCTTCGGCTCAGGGCGTGATCCCGGCGTTGTGGGATCGAGCCCCACGTCAGGCTCCTCTGCTATGAGCCTGCTTCTTCCTCTCCTACTCCCTCTGCTGTGTTCCCTCTCTCGCTGGCTGTCTCTATCTCTGTCGAATAAATAAATAAAATCTTTAAAAAAAAAAAAAAAAAGAGACTGTCTGGAAGAGAAGCAAGTCCCCATACCAACCAGCTCACAGCTGACCTGGCAGCTTACAGCTGCCACTTACATGGCTCCTAGCCATGACCAGAAGAGACACCCAGCTGAACCCAACAAAACCGCCAACCCATGGAATTATGAACTATGTAACTATTCGTTGTTTTAAGACACTAAGTTTTGACTTGCTTGGTTCTTTTTTTTTTAAGATTTTATTTATTTGTTTGTTTGTTTGTTTTAGAGAGAGAGAGGGTGAATGGGGAGGTGGGGGAGGGACAGGGGGAGAGAGAGAGAGAGAATCTCAAGCAGACTCCATCATGAGCGCAGAGCCTGATGTGGGGCTCAATCCCACGACCCTGAGATCATGACCTGAGCCCAAATCAAGAGTCCAGTGCCCAACCGCCTGATCCACCCAGATGCTCCTTGACATACTTCTTATGCAGCAAAAAGCCAACTGGTACCCTGAAAGAAGTCTAGATTGTAATTGCTAAATCTGTTTCCATCAAGGTTGGCTCATGCGACCAGGTGTTTAGTCAACTGCAGGGAATCCTGATGTTTTCTTTATAAAGTAAGTACTAAGTTATGGAAACTCTCTGAGCGACAGCACAAGAGACTTGAAGGGACCCGGGGAAATCCAACTGCCTCATTTCACTGCCAGGGATATTGAAGTCCAGAGAAGAGAAGGGGCCACACGACCCATTACACAAGTCTTAGTCCTGAGTGCCTTTCACATGCCAGGCTTTGTAACACACTGGGGGACACAAAAGTGAATGAGGGACCAGATCGTGCTCTCACGGAAGTCACAGGCTAGTGTGGAAATCAGATGCTAAGGAAGTTGTCACACAGATGAGCAGGTGAACCCAAACAGTGACAGATGCCACGAATTTAAAAGGACATGGTGTCATGAGAGAGAATCAAGGGGAGGGGACCTAATCTGGATTTCAGAGTCACCAACACCTCTGTGACAAAGGGACACTTAGCTGAAGCACGTCGGCGGCAGGCTGGAGGTGGGAACAGAGCAAAGTAATGTGTGGAGTTCTGAGCCCCAGCTGTCTCCTCCCTGAATGAGCCACTCAACATCTTCCAGCCTTGGTTTCCTCATCTATAAAATGGGATTATTGGCAACCTCCTACTTCTCAAGACTGGTGAAGATGAGCTGAAATAGCCACTGAGGAAAAGGCTCTGCAACCGTGACGATGTGCTGGGCGGGCAGGTGAGGGCGCTGCTGTGAACAGCCTGTGGGGACGCTTATTTGCCCCGCAAAGGACTGTGCTCCCCTGTCCCAGCCTGGGGCAGACGCGGAGCCCCACCAGCCCCACCCTCCCTTCTCATGGGAGTATGGTGGCCACGCTCTCCATCAGGGTTTGAGCCACAGCGACTCCACTGGCCACGGTTCTGAGAGCCAGGCTCGGCACACTAACAAAATGCGCTTTAAACACTGTGAAAGGGCTTCGATGAGATGCTCGGGAGGAAGCTCCGGTCTTCTGAGACAACCACATGTCCAAGCTGATTATGAGCAATTAAATGACTTCAGTGGTCTCTTCCAAAACGAGCATTTCCAGGACCTGGAGCCTTGCCCACCAGAGTGTCTTTCAGGCTGGCACGAGCCAGTGCCATCTAAAGGCAGCTTTGCGGCAGCATCATGATGCTCACGTGGTCACAGGCCAGTGAAGGGGCGTGGATGGCATGGTGGCCCCAGCACAAGCACCCCTGCAATGGCAGGGGTGGGGGGTGCAGTGCCCTGCAGTGGAGCTCACACACCGCACTGAGTACAGGATCTTCCCTCACTGGCGCTGCGCCCTAAGGGGGCCACAGGCCCACGCCTCACTCATCTATGTCTGCCCCTGGATTTGTCACATAAAAGGGCACATAAGTGTTTGTGAATTAATAGGGTTTTGAGTCCCCAGCTGGAAAATATGGGCCCAGCCACCCAACTTAGACTGCCACAACCATCATGACTGCACAGAGGATGGAGGTCAGCTCCAGGGACGGGCTTGCCCTCCAGCTCCCCAAGTTCCTCTGTACCCTGAGCCGCTGCCACCCTGCCTTAAGGAACCTTCCTCCAGGTTACCACAGCCTACTGTGAGGACCCTCCCCAGCATCCCAGCCTGCATGAGGACCTCCCCAGCATCCCAGCCTGCAGTGAGGACCCTCCCCAGCATCCCAGCCTGCAGTGAGGATGCTCCTGGCTGAAAGAACGCTTAACTTATGGAGACCAGGCTCTCAGTGGAAATTCAGATTCTAGCTGGCATCTGGGACTCCCAGAAGGCTGGGGACTGGGATAGCTTTGCTCAGGGTTGACTCAGTCTCCTTCCCAGGGAGGACCGCACGGGAAGCCTCTCCTCTCTTCCCTGTATGCCACATTCGCAATCCTCCCCAGTGGTACTAGACAACTCTAGGTGGGCAGGAGAAGTCTGCATGCCTTTGCATGCGTGCGTGTGCCTCTGTGCCAGTGCAGATCCCACAGGAGCTATGTGGGGGCAAGAGGCAGAGAGTACCAGGGAGCATGTGACATCTTTACTTACTACTGCTGAAAATTTCTCCTCTGTGCATAGGAAATGTGGGCAACACATTTGGAGTTCTACCAAGTTTTCAGTGGTGCCCATTTTAAGCCGACCATAGCCAGGTAGGTGATTTACAGAAAACACTGTGGTCCCAGTTGGATTGTCACTTTTAAGGGGATACTTGATATTCTTGATCCTTGTGAGAGAGGATAGTAGTGGGTCATGCCCCACTGCTCTGCACCATCCCAGCCCCACCTCGCAGCAGCTCAGCTCCAGCCAGCCCCAGGCGGAACGCCCCACAGGGAGGACAGAGCACCCACCTGGCTGGTTGATAGCAGCTCTGGGTTCCCGTCACTCATCCCCACGTAGACACTGTCACCATCAAACTAGAACAGAGAAAGAGAGAGAAGTGGGTCTGAGTAAGTTGTTTTCAAGAAGGCCCCAGGAGATGCCCGAGGAGGTCAGGAGACTGAACACACTGAGGGGAAAGGTCTGTGGGGCCTGGAGAAGCAAAGTTTGAGCCCAAGATGCCCAAATCCCATTTTAGCAGGACTCCCTCTAGGGTGAAAAGAGCAGCCCCTGTTCTGTGGCCCCCATGGGCTTGAATTAGCATCATTAATCACAGGATGAAGAGAGGAAAACCTTTCTGCCCTTTATGCCTTGTCTATAGATGTGGCAGATGGTCCTTGTCAGATACTGAGCTCCCTATCCCTGGAGGTATGCAAATATCTCTCTTGGCCAAAAGAACATCGGACTATCAGCTAGAGATAGAATTTCACAGATGGAAGGAGGCTGAGATCTTCAGAGCCCTGGGATCATGACACCTGCCCAGACATGCCCCCCAGGTCTTACCATCCTAAGAAGCTTGGCCCCCTCCCATTTGCCCCTTAGGCCACCTCTGGCCACAGGCAGTGAGGGCTGTGATAGAAACCATGCCCAGAAACTACAATCCTGTGTTTTAATAAACTGCCAAGTCTGGATGCAGGAAGATCTCCCTGCAGTAGGAAGCAGGTGTCATGGGAGAAGTGTGGGCTTTGGGGCGCTGGCTTTTTTCCATGATGCGTATTCTTAAGCTGGTGTTTGAACCTCTGAGGTTCCTCATCTGTTGCATGAGGATAATGACAGTGGTCATACCTCTCTGTGGGGTATTGCACCAAAACACGTAGGGCACTTAGCTCATTTTCAGTAAGTTCTCTTCCCTTGAGAAAGGTGTCTTGGATCAGGTTCTCTAAATGCACAGCCTGAGACCAGGATTCAAATGCATGTGATTTTTGAGAAGTGCTCTTTAGCAAAATCCATAAGGGAGGGAGGGAGGGAAGCAGGACAGGGCAGTGGAAGTAGCTAAGCAAAGATGTGATCTCAACTGGAGACCTGCTGCAGCCCGATCCCATGAGGAGCCGTGGGGCATGAATCGCCCCATGGAGTTCAGTCAGTCACTGTCTGGGGGCTGCCCTTAGGAGACAAGGGGAGGCATAACCTTCTGAGCAGGGTGGCCCCCATTTGGCCAGGGACAGTTCCCCCAGGGAATTGTGCCAGCCGTGAGCCATGTGCAGCCAGTGCTCCTAGCAGATGGAAGGTGGCTGCAGAGGCTAGTAAAGGGATCTGGGTGGGGCCCCAATGGCAGCTGGCCATTTTATTTTAATTGAAAATGTAATTTTTTTATTAGGTTATATTCACATGGTTCAAAATTTCCAAAGCACAAAAAGCAACAGAGTGAAAATTCTTCCCGCCCCACCTCCCCGCCATCCAGAGGCTACCACTGAGTCTAACGGCTTCCTTTACATCCTTTCAGAGATGGTCCACATATACACATTTTATAGTCGTTTCTTTCACATAAATGACAACATCCTATACACCCTGTTTTGCACCTCATTTTTCTCCTAGCAACACGTCCTGGGAAGTATTTTATATCAGAACATAATTCTGTCTTCCAGTACCTGGTATTCCACGGTATGGATGTAACAGATATATTTAACTAGTTGAGCTCACGGGCTATTGAGCTGTTTCTAGTCTTTCCCTATACCAGCACTGCTCTCATGAATATTTCTGTACATCCATCATATCGCCTGGGTGTGAGTTTATCTGGAGGATTAGTCTGTATAATCGCTGGGTCCAGACGTGTGTGCGTCTGTAATTTTGGTGGGCATTGCCAAGCACCCTCCCACGATCATGCACAAGATGTCAGTGCATCCAGACCCTCTTCACGCAGAGAGACTCAGATGCCAGCCTGCTACCTCTGTGGGCCGACCCCCGCCACCCTTCCTGATTCCCTTGCCCTGCTCTACCTTGTTCTTTGTTCCGTAGACCCTTCTACCTTCTAGCATTCTAGAGCATTTACTTATTTTACCATGTTCGCTGCTTATAATGGACCTCCCCTGTCAAAATGGAGGTTCCTGGAGGTCAGGGGTCTTAGTCTATCTGCCTCCCAAACACCTAGAATAGTGCTTGGCACAAAGCAGATAATCAATAATTGCTTGTTGGTTGAATGAATGAAGGAATGAAACAAGCATGACACCATTCACATTGTCTTTTATTAGGCCAGTCTTCCCATCAAGGCAGTAGGATTAATGGCTATACCCAAATGCCTTGCCAGCACAGGGATGGGCAGAGTCCTTCAGTGACTGTTGGATTAACAAAAGAAAAGGTCAAACCATGCCTAGAGTCTGGGAACTGGCTCCCAATGCAGGAATCCATCTACCACACTGTGCCTGGAGCTCATGCTTCAAGGCCCTGCTCAGAAATCACCTCCTCCAGGAGGCCTGCCATGCTCTCGCCTCCTCTGGCTGTCCTTCTTACATCCACATCTGTCTTCTGCTCCAGAGTGGGAGCAACATGGAGGCTAGAACTGTGTCCTGATCATCTCCAACCACCCCCCCCCAGCACTTGGAACAGGCTGGCATCAGAAATGAGATTAGGAATGGGACAGGGTGGGGAGCTTTCAACAAAAACTCCTGGGTACTATTTGATGTATCACCGTGGCCATTTATTACTTAGATAAAAGTAAAACCTTTTTAAAAAACCACACATAATTTATATGTTCTGTAAGAAAGAATGACTAGAAATGGAGGAGGACTTAGTTTAGCCAGGTATCTGAAACATTTTATAAGGCAGTAGTAATCAGACAGTATGGCATAGGTTAAAAACACAGGAACATGTATCAAAGGAGCAGATGGAAAGATGTTCCCCAAAACTCCATGTTACAGCCCATTTATTAACTGCTGGCTAGAATGGAACCACCGCAAAAGGAAAGACCCCGGTCTGCTCTCCCCACCGCACGCAGCAGGTACTCAACAAACATCTGGTGAATGGATGAATATACCTGGCACTGAGCAAAACACTTGCCATAAAAGATCTCATTTCATCTTCAAAACAACCCAACAAAGCAGGTATTATTTTCCCCGTTGAAAACCAAGGAAACAGGTTGAGAGGATTAGCAGCTGCCCAAAACTGCACACTTAGACAGGCTGGGCTTCAGAGTGGGCTGCCTGCTTCTTTGGTTTGGTCTCTCCCACTAGGCCAGAAGCTCCTTAAGGGTGCGGATCAAGGCCTTGCTGCACCCCACTATAGAACCAGCCTGGGGCTGGCACATAATAGGTGTTTGGTAAATACGTGTTAGTGGTTCAGGGAGGGAGGCATTATCTGCAGTGATCAGTGGGGGATGGCTCTGGGGATATGAGAAAAGAAAACCCTGGATTTTGATGTGTGTATGGTGGGAGACACAAGGGGGTCTGCCAGGGGGACCACATGAGGTCACCAGGGCCTGCCTCTACTGGGCTCATTCATCCACTCATTTATTCAACCAAGAAAAGATGCCACATACCAAAGTAAAGCTTACTTCTTGCTTTCGAGGAGGACCTGAGAAGTTGGCAGAGGTTCCCAAGGCCAGGCCTGGGTCAGCCTCTGATTGGTTACTCCCAGGTGCCTTGCACAGTGCCCTGGGAACACACTGGGTTTGGGACCTGGCTACTGAGCAGCCATGAACCCAGTGGTGGTGGTGGTGGTGGTGGGGTGTCTGTTCTCTGCCCTACTTCTGCTCAGAGTTCCACCATATCAGAGCCCTTGCAGAGGGGGAGGAAGGAGACAGGGTGACCCTGAGGGTCCAAGGCGTTTCCTGGCTTGGCCCCCAGGGTCCTAAGGCCTGGAGCTCACCTCCTCAGCCCTTTTAGGGAGATTGCTCTCTGGGGGAAAGAACTTGTAAGCCAAGGGGAGAAATCACAGAGCAAAGCAGGGCCCCCTGCTCCTCTGTGTGCACAACCAAGACCACAAATGCCCATATCTGTACCCACCACACAGCGAACGCTGGGTGTGTATGTGAACACAAATGCATAGACAGATGCAGTGTGCCCAAGCCTGGTGACTACACACACACCACAAACCAGTGGGGGACCATACAGCACTTAGTCACGCACAGCTCACACCCATGGGGAACACAGGCCAACACAAAGGGGTCCATAGCCCAAGCCTGAGTGTGCACATGTCATAGACCCTTCATGTGACTGGTACACGATGCCCATAGCATGCACACACAGAAGGGAAGGGCTCACCCTCATCTGCAGCTACAGAAACGGAACTCACTTAAACGTGCCCACGAACATGGATGGCATGAGTGTGCACAGACCTACACAGGAGCTTAAACTCCGTGCATGTTTCACAGTGTATCAGTTCCTCGGCCAAAAATATTTTTTTCACACCACACAACCTTCTGTATGCTTTAAAATCGGGGGGGGGGGGCATAAAATGCAGGGGAAACAATGGCCTAAGAATTTCCGTGAAATGCCAGGAGAACAGCCTCTTACCACTGACTGGAATAGATTAATTTTCCCCCATTTCATATTCTAATTATAATTCCTTTTCCCATTGCCATCTTCAGTCCTCATTACAGCTGGAAGATTGTTCTGCAAGAGCCAGACCTTCATCTTCTCTTCCCAAGAGTTTTGTCATGGAAATGAGTTTTGGAATCTGAAAGAACCCACATTTTTGCAAATATCGAATGTGTGGGGATAACCCTTTCATGACGGCCACCAGGGACCCGGCTCCAGAGGCTTCTGAAAGGTCTGTCTCTCCCCCAAGTCGTGTGGTCCCCTTGGCAAGAGGGGCTCCTGGGCCCCTATTCCAACAGCCCTCCCAACCTAGATCCCATTTTTATCTTTAAGGAAACTTAGCAAATAGGCAGCCAACGTGAAAGGTGAGAGCCGTGATCTTAGAATCGGACGATGCCAGCTCCATCAGCACCACTGTGAACAAGTACTTAGCTGCTCTATGCCTCGGTTTCCTCATTCCTACAACCCTCAGAGTCATTGATTCATAACAAGTGTAAATTAAATATCTGTGGGACGGACAAATGCGATAACTGGATGGATGAGTGGACAGGACGAGGGAGGGAGTGGAGGATGAGACAGATGGGTGGATGGATGGATGAATGGGTGGATAAATGGATGGATGGACGGATGGATGATTGATGGATGGATGGATGGATGATGGATGGATGATAGATGTATAGATCGGCACAGTCTAATGGAAGTATAATGCAGGTCACCAATGCAAGCTACAGATGTCATTTTAAATTTTCTAGTGGCCACAGTTTAAAAAGCAAATACAAACAGGTGAAATTAATTTTAATGACATTTTATTTAACCCAACATTTTTAGCATATTATGATTACAACAGGTAATCAAACAGAAAAGCTGTGAATGAGATGGTTTAAGGTTTTTGGGTTTTTTTTTTCCTTTTGGTACTGTCTTTGAAATATGGTGTGTATTTTACATTACATCACATCTCAGTTTAGACTTAGCCACACTTCAAGTGTTCAACAGTCACATGTGGCTGGTGGCTGACATAGTGAATACAGAAGGAAATAGTTGTACTGGGTAAAATGAGTGGATGGATGGTGGGTAGGATGGATGGGTGGGATGGATGGATGGATGGATGGATGGATGGATGGATGGATGGATGGATGATAAGTAGGGGGGTGGGGAAGATAAGTGGTTTGGAGAAACGAATGGGAGAGATGGGCCAGTAGGTAGATCAACAGATGACTCAGTGACTGGACAGCAGATTTAGAGGTGGCATGGGTGGGTGGGTAGGATGGATGGATGGATGGGATGGTCGGGGAGAATGGAGAGACAGGTGGATGAGAAGATGATCGGAATGGTGGGTGAGATAAACAGATGGTGGGATGCCTGGGTTGATGGAGTGGCTGTGTGGGTGAGTGGGATAGATAGGTCGGTGGATAACTATATCTGATAATTCCTTCTAGCTCTATTCACACTTCCCCTGGACAATACCATGGCTTCTTAGGGTTACAACATACCACGGACTCTCAAATGTTCATCTGCAACCAAGTTACATCCAGATTCCAATGTATAGTTTCTCCCTGGACATCTGGTCCATGAGCATCTCCGATTCCACACACCCCACACTGAACTCATGACATGTGCGTGGACCTGCTCTTTCTCCAGGGGTCCACCATCAGGAGAGAAGATGTCACCTTCTACACAGGACACAGGCAGTACCTCCAGGATGACTCTGGGCGCTGTCGCTCCTACATCCCCCTAATCCAAACACCCACAGAGGCTTTGTGCTCAGCTCCCACTCCCCCTAATCCACCCTCCACCCTGGCTATCACTAGTGATTACTTCAGTGAGTGCTCGATCAAAACCCTGCAGTGACACCACATCACCAGCCTTGGCATCCAGGACCCTCCATGACAACTGGCCCTGAGCCTCAGCTCCCACGGCATCCGTCAAGGTTGCAGGAACCTCCAGCGCCCCTGCCTTTACACACATTGTCCCATCATCAGCCTGGAGCACCCTCCCCTTCTCTACCCACTGAAATCCAACTCTCCCCAGATCTTTTGTTTCCGGCTACGCAATGTACCCTTAGCAGTCCTGCTTGCTTCTGTAGACCTGTGTTTTTGGGCCCAACCTTAAAGCTTCCATCGCAAGTCGGCTCTAGATTCAATTCAACTTCTACGTGTCGTGTGATGTCCTGGGCTACAGTATGGATTCATGAATTAGAGTATTGGTTCTACCAGTAACCACTTGTGTGTGACCTCAGATTTAACCTATTATTGTTATTACGTGCTAAACTCTTACCCCCACATCAGGGGGGCAACCCTCTCCATCAGGACCATGTTTCCTATGTCACTGAGGCTGTCAGCTATCCCTTCAAATCTCTCCCCTCCCCCACACAGGTGACAGGACACCCATCCTGCCCTCCTTCCCTTTTGTCTGAAAAGGTGAAATATCTCAGTCCTGTCCAAGGTCAACCCATTCATCTTGACCTCACCCCTCACATCTTCCCCTCATTCACCCTTACTCTCCGTCTGGGGTCTAGGATCTAATTAAAATATGCAGAAGCAAACTGAAATCAGTCCATGCCCTTGTATATCATGTACTAAAGACCTACAATGTGCCAAGTAATGCCCACCCAACCACTGTGAATTAAAATAAATAAAACTTGTCGCAAGGCACAAAAACATAAAAGCAAAGGGTTCTGAGGTTACAGAGGGGGCAACTGTTGTTTACTGAACAATATCTAGAGAGCGTGTAGCATGTGCCCAACATAGCACTGACACAGGCATAATGATCATGACATAGTCCCTGCCCTCAAGGAGCCCCCAGTTCTACGTAGAAGCTTCAGAGAATAAAATGTTCCCATTCTCCACATCTGAGAAAGACAGGCAGTTCTCTGGCCATAGTCCTGAGATGAGAACAAGTAACTACAAAATTGTTTGAAGCGTGTCCCAAGTGGTCAGTGACAGCTCCACATTACCCAGCCTCTGAAAGTCAAGTGATCAATAACAGTCTAACTCCAATAGCCACATGTCCACCTCTGGGGCTCAGCCAGTCCCAGAACCTCCTGCTTCTTAAAGTCCCTCTACCCTAGGACTCCATGCTCCCCCCAAACCCTACAAAGCTCAGTTCATGCCTGATTTGGACAGACTAGCTTTGCAAAGTATAGCAATGAATTTAGCATTTCAGATGTCAAATAATGGCTTCTTCTCTGACAAATGTGACAATGGTAGGATACGGTTATTGCAGGAGAGTGGACACAAGGAGGAGGGCCTCTCAAGAGAGGCATTCTGAAAAGGTCACTTGGAAGCTCCATGCTGGAGGACACACAGGAACTGGCCAGGCCAAGAGCAGGGAACACGGCATTCAAGGCTGTTGTGAGCTCAGGCCAGTGAGCACCTACCATATACCAGACCTCATTCCAGAGCCGTGCCTAGTCATCTCGCTGGAACCCTCCCAGAAATGCCAAGGCTGCAGGACCAGCCCCACTGTAGAGATGAGCAAGGCAAGGCTCAGGGTGGCTGGAGACCTTGCCCAGATCCACCCAGCCAGTCTGGCCCTGGCCTTGACTCCTGGTACCAAAGCAACAGTCATTCTGTAGAAGCTGCTTCCCCCTGCTGCCCCCTGCACAGAGACACAGATCAAAGACCAAGGATGCACAGCCCCCAGCGCAGCCAGTGGTAGACACTGAGTGCTGCACCTCATGGAGATCTGAAGAGGAAACAATCAAAGCAGCATACACCGCGCCTGCCTACCCCCACGACGGGCCGTGAGAACCCTCCTTCTGCACAGATAAAACACGGCTCAAAAGCTAGCGGCAGCGAATGTGGCAGCTGCGCCATGGGCCCTGCCGAGAGTGCGGTTTTATGTGGCGGTGTCACAGAGAGATGTGCATCAGGACCAGGGCGGGGGGAGGGGCTGAGAGGTGCTGCGCAGATGGAAGGGGGCCAGGGGCAGAGCCTCAGGCGCCGATGCACTTAGAGAAGGATGATAGTATGGTGGTTACAAACACCGGCTCTGATGCCAGGCTCCCTAGGTCCAAATCTCAGCGTTGCTTTTCAAGCTGTGTGATGTTTTAACTAAGTTACTATTCCTCATCTGGAAAATGGGTATGACGATCATTTAGATTGAATAAGTTAATATGCAGAAAGTACTTAGAATGTCGCCTGGTACACACACAGCAAGCACTCAATCATTGTTAGCTATTATATTATTACCGAATCCTCAGAACTACCCCAAGAGGTCACTAGGTCACTATAACTTCCATAGGAGAGGAAACTTAGTGGGCCTTCATACAAACCTCTGAGCTTTTACACATGGGAAAGACCCTTGATGCCTCTACCTGCCATGTATAATTTGAAATAAAATTTGTAAATTAAAATCTTCATAAAAGTCCAAGTGGGAGCAGATTTTTCCTATGATGATGACCTTTATCCTTTGTTCCTAAATATCAAATATCAATTTCCCCCCAAAAAAAGCTTTTCTCTTTATTGGTGCACCTGCTTTATGGGGCATAATGCACATTCTTATTCTGCCCACTGAGAAACCCAGCCCTATGATTGGCCCAGAGAGGTCAGGGGATTTGCCCAAGGCCACACAGCCAGGAGGTGGCAGGGCTGAGTCTGCAGTCCAGGCTGCTGGCCCCCCGAAGGCCTATACTGGCTTCCTACCCCCACCATTTCCAAGCTTTGTAAACCAGAGCAGGTGACCTCACAACTCTGCTCCTGGGGCCTCATCGACCAGTAAAGGGGAGCAATGCCTGCCAGTGGGGCAGGGAGCAGGCCTTGTGAGCAAGCCCAGTGTTGTGGCTACTGCAGGACCCTCCTCCCTACCGCTGACAAGAGTTGGTGTGGATGGTGCTGCCTGTTTTAGTCATAAAACACATTGAGAGGGAGTGTAAAAAGACAGTGATCGCTACAGCTCCCGCGGAGGAGTGCTACCAGCCACCTGTCTCCTCTGGGAGATAGGAGTCATTATCCCCATTTTACAGATGGGGAAGCAGAACCTTTTCAACTGGCTCCAACCATTTATTTTCCTTCTAGACCTATGCTGTCCAGTGGGGTGGTCATAGGCCACATTTGGCCCCTGAGCTCCTGCAACACAGCTAGTCCAAATTAAGATGTGTGTAAGTACAAAAGACACACCAGATATCAAAGACTCAGAACAAGAACAAAAGAATATAAAATGCCTCATCAATAAATTTATATTGATTACATGCTAAAGTGATAACATTTTGAATATATGAATTTACTAAAATATATTATTAAAATTAATTTCACCTGTTTTTGTTTTGGTTTTTTGTTTTGTTTTGTTTTGTTTTGTTTACTTTTTTTAATGTGGCTGCTAGAGAACTTGAAATTACACATGTGGTTTGCACTCTATTTCTACTGGACAGCACTGGTTGAGATGTGGTCCCAGGTGAATAGAAGAATTCTCTGTGATCGGTATGGGGAAACCGAGGCCCAGAAGGGGGAGTAACTTGTTTAAGGCAAGAGGTTGGTACAGAAGCATAGCACTCATTGGACAAATGTTACTTGAGTTCTAGGTATTGGGATGCAGCCGAGAACAACATGTGGAGCCACTTCCCAGCCCAGGGGGGACACAGTGATGATGCAGGACTCCTTGTTGACCAGGCCCCCACACACCAGGGCAGCCGGACCCAGCACCGACCCTCATCTCCCCATAGTGAGCTCTGATCACACAGCTCAGGGAGTACAGACAGGAAGACACACTCGAGCTCCCACTCCAACCCAGAGCAGAACCACCTCAAAGACCCCTGGTGAGTCCCACACAGGCCATTCGCCAGCTGCAGCTGCCAGGAGAGGCTGATGGGCATGGTAGCCCAGTGGGCAGAGCTCGGCTGCCTGGCAGGCCAATGGCTGCTTACATACCATCCGCACTACCGCAGATTTATGGCAAAAATTATCCTCGCTCTCAGCTCCATTTAAAGCCATTTGGAGCTCGCTCCCATCCCCGATTATAAATCTAATTGCACATTCCAAACAGACAAGCGCTCATTAAGCTTTAATTATGCACATGTTGTTTTCAACAAACATTTTCATTTGGCCGCTGTGAGGGGGAATGTTTCCAAGGGGGCTGCAGACGCTGCCTGCGGCTGGATGGAGGGCGCAGGCTGGGAAGTGGGTCAGGGTGTGGTCCAATGAGGTTGTCCAAGAGCAGGGCAAGGACCCCATCAGATCCGGCACAGACTTTGATGGCCTTCCACTGGGCTTCTGCGGCAGGAGAGGCCAGCTTGTGTGTTCTCAGCTGGTCCCACCTGCACCCCTAGTGTACCCACAGTCTCATCTCAGCTGGCGCCAATGGGCCTCTCTGGGGTGGGAGGAGGGAGGATGGGGACCTACATTCCCAGCTCGGAGCCATGAGCCCTCCCCCACCAGGAGCGGGTGTCTTCAAAGCTTGTCCCTGCTCCCACCCACCCCCCACACTGCAGTGGAGCCATCTTTCTCCAGCATAATCTTCCCTTCCCTCATCTGTTCATCATTTATTCCACAACTATTTCCTGAGCAAAGGCCTGGCAGGGAGGGGCCAGCATGGGTCAGGAAAAACAAGGCACCTGTCTGGTTCTGCCCAGGACCCTCTCCCTCAAGCTCCATCCTTCCCAATGAAGAAAAGTCTTGGAAAGCATTTGAGAACCTGTCCCCAGCCAACCCAACTCTCTTGGTGGCCTCCTGGCCCTCACTTGGGCTCCTCTCGTGCTCTGCCTTTTCAAGAGGTCTCACACATACATCCAGGCCTGGACAGTTCTGCACTACCGCCCTCCCCCCGCACCTCGCTTCTCTTCCCTTTCTTTGCAGTTAACTCCCACTCACTCCATGCTGCCCTCTCCAGGACGCCCCTGATGAGCCCGGTTGCCCCTCTGCTTGGGGGCAGCACGAAAGCATTTATTGGACCATAATGTCATACCTGCCTGCTGCATGTCTGACTCCTAAGACCAGACGGTCCACTATTTCCCCAAAGCACTATCTCCTCTGGGGGGAAAAGGAGAAGCACTTGTTCGCTGTGTGGCCTTGGGCCTCACTTTCCTCTTTTGTACATGAAGGGGTTGCATGGGTGGGGCTCTCTGGGTCCTTTAGCCGTTTGGTCAGGTTTTGTTTTGGTTTTTTTTTTTTAGATTATTTATTTATTTTTAGAGAGAGAGAGCAGGAGTGTGAGCAGGGGGAGGGCAGACGGAGAGGGAGAGAGAAACTCAAGCAGACTTTGCACTGAGTGAAGAGCCCAACGCAGGGCTTGATCCCACGACCCATGAGATCACAACCTGAGCCAAAACCAAGACTTGGACGCTTAACTGACTGAGCCAGGCACCCCCGCTTGGTCAGTTTTAAGTTTTGCTGTTTGTCCCAGAATTAGACCTTCCTCTTCCCACCAGAAGAGGGTCCTGAAATCACCAATCCCCCTTCAAACATTCCGCCACAACCCTACAGAGCAGGGGGACTTTGCCGAGGCAGGTCTACGGTGCACAAATGGTGCAGACGCAGAGTTGGGGGGATGGGGATGGTGCACACCCCCAAGGCTGCTCCTCAGTGAGCTTCTGGAAATGCAAGCAAGTGAGATAAATGTGTTTTAAAATGGATGTCAAGATCCATTCAGCATCTGGTGGCTACCCGTGGTTTTAGGGCAGGGTCCTGGGAACAGGCTCTGAGAGAGAAGGTGGGAAGTTCATGGGGCAGGGGGCACTACAGGAAAGGCGGGAGGCAGGAGGGGCAGAGGGACAAGTTGAGCTGTGATGCAGTCACATCAGAGGCAGCAGCCTGTCCACAGGACAGCTCTGGAGCCATGTCCCAGACTAAGACAAGGAGTCACAGCATTTCTAGCCTCAGGACCCAGGCTGCCCCAGGGGAGGGTGATAACCTCAGAAAAGGCCCCCTCCTTCCACCAAAGGCAATAGCCAGAGAGGCTCAGCTGCCAGGCAACGGCAGCCAACACTGAGTAGCTGGCAGGATGAGTGTCCCAGATGAGGAGGGATCTGGGTGACATGATAGCATCCACTACTGCTATGATCATTTATTCATTTTAACTAGTTGGTGCAACATTTACACCACGCTTGCCTAAGTCAGGCACTCCTTTAACTGATTTGTAAATTTTTGCTCATATAATCTTCTCGACAACCCTGAGGTAAGTTACTACTACACAGGCTCCCATTTTACAGATGAGGAAACTGAGGGGAAGTGGCTTGCCCAAGGCCACACAGCTGGTAGGTGGTAGAGTCAGGACTCAAACCCAGAAGTCCACCAGCAGGGTCACCGCTCTAACGACTAGGCTACCCCGCATCTGCGACCTCGGCTTGCTACCCTGCAGAGGCTCAGCGCTGTCCAATCCCAGCCGCCTCCCCAGAAACCCGGCTGCGGTCAGCGGTCTAGAGCCTCAGGTTGACCGGACTGCCAGTATTCGTGCTTGACAATTATCTACCCTCCGCGGTTGGGAACACGTCCCAAAACTGATCCTTGCCAAAGACAATTAACCAAAGGCCACATGAGCGAGCGTGGGGTGGGACTGTGGCATGGGGTGGGGGGTGGGGTGAGCGAGTGCCTGAGACAATGAGCAGCAGATGATTTGGGAGATATTTTCTCCCAGAGCTACAAAACAAGCCCTCAATCATGCCACAAAGAGCTTGCATTGTTGGAAGGGAAATATGTCAACGACAGCGTTCAATCGTGAGACGGTTAAAAAAAAAAAAAAAAGGAAGAAAAGAAAAAAAATCTTTTGAAATAGTAATTTGACCTAGAAAGGTTTTCTAGGTCACCTGAACTTGGCATTTAGGCATCTAACCCCAAAACCTAACACAGACAAAGTACTACGTTCACTTCCCTCTGTCAGTGCCAGATAACACAGGAAATAATATTTGTAAACACTGCTGCTATATTTTTAAGTGCTGTCTTAAAACGAGCCTTTGGACTTGGGAGCTGAGAGAACAGTGGCTCAGCGCAGCTCTGGAAGCCCCACAGACCCGAGCTCGCTCACGCCCAGTGTGATCCTGTGCCAAGGCAAGGACCTCGCCTGTGGGATCCTCAGACTCCTCCCCTGGAAAACAGGAACGGAACCGGTGTGTTGGGCATACTGAGGTGGGTTCCCGCCCCCACCCCTCTGTTCTTGACAATCGAACCCCTATGCCCCAAGTCTGGGCCCTCCCTGAGGACCCTGCAGCACAGGGGCCAGGAGGACTATGGAGGAACCTCTGTCCTAACAGACCTTTTCTCCCCAGAGAACAGAGAGAGAATAGCCTGAACTCCAAGGCTCAACACAGGCCAGTGAGTTCTTCTGCTTCAGCTTCACTTTATTTTTTTTTTATTTTATTATGTTATGTTAGTCACCATACAGTACATCATTCATTTTTGATGTCATGTTCCATGATTCATTGTTTGTGTATAACACCCAGTGCTCCATGCAATACGTGCCCTCCTTAATACCCACCATCTTCACTGTAGAGCAGCCACCCAGGGTAGGAGAAAGCAGGGGCCTCAGAGACCTTCTCCTTAACCCAAGGAGGAAACTGAGGCCTGGGCTGGGAGATGGCCCACGGTTATTGGCAACAGCATGCTGAGGGTTACGACCACCACACTGCTAGGTCCTCTGAGCTTGGGCCTCCAAAAGAAGCCAGAGTTAGCCCACTTGCCATCAAAGCCTAAGGTCATGGGGAGCATCTCACCTTCCCCAATCTCCGACCTGAGTACCTATGATGTACCAGCCACATGCCAGACTCGGAGGACTGGACACAGAAGTGACCTCCAGGGAAGCTTGGGTCCAGAGGGAATACAGATACCGGGACTTGATGACACTGGGGGTGACAAGGCACTAGAGGGAGATAAGCCAGGTGAGAGCAGTTGATGCACACCTGTTAGGTAGAGGGAACAGAGTGAGCAGAGGGGAAAAAAAAAAAAAACCCGGGGTGTGCGTGCACAAGTGGTAGGGGGTTCTAGAAACCATTGAGGGGGGCTGCAGTGAAGAGTGGGCAGAAGGAATCAACATTCACTGAAAAAAAATGGGGAGAGTTTGCAGCAATATTCCTAAAAGAAGAGTAATGGAGGGGTGCCTAGTTTGGCCAGAGACTAAAACTTTCTGTGAGACCAAAAACCGAAGGAGTGTGATAGTGATGTCAAGGGCAACAGCAGAGAAAGTGCAGAATTAGACCCGACTCTGTATGAAAATGTATGGTGAAGGAGGGCACTTAACGATATGCTGGGTACCACATGACATGCTTTACATACACTATTTCACTGGAGTTTAGGAGGGAGATAGCCCACTTTACGGAGGAGAAAAAGCATGGTACGATTTAAGCAACTGCTCAAAGGTCACACAGCTAGAGAGTGGCAAAGCCAGAATCTTCACTCTGCCAAGGTTCACCCTCATAACAACTATTCTGTTTTGTCTCTTCTTTTGGAAACAAAGAGACAAAGCCCAATTATTAAAAAAAAAAAAATTGGGATGACAGGATTATCCTGTTCCTACTTAGGAAAACTTAACTAGATACCCACTGCAAGCCACCCACCAAAATGTACTCTAAACAGATTAAAGAGTTAAGTATAAAAAGTCATGTTATAGGGAAATATCAGAAAACAGAACAGAATGTTTATCAGATCCACGGCAGCAGGGTAACTTCCTCAGCCCTCGAAGCAATCACAGAAGGGAGATTGACAGATTCAAATATATATGCATTAATATCTTCTGTAGAAGGAAGCATAATAAAACCAAAATGAAAAGGACATCAGACTAAGAAAATATCAGCACCAACTACGAGACAGTTAATATATACGATGCAGAAACATTTCAGTCAAATTAAAGAGACAGCAAGATGCTGATAGACAAAAGGACACAGGACACAAACAGGAAAGTCAGGCAAGAGGCAATCTACCAAGAAACAAATATATAGGGAAAATGTACACTTGATTCAATGACAGGGGAGAAATGTACATGAAACACACCTACTGTAATGAAAGGGATATTTCACTCCACTGGTGACAAGGAAAACAGTTTCCAGCCTATTGGGAAAAGATATGGCAGCCACTCCCAAGGCAGCCAGCCAGCCGGGAGCAGGGTAGATGAAAACCCAAGACCTCTGTCTCCTGCCTCAGGAGTCACCCCCTCACCACACCTGCCCCTTTGTCTCGAGTATACCTAGTCTTGCTTAAAACAATCTTCTGTTCTGAGTGCTGGAGATGGTACCAGCAATGGGTGGGACACAGACTTTGTCCTCCTGAGTTTGTGGTGTAGTGAAGGGGACGGGACCAGGAATTGTAATGCAGGTGATGAGTGTACTGGGAGCCAGAGTTCATGGGAGCCTCGAGAAGGGCCATGTAAAAAGACTTCACAGAGGAGATGGCTTCTACCTGCAGGATGAGCATAATTGGCCAGGTGATGAGAGAAGGCACCGGATGGAAGGGAGAGAGCATGGGGACAACCCTCACCAAGGCTGGGGGGCTGGAGAGCGGGCCCACGCACTGAGCAGGGAGGCAGTGAGAGCTGAAATGCGAGGCAAACAGGACCTTATCAAGATGGAACTTTCGGGGATACACTAGGGAGTTGAAGCCCACAATGGGAGCTGCATTGTAGAAAGCCGGTGTAGAAAGCCGGCCTCTGGCTTCGGGACAGAGAATGGGCTGGAAAAGGAAAGACCAAAGCCTGTCCAGGAAGCCAGGCAGAAGCTGCTGTGACGATCGGCAGGGTGGGGACCAGGAAGCAGGACTCTGAGCAGAGCCTGGGCAGAGAAGAAACATTTGATGAAGCAATAATAAGTAAACCAGTGTGGCAGGGATTCAAAAAGAGACATTTATATTGATGGCTAGAAAATGGCTAGACATTTATGTTGTTGGCGGGGTCGGAGCCAGAATGAAACCACGGCAGTCTCCAGTATGTTTTCCAAACTATAGAACGGAGAGTCTCAGAGATGAATGAAAACTGCGAAGAGCAAGGGATCACCCAGGAGTCAGAAAGGGGGTGACTCACGCAGTTTGCAAACCCTAATTTCCTCTCCTTGGTCACACGCTTCCTTCTGATTTCTTTTTCTGATGATTCATAAGAAAAAAATTTCCCCTTTTAAATTCAAATCAGAAATGCTTAAGCACCTGAGTTCACCCTGCCCAAGCTATAACCTCTGCCCCGAGCAAACAAAACCCAACTTAACCCCAAGCAGCTAAAAAGACAGGGGCTGCCAAGAAACCGAGAGGAAACAAGAGGTTTCTGGCTCTGTGACAGCTGTCAGAGGCCCCCCAGCCCTCGCGTGCCCCAAGAGGGTCGTCAGTACCAGCTCACACACACAGGTTCAAGCCCCTTAGCAAGAACTCATGGGACTTCAGAATTTGGAATTTGTTTGGATTTCTCAAAAGGAAGTGATAATCCCACAAATTACATAGTAACTTCAGTACGGGTCTGGAGTAACACGTGCAGTAAAACACATATTTCTGCAGTGAATCCTTGAATATTCACACAAGTGGGTTAAGTAAAAATTACGAAGAGCTTTGTGTCAGTTCAGATCAGGTTCTGGGGCCAAATGAGTTTGCAGCATATTTACAAACCAACATTTGGTGGCGGAGCTTTTTGGATTTAAGATAAGAGAGTTTGGAGCTGAGTCAAGCACGGGGCACACAGGGGCGAGGCCCCTGTTGAGAGACCATCCCTCTGTGTTCCCATTTTACAGATAAGCACGGTGAGGCTCAGAAAGATAAAGGAAACTGCTCAAGGTCTCACAACCATTAGGTGGATGAGGTGAGATTTGAGCCCAGACCTGACATCTTTCCACATGTATTCATGGATTCTCCAGGCGGCTGAAATGCTAGGCAGAGCACTGAGCGTTATGGGGAATGTGGGCAGCATTGGGAGTGGGGACAAGATCAGATGC
>NW_024424675.1:31990976-32074141 GCF_017311325.1 Ursus maritimus | reverse complement strand
TGCTTCTCTCCTCACACAGGTCCAGGGGCCTGCAGCCATCCAGGCCACCCAGGCCCAGAGCTCCCTGCATCCTCCGCAGACATAGTCCCAGCCCCCACAGACCTCAGAGCCCACTGGGGGAGGCAGGAAACAAACACGCAAACACACAAACACGGCTACAATCGTGATAAATGCTGTGAAGCAAACAAGGGAACTACAGAGATAGAAGACAGAGAGGAGAGACTTAAAAAGATCTCTCTCTAGGGTTAAACTGGGGGAGCCCTGCAGCTGGAGAAGGGGCCTGTCACACAAAAAAGCGCTTGGGCAGAGGGATTCAGTGCAAAGTCCCTGGGGTCACACGGGGGAGAAGTAACGTGGCTAGAGCACAGGGGAGGGACAAGGTTGAGATCAGAGTGGTCAGCAGGGGCGGAAGCAGGTGAAATCCTGGGGCCATAGAAGGGATTTGGATTTTATCCCAAACAGGAAGCCCTTGGGGAGTTCTTGCAAAGGAGTTAACATGCTCTGATTTACATTTTAAAAGATGACTCAGGCTGTCATAGGGGGAGGATGGACTCTCTGAGGCTCCTTCCCAATAGTCTCAATTTTCTCATCTACATCATGGGTTCATGAGAAACCTCATAAAAAGCACAGCCAAGGGTGTCTGGCATAGAGCTGATTCAGAGCAAAGACTGGATTTTCCCACCTAATCACAAACCAGGAGAACCCAGTCCTCAATCGTCCATAAATCACTGCCCTGATTAAAATCCTTCAAAGGCTCCCACTTCTTTCCTTGGGTTCCGCGGTCCTGCTTGACCTAATTCCTGCCACTTTCTCCAGCCCCATCCCTCATCATCTCCCACTGCACCTCTCCTCTCATGCCACCTGAGCCACTCCTGGAACTCGCCAAGGTCCTTTCCCTAAAGCACGAGGCCTCTTTCACACTGGCCCTCCTGTCATTCCCCCCTCCTTCCTATGAACATTTGATGAGCACCTACCCCAGGCCAACTCTGTCTTGAACAAGGAAAGGCTCAAAAAGTGGCTAAGGACATCAGTGTGAGCACATATGTGAGTAAATGTGCACATAAAACAAGAATCCAAACACATCCAGCCTGACCCTCTTTTGATTGCTGGGCTGGTTCTCATCCCCTCACTCATGCATTCATTTCCTGAAAGAGTATTTATTCCCTACTTGGGGGCCAGGCACTATTCCAGGACCAAAGATCCGTGGAGCCTGCTTCTTGCATTGAAGACAAAAAACAAACATTCAACATAGTAAATAAGTCACTTACACAGTGTGTGAGAAGGTTCTAAGAATTATGGAAAGAAGAAAAAGGTGAGCAGGTGAGACGAATCAGGAATAATGGGAGGGAGGATATGCGAGTTTGAACAGGGTGGTTAAGGTGGGCCTCAGGGCAGCTAGGCAGTTGGGCAAACTGGAAGGAGGGGAGAGACTAAGCCAGGCAAGTATGCGGGGGAGGGGTGGAGAAACAGCCCATGCAAAGTCCCAAAGGTGGGGCTGTGCCGGTGAAGACCAGTAGGGTGGGCAGAATAAGCAAGGGGGTGGGGGGAAGAGAAGCCAGAGAAGCAACAGAGATGGAGTGTACCCCACAGATGGCACTGAGATTACTCCTCCCCAGAGAGAGGAAGCCAGCACTTTTTCCGCAGCCTTATCTGATGGCTGTGGTCAGAGAAGCCAGTAAGGGCAGGCGTGAGGGCTGCAACAGCTCAACACATCCGAGGAGCCTCAGTGGGGCCTCAGAGCAGCTGACATCCGCTCGGCCTGCGGCTTCTTCCTGTGGCTTCTGCAATGCAGGTTGCCCCAATGGGTGCTATTTTTGCTCCTGTTTGAGGTTCTGTGCAGGGCTCCTCTGTGCACAGTACTGGGGGCCGCTGGGCCTGGCCCCTCTTTGGGTTTGCTCTGCTCAGCCACTTAAATGTTCCAAGTGTCTTTGGGGATATTTACTGTCCAGTAGGTGGGAAAGAAGAGGAAATCTGTTATACGTGTCCTCTTGTCCGTCCTCATGACCCTCTGAGATCAGAGAGGTTAGATGGTTTATCCAGGGTAACACAGCCAAATCAAACCACAGGCTGAGGATTCTAAGGTCTGAAGGCCCTTAACTTGCAAAGAGTTATTTACCTTTGCTCCTAAATTAATGTTTCCCAGGCAGCTGCTCTGTGCTATATGTCCTTCCAGAGGGCATGAGGATAAAGGAGCATCATACCCGGCATCAGTCCCCCCAGAGCATCACAGCCCTGATGGGGAGGATCACGATGGGGTGGATACAGGGAAGGGTCCCTGGCCCAGGCTGTTGGGGGTGGGAAGAGGGAGCAATCAGAGCAGGCTTCTGGAAAGCAGTGATGCCACAACTCTGTCTGCCAGAATGAGCAGGAGTTCAAGGGGTAAAGGAAACATTCTGGACAAAAAGGTCTGCATGTACAAAATCCAGAAGCACCACAGCTTGGTTAGTGGGGGAGGGGGCTTCAGAAAGCTGCACAGCAAGTGATGATTCCACCTGGGAGGGAGGAGGCAGAAGCTAGCTTGCTGACTGCAAAAAAATGAGATCAGACAGGTGCCCCAGCCCCCCAAGAGGCCACATTAAGGGTATCAGAACAGATCCAACAGGCTACAAGCAACCATCCAACAAAAGGCTTTTCAGCAGGGGAGTGGTTCACAGAGATCCTGCTGGCAATGTGAGGAGAGCAACCTCTACAAGGAAGGTGGAGAGAGGGAGGCCTGAGCGGAGGCTCTGCTTCACCCAGGCAATCAGCCAGGCAACAGTGAATTGGGGAGGGGGGGTTGTACCTGCAGGTGCAGCCATCAGGGAGTGAGGCAGAGAGAAGGGCCGGGGATGACGTAAGCCGAGGAATGGATAGTCACAGTGTTTACCAAGATGGGCAAGACAAGGGAGGGTGTGTCTGGGGGCAGGGGCGGATGAATCAAGACAAGGACCATTTAGAGTCACCGTCTCCTTCAGATGAACCCTCTGGGGCAAGGATGTGCAAACCAAAGTGGCTTTTCTATACCATTCCCCCATTTATAAGAGGCTGCTGTTCCCACGGCCTCAAATGCTCCGCACAGCAAGTAAGAAAGACCCAGAGAAGGTGAGTACGTGGCCTTAAGTCTCAGCCAGAAATCAAGAGAGGGAAGCCTGCAAATCCAGGCCCACCTGATTCCTGTATCAATGCCCATTTCAACAGACACCCAAAAGCAAGTCCCCCACACCCTCCCTGGGAAATGGCACCCCAGGGTCTGGGAGAAGCTGGAGAAATCACTTCCCATCTATGATATTTCAGGGCTTCATTTATGGTCCACACATGGGAACACTTGCCCGGCCCCTGGCTGGATAGAGGTGGTGACTCCTGGACAGCCCTCGGGCCCCCTGAGGCAATCACAGCAGGTGCCACACGGGGAGCCCCAGCTACGCCTGAGCTGCCTCCGCAGGAAACCTCACGTCCCTGCCTCTGCTCCCAATTCCATTAATTACTGGTTTGCGAATGCAGGAGGCAGCAGGAGGGAGAGAGTCCTCACGGGCGCCACTAATCACAGAAAGGAAATTAATTTCCAACATGAACCTATCCTCCACTGGAGGTTCCACATACAGCCCTGATTTCCAACGTGGAATAGAAGAGTAGGTGTTGGTAGGACCAGGCTGAACTATTTTTCCTAGGGAATCGGAGACCAAAAGAAGGCAAAGAAACTTAGCCACGATCGCAAAGCAACTACACAGAAGGATACAAACAGATAACTCTGGCTTCCCACTCCCTGTGCACCTCACCTCTGCATAAATACTCAGTAGGTGTCTGCTGTGTGTCAGACTAGGACCCCGCAGATAGCCTGTGCCCCAGTCAAAGGCTCCCCGGGTCCTTCCCCAAGAGGGGAGAGTCTTTTTATTCACTGAGCACCAACACGTGCTTTATATATCTAGTCCCATTTAATTCTAATAATCTGCCATTTTCTAGGTAAGGAAACTGGCTCAGAGAGGTAAAGTGACCTGCAATAAACCACACAGCAAACACAAAGCAGAGCCAGGACTCAAAGTCAAGTCTTAGACCTGGGTGCAGCTCCTGTTCTCCAGGTCCAGGGGGACTCAGGGATGGTGATACTCCAGCCACACCCTCCCTTCTAAGACCACTCCCACCTCCCTTCCAAAGTCTTCTCCGACCTTGGGCTCTCAGGAACACTGGCTTACCGGCTGGCTATTGTCCCAAGATCCCACCAATACAATGCTAGTATTCAGAAAGCTGTTCAGGAAGCGTTAAAAATAAGAGTCGGTTCTGTTGAAGACAGCCAGTAAGTCCCTGTAATTAACTCCTCTCCCAGTCAAGAGCCCGTGGATGTAACCAGAGACATAGAGAAATTGGTACCAGACAGGGCTATGTAGCAGAATGCGGTCCTGAATCCAAGCTCCCTCAGAAGGGAACCAGAACACGGAGTCTCTAGCTATAAGCACAAGGGGGAGCGCTCCCCAGGTCCTGTGCCCATATGGGCACGTCTGTGTGCACACACACACACACACACACACAGAGTGTTAGCCATGAAGTTCTCCTAAGCAGAGCTAAGGGTTTGGAGCATTTGTTCATTCACTCATTCAACATTTACGGAGGGCCTACCACATACAAGGCAAAATGTTAGGCAATGTGTGTGTGCATGCACACACAATCATCACAACACAGGGAAGGAAATAGCAGTGTCCCCATTTTACGGATAAGGAGACTGAGACTTGCAAGGCTCAAGAAACTTGCTCCATGTCACAGATTGTATTTGAGGCAGAGCTGAGATCTGAAACTAGTACCTAACCCAGACTCGGGTACACAGGGTGCACTCCATGGCCATTTCCTCAGTGGCTGGCTGGCTCCAAAGCCTTCCTCAGCAGACAGGGCCTGTGGCCTCTTGTCTTTGATCCAGCATGCAGAAAGTGGAGATCACACAGGGGGCACAGAAGCTCCTGCTTCTTGGTCTCTCTCAGTTCACCTGGGACATTCCAGGCAAGGGAAAGCAGGCATGAGAGGGCGGTTTCTGTTTCTGGGACACACGTGCACAAAGCCAGTTTTTCAACAATGACTGTGATGAATCACAGCACCAGAAGAGGTCAGGCCTCCTGCTCAGTGGGGTGCAGCCCCGTCACCTGCAAGCAGCCCCACCCCCAACTCAGCCAACTCCCTCCCCACAAAGACCATCTCCCCAGCGACAGCTAGAAAATGCCATCAATGTTAGGTTTCTGCATTCAAAATCTCTGTCACCTATTTTGTGTGTATGTGTTTGCCCTTAAATCTGTGACAACGTCCTCCTTCATCATTGGCTGTCCTTGCTTTTACAACAGGATGGCAGCTGGAGATCCCAACTGGTTATTTTTCAAGATTCTTAATGGACAAAAGGAAAAGGTGGTACTGGCAAATTTGGGGAGGAAGTTTTATTGATTCCACAAACTCCAAAATCCAATGCAAGAAGGCAGCTCAAACTTTGTTCCTTAGTGACAGCCCTGGCTACTCTTCATCCCTCCCTCTTGAAAAGCCCTTCCCACTCCTCACTCTAGGTATCTTCTGGGCTCCTACCATACCATGTACTGGCCCCATCCCCATTTCTGGTTTGAGTTGGCCAGAACCCCCACCCACACCTGGCCAGGCCCACTGCAGGGGGTGCTGAATGGACGAATGAATGAATGAACGAACGAACAAATACTTCCAAGCACGCTGGGCACCTATGGTGCTCAAGGTGCCAAGACCTGCCCCTCTAGGGGCCAATCCCAGCCACTTTCAGAACGTCTTTTCAAGAAGGAGCTGCCAACTGCAGGCCTCCTGGACCCTCCAGAGCATCTTCACTCCACAAGGTGACAAGCACCAGTCCAGGTCCCAGCCTGCCCCCCCAACCGGCACCGTCTGTCTTCACCCCGCAGCAACGGCCTGACTACCTCCACCGCAGGAGGAGATGGCACCCGCTGCTTACCTTCTGCTGAAACACACCTGCAATGCACCAGCGTCTTGCAAGTAGAAGGAGCCCGAGTCTCATTCCACAGAAGCCCTGGCAGCGAAAGAACGCGCCCGCGACAGCCTCTGTGCGATTCTGCTGCATAATCAGCAGAGAAAGAGAAAAAATGCCAGAAATAGCAAGCTTTATAAGCCCTCCTGACAAGTCTTGGTCCTCTATTGGCTGGAGGCCCAGCACCCCCGCCCCCCATCCCATTCCTATAAGGTGAAATGGAAAAACCTGTTATTTAACCTCTTTTATCAAAATCCATCTCCTATCCCAATCTGGGCCTGAGTGTTTGGAGCTCCTGGCAGCGGTCTCCACACCAGGTCTCGGGGAGCAGAAGGGGAGGCAGCCTTCCCCACTCACGCACACTGCTTCGGGAGCCGGTATTGAGCTGAAAAGGCTTCTGGAAGGCAGCCTGGCAGCAACTGTCAACATGTGGAAGTTGCATGCCATTTCATTTGGCAATCAGACTTCTGAGCATCCGTCCTGCAGACATCCCTGTGCTGGTGTGCACAGTGCATGCCCACAGATGTTGCTCGTTACAGACAAGAATGAGGGGCGCGCTCAGTGTCTAAAACCAGGATCCGGGTGAACAGATTAAAATATATTCTGTGCGATACGATGGAATGAGGAAGGTCTGCAGGTGCTGACTTGAGACTGGTTGGGAGAGAAAGTCAAGGACATGATTCCATTTTTATAAAAAACAATAACTCTGTGTGTGTGTGTGTGTGTGTGGATATGCACTGTCAAAGATGCCAAACTGTGAACAGTGGTCACCCTGCGGAGTAGGAGGAGAGGGTATTTTCATTTGCTACTTTTCTCTTTTTTGTCTTATTTTCTTCTTTTTTTCTCTTCCACAAGCACGTATGACATTTGTAATTTAAAACAAGAACATAAGAGCCTTCCTGGTTCCTTCCCGCTCCTCTGACACCAGCAGACCACGGACCGAGGTCACCCACCCCAAGGCTGGATCAGGTTGGGACAGGGCTGGCCTGAGGCACTATGGATCCCCCTAGGGGCAGCCTTGTTAGCTTTCACACAAGTGCAGTTAACGTAGGGCTCCATGAAGAATGTGGACTCTGGAATAAGACAGAACTGGGTTCAAATCCTAGCTGTGCCTGCTGGAACAGTTAGCTTCCCTAAGCCTTAGTTTCTTCATCTGTAAAATGGGGATGACAGTACCTATTAAGTGCCATGTACCATGCCAGGCACTGTTAAACCAATTTTAATTTTTGGACATTTCAGAAACACCAGAGGCTGCTGAGGAAGCCTCAGAGAGCTGAGGACATCCAGGACTCAGTGAGAGGTGTTCTGGGAATAATCCCATTATTGAACACTTATACCAATAATAAACTAAGTGACAAGGAGAAGGACCTGGGTAACAAATGGTGACAAAGGGGACCGATGCCCAGATCTCTGTGTGAGGAGGGGGCTCGGGGTGGAGGATCAGAAAGGGCTCCAGAGAGGAAGAGTCTTGTGTCTGTGCCTCTGCACCTTTCCCATGCTGTTCCTTCTGCCTGGATCACACTTGCCAGACCCTCAAACAACTGGTGTCTCATCCTTCACATCCTGCTTGGAGATCTCCTTCCTCCCCTGAGAGGGCTCCTCTGACTCACCCACACGGAATTACTCTTTTCACAGCACACCCCTCCAGCCAATGGTTTCTGCTTATTTGTTTTGATGGCTTTCATTTCTGTTTATTGTTCATCTTCCTCACTAGGCTGTGAGCTCCGGGATGACCAGGACCTTCTAGAGCCTTGCACAGGTCTGGGTCTTGGTTCCTAGCAGAGGGCCTGACACACAGCAGATGCTCAAAAAATAGAAAGGACACACAATCTATAGATCCAAGGCCCAGATCCCAGCACATGCAGCTTGTGTGAAGGAAAGGGAAATATAGATTCTGTACTGTGATAGAAAGATGGAAATTTCAAACATATCGAAGATCTGAAAACACACACACGCAAAGCTGGGAGGGTGCTAGAAAAGCCCAGCCACGAATGCTTCTATAGGCTTAAGATGGGAAAGGACTTTCTAGGCCGAAGTTCATTTTCACATGGACATCTATTTCTTCATTGCAACATTATTTATAAGAAAATGGAAACAAGAATAAAATCCATTAAGGAGTGCCTAGGTTGTTCAGTCAGTTGAGCATCTGACTCTTGGTTTCAGCTCAGGTCATGATCTTAGGGTCGTGCAATCAAGCCCCAGTTGGGCTCCATGCTCGGCATGGAGTCTGCTTCTCCCTCTCCCTCCCCCTCTGCCCCTCTCCTCAATTTCTTTCTCTTACTCTCTCTCAAATAAAAATCTTTAAATGTCACACCGTTGCTGTTTAAAAGAAAGAATAAAATCCCTTGATAGGGTATTGGTTAAATAAATCACAACTCTCTATATGATGGAATACTCTGAAGCCATGACAGATGATCTGTATTCTCTGATACGGAAAGAGGTCCATATTGCTTGTTGGATGTTGAACTTTCTAATTGGAAACCAGAGACTCCAATAAGCAAAAGATGTAACTGATTATTACAGAGAAAGTGTGAAGCTAAAAGCCCTCAATTATCATTTATTAATTCATTCACTCAAAAGCATTGTCTGTTCCCTGCGCCTAGTCCTTACTCTGTGCAGGGCAAGGTTCCAGACAGGAGGGTCATGTGTGATCAGGACACTGTCCTTGCCCTCGAAGACAGCTCAGCTCAAATACATGGTGAGAAGTTAGTACATAAGGGAGACAGTGCTCCTGGCTAAGGACCTCAGGGTCATTGGCTGAGGGGGGAGCTTCCCAGAAAAGGTGTAATCCAAGCGGGGATGGAAGGAGGGGCAGTGTTAGGTATACAAAAGGGAGGAAGCATGTTGAGAAGCAGAGGTGGGGCGACAGGGGGCCCGTGCAGAAAGTCCCTGCATTATCCATCAAACACTGAACTCCACTACGGGTGGGAAAAGGGATCTGAGAGCTGAGCCTGGGTCCAGAAGACTCTGGATTTGATTCTGCCACTCATGAGCTAGACAGAGAATTCTGGGGTTGTGACGATGCTGTCCCCCGGTGTGTGGTCAGAGAACAGCTTCCTGACCTAGACTCACTCACCCTGAGAGTGCCTGTCCCATTAAACATTTGGGCCAACGGACCCAGTGCAGGGTGGAGGGGGTCCCAGCTCCACAGACCCTCTGCTCAGTCAATTTCTTCTGGGGTGGAGCTGGGGAGAGACCACCGCACCTTGACGGAACTCAGCATTTTTTAGGTTTTCTTGGGGGGGGGTGGAATTTGAGGCAGCTTGATGGTGATGGTTCAAAACAAAGAGAGATGACTCAGCTTCATGTGAAGAGCCGAAGCCTTTTGGAAAAGATATTTCTGTTTGAATGCTTCTCTCTCTCGGCCACAGAGGCAGCTCATCCAGGCTGCCTTGTTTTCTTGACATTCAGCTGTTCCCAGAGTGGGGGCAGGGATGAGGGCCAGGCTCTGGGGGCCAGACAGCCTGAGTCTGAATCCTGGCACTACCCCTCACTCACTCAGAAGATCTGGACAAAGTTATACCCTGTCTGAGCCCGTGTTTACTTAAGACCGCCTTGCGGGGTCTTTGTGTAAAGCTGCTGTCACTCATGGAAAGGGTCTGGTCCCATGCCTGGCACAAAGAGAGTGTACAATAAATATGGCTATTAGTAACTACAGCGACCTGTGCCAAGCTTCTGCTGTGCCTGGATTAACTCACTTAATCCTTATACACTGCTGAACACAAGGTCCCAGTTTACGGCTGAATGGACTGGGGCTCAAAGCCATGAGCTGACTTGAGTGTCCTTCTCCCCATTCAAGAGGGTCAGTGTACACACCCCAGGCTGACTTAGAAGTGAATCTCTATAAGCTCTTTCTGTCCATCTGACTCTCTCTCACCAGCAGTCCAATGCACACCAGGTCCTCACAGCCTTGATCTGCAAAATGGGAACAATATTCTGAGGTTGTTGAAAGAGTCTAGTCACAGCTTAATGAAATACTGCCATGAAGGTGCTTAGAAACCTTCAATGTTATCACATCACTCCTTCCTCTGGGACAAGGAGTCAACAAAAAGCTGAGCTCTCCATGTACGATACCCCAAGGAGAGGCACGAAGCTGTTTGGGAAAACACCTTCACAAGTAGGGAGAAATCCTGAACATGGAAAAGAGGTGTGAGCTCATGAAAATAAAAAAATTAAAAAAAAAAAAAAAAAGGACTTTACAATGACCCGTCATCAAATGGCCACCCTGCACCATGACATGAACACAGGGTCTCTAAAACTTTTGTCCTTGCAACAAATGAAAAAAAAAAAAAAAAAAAAAAAAAAAAAAAAAAGCCGATGCAGGCGAACACATGGTAACTCGAGACAGTCAAAAACCCTTTCCATCCCTTCCCCTGCATCGCCCTGAAGGACATGCTGACAGGGCAACCTTAATAGTAACTGACTAATTGTAAACCCTGTGATTACCAGGGTTGATTTCCATGGAACTTCCTTTTACGGCGTCGAGAACCTCTCTGGGGCGTAATTGCCAAGTTCAATTTTAGCTCTGTCACATCCAACCATCGCTGCGAACTAAGGCGGCTGCTTCCTTGCCAGGTAAGCTGTAATGAAGTCGGCTCCCTGCTTAATTTCACAATATTGTGATGCCCCCGTCAGCACCTGTAAGTGCTGAGAAGCTCTGAGCTGCTGTTAAATACATCTCGCCCAAGGGGAGTGATTAAAGCCGTTTCGCGCCTCTCTGGTGCCCGTCTGGATCCTCGCACCCACTCGGACGTTGTGGTTGCTCAATCCCACGTGCCTCCTCGCCCAAAACGCCGGCCACCGTGGGGCCGCCCTGCGCACCCAAGGGTGCACGGGGCCCTGCCTCCCCTCCTCCTCTGTCAGAGCCTCCCACTCCCCCCCCCACAGCCCTGTCAAAATTCGAACTCATGTCTGGCTGCACAGAGTCGCACCAAATGGTCCTCACACAGCCTCCCACTGCACAGCGTGTGCGTTTTTGTCACCACGCCCACAACACCACGTTCCAGCCTCATTGTGTCTCAGTGCCCCGCTGGCCTTGGCATCTGTCCTGTGATGGAGCAGCCACCACCTCCCACAGACGGAATTCCCCCCACTGGGTTCCAACAGCACAATTTTACTCCCGGGCGCTGCCAGGCTTGTTTGGCCTGACTTTGTGCGGCCACAGCTGTTGTCCAGAAATCCACAGGAGCAGAGGGGTGAGCACTGTGCCCTCCCAGCGTCCACTACTGGCCGGGCGCGCACCAGGTTCTTTGAGCCCATGTAATCCCCACCAGCAGCCAGAGCAGCAAGGGAGCAGGGGCTCGTCCCCTTGTTTTATATTTGGGGAAACTGAGGTCTGAGAACTTCCATGAGGCTGGTGAGAGGAACTGCTTTCAGTTCCAAATGCCAGTTAAGGCTGTCTTTCTTGTGAGGAGCTGCCAATCCTCTTCCCCCTCATCAAAGAAATCATGGAGTAAACCTATTTCCCTTTTCACTTATCTGCCAGGAAGCCCAGAGCCAGCTTTGCAGGCCAATTTCAATAACTGTAGAGCCCAGGGCCAACATATCTGCTTTCATTTTTTCGCCTAGAATTAGTTCTATTTTATGTTTTCATCGGCTCTAATTTTATAGTGTATTACCTATATCTTCGTATGTGTTCTTGTCACCGAATAACCAAAAACAAACAAGCAACCACCAAAAGTGAGACTGAGAGGTTAGGCGGTGTCCCAAGGTCCCACAGTGAGCCCAGCGTGCTCTTCCTACTCCTATCTAACCCCATCTTCTCCCCTCCTCAATCAAAAGCAGGTTCTGCACATTTGCTTCTTGCCAAGCACAAGAGGTAAGAGGTCCCACTACATCCACACTCACTTCCCAACATGAGGTAACACTGAGAGTAGCACATACTCTGTCCTCGGTACGGTTTCCTGCATTTACACATACTGGTTTTCAAGACAATCCTGTTAGGTAGATACAATTATTATCCCCATTTTACAGAGAAGGAAACTAAGGCACAGAGAAGGTAAGTAACTTGCTGGATGTGCACAGCTAATAAGTGTCACAAGCAGGATTAGAAGTAAGTTTCCTCTCACTGTGGTGCTGTCAACTGAGTCACTGAGTCCCTCATTTTACAGATAAGGAGACAAGGTTCCAAGAGACAAAGTGTTCCCCCAAGCCTGGGCTTTGACTATCAGGTCTGGATGGCTACAGCTGTAGATGGAGAAGCCAGGGGCTCCAGGAAGCCCCACTCTCAAAGTCCAGCCAAGGCAAAGCCATGCTTCTAGAAGCAAGGATACAAGACCACTCCAGCCAGAGGTACACAAGGAGGTTGCCGGGCAGAAACACAAGGACTAGAAACCTTCAGGATCTCCAAGGCCACCTCCGCTGCCTCTCCACCACAACCACCCTGGACCCCTGTGTGGTGGGACAGGAGTCGCAAGCCAGCTAGCCCCACACGGCGAGCTGACAAACACAGTCCTCCCAGCCATACTGGTGTCTGAGCCCCCAGTTCAGCCAAAGGCAGAATGGAAATGAATTCTGAAGCATGAAGACTCAGGTTCAAATCTCAGCTCTGTCACTTACTAGCTGTGAACCCTGGGTAAGGTGAGCCTCTCTGCAAATTGGGGTATTGATGCCAGATGCCACCACCTTGCTGGATGTCTGTGGACATGCAGAGCCCACCGGCCCTGTGCCCTCCCTCCCAGAGGAGATGTGTTGCTGTTTCAGTGCCTGCCTCCAGCAGCATCCTGGCAACTCCCTCCAGGGCATCAATTGGGAGATGACAGGGGGAAGGAGAGGGCAGGGAGGTTTGCTCCAACTTATCTCACCCAGGACATGCTTTCTGGGACAAGACTGAAAAATAAAATTAAATAATGAAATGTGAGGTTGAATAGAAACCCAAAGTCGGGACTGATCTTGCTAGAACTGCTCAGTCCTACCTCCAGGCAGGGAGGGAGGGCTCAGGGAGTCCCCACAGCTTGTCCCACTGCTGGTGGGATATCTGCAACATCTTCCAGCAATCAGCTGCAGGATGGGCTGCAGCCCACGTGATGCATCTCGGTTACCATGGTTTCTGTTTATTCTGGGGCCTGGTAAAGAGGAGTGTTTGCTGTACTCTGACTTGCAGTCACCGAGGTCCCTACACTGTCCTGGGCTGCACACAGGCAGGAGCCTGCATGCCCAGAAGAGAGGCACTCAGATTAACTCGGCCCCACAGGGTCCTCCCACCGGACCCACGGTGGATGGGACCAGGCCCCATTTTCAGATGAGAGAACCAAGGCCTGAGGCTAGCAGTACCTGCCCGGAGTTTCATAGCGACGCCACCAGGAGCAGGGATTCAAACTCAAATTTGCCTGACTTGTCCTATTTTTCCAATTCTGTGCTGGCTCATTTATGATCATTATTCTGGCTCCCAGAGACTTCAGGCCTTTTCTAAAATGGCACCCCCTGAGATGCCTTGAGGGAACCTGTTGAAGGCTCGGGGACATCAGAGGCAGTTCATGGGCATTCCAGTTCCAGGGGGCTGGACACTCAGGTCCCCACACTAGATCCGACAACATTCTCAGTTCATGATTCAAGGATCACTGGCCAACAGAACTACATCCAAACACCTCACTTAACCTAGCACCCCAGACCCACCCCTCAATCCTACACACATGACCTCTCCCTCTCTGTCTCCTCGTCTTTCCAATGCTCAAATCCCTCCTCTTCCACAAGAATTTCCTGGGTGCCCCATGAGCATCGATCTCTCCCTCATCCCAAAGCCCACCAAACCTAGCCACCCTGTGTATAGGCTGCCCATGCAAGTCTCTCCCCACCTCCCTCCCAAGACTGGGTCACATAGGGGCTTCCCAGGGGACATCTAGGAACCAAAAGTTCTTTTCTCAGACCAACTGTGCTGACACTTAAAGAGGACTGGCACTTCAATGGCTGCTCAAATGTGCCAAGTCTCTCCTTTCACAGGGCCTTCGCATATGCTGTTCTATCTAGAATGTCTCCCTTGCCCCATGTAGCAACCTGTCTTCCTACGACTCCTGAGGCTCCCCTGACCCTCCGTTACCTGGCTTCATAGTACCTGTGCAGCCCTCCTAACCAGCCCTGTTATGCTCACATTTTGTGTTTCATTATGTCATTATATGTCTCTTGTTCACCCTGGAGTTCCCCCCGCAGTGCCTAGCACACAGCAGGGGCTCCATAAATGTTTGTGGTCAGCCATGGCAGATTACAAAGATGACCACAGGTCCTCCCGTTTCTACACGCATGCCCTCTGCACCGTGATTTCACTGCTCCTCTTACCAAGAGATGGAGTCTGTCTTTCCACCTTGAAGCCAGGCTTAGCCATGTGACTTTATTTGGCCACTGAGACAGCAACAAATGTGCCAGGAGGAAAAGCTTGAAAAGCATGTGTGCACTAGAGCGTCTCGCTCGTGCTGCACCAGGAGCCCCAGAACACTAAGTGGAGGAGCCTTCTAGCTGTTGGGAGAAGAGGTTTGGGGGAAAGCCGAGCCAACAGCCAGCCAACTCCCAGCCAGCAGCCTGCCAAGTGCCACACAGGTGAGCAAGGCCATCCTGCATCACCCAGCTGTCAGGTAACCAGCCAAGTGATCACAGAGGTAGGAGAGGGCCATGCAGAGACCAGCCGGCCCAGCCCAGACAGTCCTCCAGCCAACCCACAGATTTGAGCTAAATAAAACCGTGGATGGTTTAAACAACTAATTTCAGGTGGCTTGTTAATGCAGCAACTAACAGGAGCTAACAGAAGAGCACTGACCACAATATGCTCCCAGCCGAAGAACGAGTGTCTGGTCTATACGACCTCAAGTTGAGAACAAAACAAGCCTCTTGGGAGGTGGAAAGCATCTAGAAGGTGAGGCTCAGGCCCCTGGGTTTGAACCCTACTGGCCTATGACTTTGGCTTCAGCCTGGACAAGGCGGGCACTCAACTCTGTCTGCAGTAGGAATAACACATGCTATGCCAAGTCTTCTAGGTTGGGATGATTTGAGTCTAAACAGGGAACACGTGTGAAAGACCCCCCCCCCAAAGAAAGCCAAAGACCTCTGCACGTGGGAGGACAAGTGTTGCAGAATAAAAGTCATGACTTTGGAGCTGGACAGATTCTGGTTCCGGAACCACTCTGCTACCTGCAGGCTGTGTGACCTTAGATAAGTTTCTCAACCTCTCTGAGCTTCTGGTGTCACCTGACAAGGTACCAGATGTCTGTGACATAGTAATAAGAATATGTAACTTGCAGGTCTATTGTGAGGGTTAAAGAAAACAGTATACACAAGACACCTGGCACATAGTAGGTATTCAATCAATAGTAGCTCTTCCTCCATTGCAACCCTTACCCAGCAGGTCCCTCTCACGTTACCATCTTAGCCCTGCCACCCCCACTTGGCAGTAACGCTTTCCATGTTCGATATCAACATCTTGTGCCAGGTGCCAAGTTGTGACTGTAGCTTACATAACATCCTGAGAGCGAGAGAGAGAGAGAGAGAGAGAGAGGTTTACTTGAAGAATGAGAAAGAGCTGGATGTTGCCAGCTTTGCCTGGGGGAGAAAACTCAGACCATGGATAAGAGAGTGAGGAAGGCTGAAAATGATTCAGATCTGAATCCTCGGCCTCAAAGTCTTGACACACCCAAGCCCCCATCTACCTTCATCTGGGATAACTGTCTGTGGTCCTTCCTCCCTTCACCTCCAAGGCCCCTGCATGCAGGAAGGAAGAAGGCAGCAAGGTAGCTAGCTCTTACCTACACTGAGATTGCTGGACAGCAGTGTGATTCCAGCGCCTCTGTTCCACAAAGCACCTACAGCAAAAGTAGAAGCCCCTCTGCCCCAAGGACCCCAAATGTCAAGAAAGTGGTCTACAGAAATGGTCCAGGATAGACTCCAGCCACCCAATCCAGCGTGCGTGCACACACACACACACACACACACACGCACAGTGAAGAAGCTGAATCAGGAAAGACAGACATGTGGGGAAGAGAGCCCAGCGTGGGGGCAGGAAGGGCCCCAGAGCAGAGGGGTGCAACACTGGATTACTCCCCTTGCACACATCACACCTGCCCCCAAGCCCTCTGGGGCGCCTCACTAGTGGACCCAAACTCCAGGGCCTGGCACTCAGTGCCCTGCCCAAGCCGCAGGCTTTGTCTCCTCTTCCACACTAGCCTGTACCCATCCAGACAGCTGTGCCCCGGTTCCCCAAGCCTCCCGTCCCCTTGTCCTTAGCCACAGCTCCTCCCTGCTGGATGAGGTCATAGAGGTCAAGAATGGGGGTCCTTGCAAACAGGTTTGGGTTCCAGCCCCAGTGTGCCCATGGCCCAGTCACCTGACTTCCAGTGCCTCAGTTTACCTGCAGAGCAGGATCAGCTTCTACTCCAAGTGTGGTTGTGAAGAATAAATAAATAATATAAGCAAAACACCTATCCCATGATAGATGCGAAATTAATGGCTCTTCTGTTCTCCCCTCTCCTATACGTCCCCAACCTACCCTTCTTAGAGGTCCTGACTAAATGCCTCCCTTTGCCAGGTAGCACTCCCTGAACACTGCAGGTCTCAGGGATTCTCTCTCTCCCTCCCCTCCTCCCCCCTTCCCTCCTCTGTCTCTCTCCCTTCCTCTCCCTTTCTCTCTCCCTCTCTCTCTTCCTCCCTCCCTTTCTCCCTCCTCCCTTTCACCCTCCTCTTTTCTCTGCTCCCTCTCTCCTTCCCCTCCTTGGGCTCTGAAGTAAGAGTTGTCTTACCTATGCAGACCCCCACCTATCCACCCATCCCTACCTGCAGGCTCCATCACAACCTAGGACAAGGACAAAGGACCAATCACGACCAAAACCGTGGGAGGCTGCAGCACAAACAGTGCCCAGAGAGCAGAAGTGGCTTACCCAAGGTCACACAGCAGAGTTCAAACGAGTCAACCATCCTGCCTCCCCTTCCACATTCTCAAGACTATTCTCAGACAAGGATACAGTGTATGGAGGCTGACGGGGTCCTACCCAGATCCATCCCCCAGAGGCTGTGAGTGCTAATGCTCCTTCCTCTGCAGAGGTGCCCTTGCATAACAGGAGAAAAGCACAGGAAGCATGACACCTCTCTCCCAATGCTCCCTGAGGAAGCCCATGGCCTGTGACCGACTGACAAGGGTATGCAAAAGGCCACCCCCAGCCCCGGTCTCAAGATGGGACCAGCGCTGGGGTATCACTCTTGCTCCAGGACTCCCCACAGGATCGGGCAGAAGCCGGTCTCCAGCTGAGACCACCTCCTTGCTCACTTCCTCCCCCAGCCCTGTCCTGGGGCCCCCGCGCCCCTTCTCGGGCGAGCACTCTTTCACGAGCACCCTTGTCTCAGGCTCTGCTTCTAGGGAGCTCAGCCTGACACAAAGGCCTTGGTTCTCAAACTGTGGTCCACTGACCAGCAGCTCAGCATCACCCTGACCTTGTTAGACCTGCAAACTCTCTGGCCCCACTCCAGGTCTCCTGAATCAGAATCTGCATTTTAACAAGGCCCTGTGTGATTTGCATGCACGTTAAAGTTTGAAAAGCTCTGGCTTAAGGTCAGTAGCCACCGGCCAACTGTGGGGACCATCCAGCAAACATGGAAGTAACAAAATGTGCCCATCTGTTGCAGCAATCATACAGCTAATGTGGGCGTTATCCAACCCTGATTATTGACTGCAGAGGTGAGCCACCTAGTGTGGACATAAGCACTCTGACCACCAGTGTGTCACGACCGTGGCCCGTGGTCTGGTGAGGGCAAGTCCCATGTCCTTCTGGCTTGAGCTCCAACCCCACACACCTTACTCGGTCACCAGAATTCTGTTTCTCTTTGGAACTAGTCCAATGTCTGCATTAGTCAATTAAAGCCTTTGCCTCTTGAGGAGACCCCATCCCCAACACCAGACAGCTAGGAAAGGTTCCCCAAGGACACCCCTGGAGAAGATGCTAGAAAGAGGGGTGGTTAGGATTCTCCAGGGCCCTGGGGGATGTAGGGAGGGGGAACAAGGACGCAGATGTCTCTGCCTTAGAAGAAGAAATTGCTGGCTTGCCCTGAGTCAGAAACCCCTCTTCAGAGGCCCCACTCCAGCCACCCAAGGGTATGAGCCCCTCATCCTGGTGCAAGCCCCTCAGAGTTCCTCTAAGGGGCTGTCCATGACCTTTGCAAAACTAAAGGCAATAACCAAGTCCTATGTGCTGAACGGACCCCAGGGCCAGCCCTGGAGGCTGCGATAATCCAGACGAGTGTTTGGACAGGAGCACCCTGCAAAGCTCGGTCAACGCTCCCTGTTGCCTGAGGAGGGAAGCGGTTCACCTTTTGCTAATCGTCCTAATTCATTTTTTATTACTAACTTTCCTGTTTTCTATTTGCCATCTGATTGAAGATATTACCAAAGGCATTTAAACAGCATCAGACTGTACCACAATGGCAAACATAACTCTTTTTATTGAAATCTGCATTAATATACATATAATTCCCTGATCACAAAGACCTCATGGTCCACATGTTAGACCCTAAGTGAAGGCAGATTTGACAAGAGGCACTTACACTATTGAAGGTTCTTCCAGAAACAATAAGCTGCGTCAGGAGGGTGTGACAAAATGGGTACTTTCTTGTGCTGCCAGGAAACATGGATGACCCTTCTGGAAAATGGCATGACGACCTGAATCAAGAGTCATAAAAATGCTCACTCCTTTGGACCCAGGGGTTCTACTTTGGCCCATAGCCAACAGGCTGGGTCTTTCTTCAATGGTGGGAATGTTCTTTATCTGCACAGCCCAGTGGCTCTAGAGTGCTGGAAATATGGCTAGTGTGACTGAGGAATTGAGTTTGATTTGATTTGGTGTGATATTAAATTGAAATAGGGGCACGTGGCTAGTGGCTATCATGTTGGACAGTGCAGCAAGCCATCATGGATTCCCTCCTAAACCATAGTCATCACTTCCATCTGTCCTCCTGCATCCACTCTTGCCCCCCAGCCAATGTTTCCCCATAAGACAGTCACCAAGATTCTTCTAAAAATGCTCCCACTGCCCTTGAGACAAAGTCCAAGGTCCTGGATATGGCCTGAGGTGTTCCAGGTGTTGGAGGGGCAATGACAGCAGCGGAGGGGACAGTAGCAAAGGCCTCGCCAAGCAGGTGGCACTGGAGGAGAAACTTAAAGGACATGTGTGTTGAAGTTTGCCAGGTGGGTGGGGAATGCCCAAACCAGAGGCAGAGCAGTTCGAGGTGCTCGGATCGACCCCCACCCTTGTGAAGCCGATATTTAAGCGGTGGCGATGGGACATAAACAATAAACGTAATGAACATGCATATTATACACCATGAAAAAAGAAAAGACGAGACAGGTAAGGGGTTTCTGGGGGACCCGGGTGGGGTAAAACAGTTTGTGGCACTGAATCTTCAGAAAGGAAAGTATCCGAATCAACACTGTTCTTGAGTCTGCGTGGTGGGATAGTGGCAGGGGATCTCCCCCTGTTCCCTAAACTTTTTGGCAGGTAACATAATCTTCATAATTTACAGTTCAATAAAAAGAAAGGGGTAATAACTCGAGGAGAGAAGTCACCAGAAAAATTCTGCTTGCTCAACAGAAATGTTCCCACGAGCTGGAAATTTTGTTATCTCTGGAGGCCAGACTGACTGTGCCCCAGATACCCCAACACAGGCAACTGGGAGCTACACCTCCCTCCTGAAAACAGCAAGGTCACTCCCGGCAGGGAGACGGGAGGTGGACAAAACAGGGGTCTGAGGTCTGCCAGCCCTTGCCCCAGAAGCCAAACATTGATGAAAATGCACTTCAACTTTCTTTCTTGGGCTCAGCTGCAGGTGAGGGTGGCGTGTTGTTACAATGGGAATTCAGATTTATTAACACTTACAGGCCCAGGGCGCCTGGCTGGCTCAGTCCGTAGAGCATGCAACTCTTGATCTCGGGGTTGTGAGTTCGAGCCCCACGTGGGGTGTAGAGATTATTTAAATAAATAAAAATGTAAAAACAAAACACCTGCAGGCACCAGACACTGCCTCTCACATTTATATGTTTAATCGTCCTGACAACAATGTACAAATAAGACAAGGAAGGCCCAGAGACGACGAGTGATTTATTCTTATTAACACAGCCTAGGATACATTGTAGTGGTCATCTCTGGAAAATATAACCTCCACACCGATTCATTTATTCTTCCAACAAATTTTTATTGAGCACTTACTACACAGACACCATACTAAGGTGCTGAAGACTCAGTGGTAAAGCAAACATCATGACCCCCAGTGGTCTGAAAGGCGGAACAGACACTCAAGTCATCTCATAGCTACATCATGCAATGGGGAAAAAATACACTAGAGACTGTGAAGGAGAACAATGGGATAAGCACTGTGATTAGGAGGTCAGTGTCTTTGAGAAGGCGAAGAAAAATGAGCAGGAGCCAGCCATGTGAAGAATGAAGGCAAGAACATTCCAGGCAAGGGGAAGAGCATTTGCAAAGCCTCTCAGCCTAAAAAAGCATGGTGGGGGAGACTGGGGAGAGGAGGGGGCTGGAAAACAGGAAGAAAGCCAGGGTGGCTAGAATGGTGTCAAGGAGGAAGAGGCTGGCTTTGCTCACCACCATATCCCTAGCACGAAGCCTGGTGCCTCAGACAGAGCAGCTGGGAGCAGGCTGGAAAAGCAGGCAGGGGCTAGATCACAGCAAGATTTATGGACCCAAAAAAGCATTTGATGAGACCTACACACCAGGGAAAGCCGTTGGAAGGTTGTAAGCAGAATTCTGATTTAGGTTGGTAAGAGTTCACCAAGCCATAGCAGAGAGCCATTGAGTGGTTTTGCCCAGAGAAATGACAGGGTCCAATTTGCACATCAGAAAGATCTTGATCATGGCTGGGATAGCTCCTCGGCTCATCCTGATGTGTGACTTGTGGTCACTGGATAGTAAATGTCCCCAAAAGCTAAGCATCCCCAGCTGGCAAGTGGGAGGAGGCCGCTTTTCAGAAAAGCAAGACAAAGCAGCAAATGACAGGATGTGTTGACAGAGCATCAGATGGGCACAAGGCTGTTGGCAGATGGAAAATTGTCCCAGAGAACGACTCAACAGGGTCATGGCTTATTGTTCATGTCGAGCCATTAGGAAAACACAATTATGTGCTTCACGGATACTGCAAGACATAATCTGAGACAGAGTACAAACATTTAGCGCTTCATCCAAAAAAAAGAGGTAAGACAACTAATGCAAGAGCCACTGGAGGAAATGCTTGCATTACACAGGTGGGTGGCCAAGCCCTCCAGGTTGTTTGTTTTTTCTCCTTGTCTCATGTCTCTCGTTTAAAGTCAAAGTTTGGCTCTCAGGCATCCACAGACAGATTTGGAAAGGAAATTAAAATGAACTCTCCCAGGTGCTTAAACATACATTATTATCTCATTTAATTTCATAAGCAGGTAAGCACTGGTAACCCCATTTTGTAGATGAGGAAACTAAGGCCCGGAGGTATTAAGTAGCTTTCCAAATGCCCCTGCTCCCCTCTCCAGCTTCATCTCTTGACACTCTGGTCCCCTCTTATGCCTTTGTACATGCTGTCCCTTCTCTACCTGGAATGCTTTTCTCTACCTTCTTCACCTGGCCAATTCATCTTCAAGCACAGACTGGGTGTACCCTCCTCTGGGAAGCCTTCCTTGACTACCCCAGCCTGGCCTGGTAATCCCACACCCATTTGGAATTGCTTATTTTTACCTATCTCTCTAATAAGACTGTGGCTCCTCAAGGTCAAGGACCAGGTCTTAAACACCTGTACCTGCCTGGCATCTACCACAAAGTCCTGCATACAGCAGGCGGTGAATGCTCTCTGCATGGCTGAATGAGTGAATACACTCTTCATAAGTTGCAAAGCCAGGATTTGATCCTAAGCCGATATGACTCCACAAGCATATCTCTTGGCCAGAATTTATGTCTGTGTCTTTTTTTTTTTTAAGATTTTATTTATTTATTTGACAGAGATAGAGACAGCCAGCGAGAGAGGGAACACAAGCAGGGAGAGTGGGAGAAGAAGAAGCAGGCTCATAGTGGAGGAGCCTGATGTGGGGCTTGATCCCAGGACTCCGGGATCATGCCCTGAGCCGAAGGCAGACGCTTAACCGCTGTGCCACCCAGGCGACCCCTATGTCTGTGTCTTATACTGATCAATCAGAAAACATAAATAAGCATGGAATATATTACAACCATACTGAGGACTTCATTCATCCCTCCAAAAGAGATCCTGAAAAACACCACTTCTCTGGGGAAGACAGGATGGTGTCTAAGGGTAACGGGTTAAGCAAATCCTTTTTCCTTTTGCAAGAGAATTTCACCTTTGCTAATTGTCTTGCATAACTCCCCTGGAAACCTGATGAAGGTAAGATGTTAAGTATGTTACTAGGCAACTCTGCTTATGGCAAAAATGACCCCTGGCTGGTAAGCTGCATCTGGACTGGAAATAACTATAAATAAATTATAAATATCTGATAAAGAAACCAAACTTTAGATTTTCCTGAGTGCAGTGACACTTACAACTGACATGCCCCTTGCAAGATACCCTGGAAGATGGAACTACTACAGGAGCTACGGGTCCTTTGGGGAATAAGGCTTCCGAGCCAGGGTGACTTCCAAACCCACCCGTCATGGGGCTTATTCCCTTGCACCTACAGTAAAACCTGCAGAGGGCAGGCAGGCAAGAGAAGAGCTGGGGGCCACCTCCGTGGACTAAGGCAGGGGCTGCGGCTGGAACTATTCCCATGGAAGAGGAGCAGATCCTGTGCCCTGCTGGCAGGTGCTGGGTCCTGCCCACCTCTTACAAGAAGACAGGGACCAAGTATCGCCCATGTGTGTCTTGTGAGTCTGAATGTTTAACTGAACCTCATAGAGTCCCTGTGGGAGAACAACGAGAAATAAGGGAACTGATCCAGAAAGAAAGGAAACCATCCCAACCAAAACCACCACTATGCCCGTTCTGAACTGGAAAGCTCCTGAGACTCTACCATTTATACCATTTATAAAAGACCAAAAACCTGGGATGGAGCCTATGTTCACTGTCCTACAGAGGACCTGAATGGCAGCTGGCAGCTGGCAGCTGGCAGCAGAAGTGAGGGAGGGCATGGCTTGCATGATCTCCCAGAGGCCTCGCCACAAATCTGGGATGCAACTGTGGTTATGTGAGAACACTGGAGATCAGAGAAGTTAAGTGACAGGTCCAAAGTCACACAGCTTGTAAGTGGCAGGATATCAAGCCAGGCATTTCCATTGAACTCAAAATCACATTTGAATCCACTGTCTGGTTTTGCAAAACAATTCACTTATAGCTCAGATGAATGTATAGAATAGAAACAAGCATGGGGGTTGGGGTGAAAGGACCTCCTTAATGTAGGTAGCACCCCTGGGGCACTCAGTAAATATTTGCAAAATAAATGAGCAACAAAAGGCCCAGGGTCCATATTCCACATTATCAAGTTCAGTTCAAGTCAAAACAGCAAAATGGAACAATAAAATTTATGCATGAGATTGACCCTGGGTGATACTACTGAGTTAGATTCATTTCCAACAAGTTTCTAAATCATTCCTGCAAATTAGGCCCAACTTCGAGATAAGCACGTTTTAATTAGCTGTAATATGAAGGCATTCTATTACCAAGTGATGTTTGAAGTTGAAAACCAAGGCAGAAGGCCCAGCTGGGAATCCCCTGGCCCCTAGAAGAGCCAATGCATTAACAGTAAAACCAAGGGGAAGCGACCCCCTCTTCCATCCCTGAAGAGGCTGGGAGCCCCACGTGGCACCACAGAGGCTGCAGAAGAGACGAGCACACTCTGAACGCCAGCTCAGCCAACCAGCTTCTCTGCTGCCTTTTGTAACATGACCTCTTTGGACCTCAGTTTTCTCACCTACAAAATGGAGACACGTGTGCCTGGTACAGTTCTTACGAAGGCTTAATGAGATGATATGAGAATGAGCCTAAGATGGGTAAATGCACAACAAATACATTTGTGCTTATTTCTACCCCACTTTTCTCCACAAAATAGCACGAAATTTAAAAATAAAAATCAGTGAGAGGGGACTTTTTGTTCAAGATGACAGACATACACTTTTTGCCTCTCCCCTCTTCTAAACAACACTAGAATGCCCCCCCAAAAGATACACAACAAAACAAACACATACATATATATTCATAATTCAGATAGATAGATGGATTAAAATAGATTAACTCCAAAAAAGCCCCCATAAAAACACAAGAAAGGACTGGGGATCAGAAACACCAAGACTGCTGGGAAGTAAGCAGTCAGACTGACAAAGAAGCCTATCAGCTCCAAGGCACCAGCACACCAACATGAGACCTCTGGAAAAGCTATTATCCTAACTGAACCCCAGGACATCCCCAAAGAGGGGCAGCAGGAAGCCCGGGGCCAGGCATGTGACTAGACATTTGTGTGGTGGCCTACAGACCTTGGAGAAGCTGACTGTTGGATCTGCCTTCAGGCTAAAGCCAGGGAGAAGAACTCCAATTAAATGAGAGATGTGCCTCAGAGACTGCCCCCCGTGGGGAGGCATGACAGGAAAAACAAAGTGCACCAGTGCCCTTGGGTAACTGCTGGTCTACATGAGAAACAGATGCCCCAACCTCAAGTGAGCTTGTCCCAAGCACTAAGAGAAGTTACCCGCTTCGAGTGTCCACCCACAAACCATACCCAGGGCACCCAAAATCAACAGCCACGTTGCTTAGCCACAGAATTGTGGATCTCACAGGCATTGAGGAAACTCACAACTACAGAGCAGATCAGTCTAGACCTCTGTTTACAAGTAAATGTCAGTCAAGAATCACCAGGCATTTGTATAAAATATCAGCATAAAAAGGGGCCTAATGTGAACAGAAGAACTAATCACCAAGAAAACAGAGTTAATGCAGGAAACAGATGATAACTTTTTAACTGTATTATAATCCTCAAAAGGACTCCATTAGAAAAAAAGGAATGGGATACCCTGATGTAAAATCAATCAAGAAATACTACAAAATTCTGGGAAATGAAAAGTGACAATAAAATTACTGGACATGAACTGAAGAATGGTTATGACTAGAAGTACCCCCACCCAACTCCCCTTAGGGGTTAGCCTTGGGGAATGGGGCTGAGAGGGCAGTAGGGAGAGGAAATGAGAATGAGTGGCCCCCACCCCCATTTTCCTTTATAGCCTACTATATTTCTGTGTATCTTACAAGGAATAAAAACAAATTAAAAAAAAAAGATGGCGGGACTCAAGATAAATTGAAAATGACAGAAGAGTGAAATGAAATTAGAAGTTAACAAGCAAAAGACATGTGTGATATCCTATGTTATAGGTACAAAGGACCCACTCATTTACCTCCAAGCTTCCGGGGAGCCACTGAAGACAATGGGAATAGGACAGCCATGGATCATGGCCAACACTGAGGCAGGGACCAGGTAAAGAGCCTCTTGTTGAAGCTGTGACAGGACTCCAACCCAAGGAGAAAGCCATGGTCCCCTGACCAGAGCTAACTCCCTTAGGCACAATCCAGAAGCTTCTCAGAAATCAGTGTGGAGTCCTCCCCACCACACAAGAATGTGCATGACATCTCAAGTAAGAGAATTCCTTGGGCCCCAGAAAATTCCATTAATTATCATTTTTCTTCACTCCGACCTAAGAAGCAATTATCCTGCAGCTCTCACTCCCATCACGAGATAAGGATGAATCCTCAGCAAGTGACTCAAAGTCTCTAAAAATCATCAACATGCTGGCCCTTGACTTCCAGGGAACCAAAAGGAAGAGGAGTTTTCTCCCTAAGATGCATCTCCCTCAGACAGGCACTATGGTGATCCCCTTTCTATGCATTTATCCCCAGCTGCTGGGAATGTCATAGCTGTACCCCTGCACGAGGAACCTCTCTGCCACAGGGAGCTACCTGGGACAAGGAGATGCCCTGATGCCAATGACTGGATATTGCGAGAACCAAGAGGCACAAGCAGCTCCCTTGCCCCAGTTTGGGACAACGCTGAAGAACCATCCCAGATCAGTGACCAGGTTCCAGGCCAGCTTCTCCCTCTGCCCAGTCCTGCTTCCCTTACTCCCTTACAGGTATACTTCATGAGAAGTTCCCCCAAATAAACCTTCCACAGGCTACTCTCCACCTCAGGGTCTGTTTCCAAGGCAGCCAATGTAAGACTCTGTCCAAGACGAAGGAGACTCTCCCTATAACCTATGGGGGCTTGAAGAACTCGGGGGTCTCTGGGATATCTGACAGTGTCTGAGCCAAGGCTACAGGGCACAGGCCAGCAATACATCCCCCTTGTCCTAAGCCAAGGTGGGAAAACCTTCCCACATCCCAGTCTATAGCCATGTTCTCCTAAGTATACTTCCCATGCCAGCAATATCAGCATCGCTTGTTAGCACTGCACCTTTTCAGCCCTTCCCTAGACCTACTACTGAGTCAGAACGTCTGAGAGGGCACCCAGCGATCTGTGTTTCAACTACCCTCCAGGTGATTCTGAAGGTTGAAAAGCAGAGAATCCCTGACTACTAGGTGAAATCAAACACAAGACATTAAACTTTTCCATCAGCAGAAGACCAAGAGACAGCTGCTGACAAGAGTCTGAGCCAGCAACATGAAACATCCCATACTCTGTTCCACACCTCTGGCTCCGACGCACTCCTCTACTTACAACCCAACCAGCTGGGATGTGACACTCTTTACAACAATCTCTGCTGGTGTCCCAGCTCCCCTGTAGGCAGGCCTCCCTGCCTTAGGCTGATAGAATCCCCAAACCACCCTCCAGGCCCCCTTTGCAGTGGCTCTTCCCTCTGCCTAGGACATGCTTCCAGGAATTCTACATGCCCCCACATAGCCCGCCCACCATTTCCTTTAAGACTCTGCCTGTGAGGCCTTCCTACACCCCTGGCACTGCCCCAGACAATTCTATATTTAATTAAGACTCCGCATTTGGAGCCACGTTACAGATCCACACAGCCTTTCAGCTAACAAAGAGAAGTTTCCCGTTGAGTGGTTGAGGCTTCCGGACAAGGCTGGGTCCCCTGGCACACAGTAGGCACTCAATAAAAACCTACTGAACATCTGAGAAGCCCAGCGGTAAACGGGTAATTACATATTGAAAAACCACCATCTTGTTGCTCATTCTAGCAGGCACCAGAAGTTTGCGGTTCTACAGGAGCAAGTTGAAGCTTCAGGATAATTGATCAAAATTTATTATCCCGTGTTATACGGCATGTTTTCACTAAGAGATAAAATTACAATTTACCACGACTCATTAAGTTAATAATTACTTACCATATGCTTTTATTGCTGCTCCCAAACCACACTGAAAAATCACTGTGCAGGATTCCGGTCCATGTAAATAGGATGACTGCCAACCACGTGGATAAAGAATTTACTGACAGGGAGACGCAGGACTAAAATATCGAACTGAAAGTCCAAGCTCTAAAGCTCCACCCCTCTCATCCCCGTGACTCTCTAGGTTCCCTGCACCACATTTTCTAGGTCAGTGGTTCTGAAACCGGCTCACTTTTCTTCCCCCGGGGGATACCTGGCAAAGTCTGGAGGCGTTTTCGGCTGTCATGACCAGGCAGGAGGCTCTACTGGCACCTAATCAATAGAGGCCAGGGAAGCAGCTACACACCTTATAATGTACAGGACAGCCCCCCCAAAACAAGGAATTATCAGGTCCGAAGTGTCAACTGTGCTGAGGCTGGGAAACACTGTTCTAGGTCAAACGGGACTTCCATAAATGTTTCTTTAATCTGAACTTCATAGCAACAGTATGAGGAAGGCATTACTGTCCCCTTGTACAGATGAGAAAACTGAGACGTGGAGTGGTTAAATGATGTGCACAAGGTCACCAGACCTCTCCAGCAAATGGCGCAGCTGCAATTGGAACCAGTCTTCTCTGCCTGATAAACCCAACTCTCCTCCCACACAGATTCAAGAAGGAATCAGAAGCCAAGGAAGTGAGCAGCTCTTTGTTAATTCTTTAGGCTGAATGGTCCAACTAGAGACTGCTTCAAACCGGATACAGGAAAAATCAGATCCAGAGACCAAGGCATGGAAACACCTGATGTTAGGAGGACCCTTCCCATGCAGCAGCTAGGACAGTCAGTCCTCCAGCATCCAGGGCTGAAACCCGTTCCTCCAGCATTGTAACTTTCAATTGTGCAGCTCTTTATGAATAGAAATGAAAGCATTTCCTGCTGGGGCCACATGCTATATATGCACGATTTCCAACCTCAAGGCAAACCCCATGGGGGAGGTGTTCCTGTACCCATTTTGCAGATGAGGAGACAGAAGCGCAGGGAAGTTAAATAATTTGCCTGTGCTGATGATGGTGAAGGCAGCATTCAAACCCAGTTCTGCCACGTTCCAGAACTTACACTGCCTTCCTATCTTGAGACTAGTTCTAGGAAATCAGAGAGGCAAAATAGCTGGTCCTATGGAATCACACAGGGCTGGCAGTCCTGCAGGAGTTTCCTTTGCTATATGCACAAACTCAGCTGCTCTTCCAGGCTTCCTGGCTGCTCTCTGTGCTGGGCTCTGTCCTCTGGGCCTACTTGGGTAAGCTCCTCTAGGAATATCAGGTCAGCCAAGAGACTCTTGGCCCCTGCTCCACCCTGGGTGTGATGTGCTCACTAAAATCTTCTTCTTTTTTTTTTTTTTTAAGATTTTATTTATTTATTTGACAGAGAGAGACAGCCAGCAAGAGAAGGAACACAGGCAGGGGGAGTGGGAGAGGAAGAAGCAGGCTCCTAGCACGGGAGCCTGATGTGGGGCTCGATTCCAGAGCACCGGGATCACGCCCTGAGCCGAAGGTAGATGCTCAACGACTGTGCCACCCAGGCGCCCCTCACTAAAATCTTCTAAGAGCCAAAGAGATGCTAAGTTCCTCAAGCTACAGAGGAAAACTGGCGAGCCCTGAATTCATTCATGCATTCATTCAGCGAATATTTATTGAGCACCTATGTACCAGGCCAGCTCTGGGAATACAAAAGTAAAGGTAGACACAGTGGTTCCTGCCCTCTGAAGCATATGAGGGCGCATCTCCTCTAAAAGTATCATCCTCATCCCTCCTGGGTGCACTACACTTCACAATTACAAGGGACATGCCCAGGCTTCATTCATTATATCGCCACACCACAGCTCCACATCTCACTAGACTGATGTTCACTGATTCGTTTTCCCTTTGCCAAGAGGGAAACAGAGGCCCAGAGAATGGCACTATCATGCTCAAGGTCACCTAGCAGACTGCGGGCAGCAGTGCCAGGCCAGGGCTGTGGCTCTTGACACTCATATGGTACAGAAGTTTGGCCGACAGGACCCTTCAGGACAGACTAGGGGAGGAGTTATGGAAAACACATTTAGACGGAAAGTATTCACATCCTCCAGAGTCCCCAGGACCAGCCATCTCAGCTCACCTGGCCCACAGGTCCCACCCGCAGTTACCTGTGCCCCTGCACAAAGAAGCAGTGGGGACCTCACCCACCAGAAAGGCTAAGCAGGCCTCATAAATCTCAAGTACAGGTGAGGTGGGGACAGCAACTCCCACTTCTTGGATTTTCGTCCCAGGGAGACTCCAATCGCTCACTAGCCGAGCTTGTGTTGATCCCGTCAAGACGCGAGACGCTGTGCCCAGAGCTGCATGGGTAGGGAGTTGCATCACTTACCCACGCACATGCTTCCTGAGTAGTTCTGGGTCAGGCACTGTGCCAGGTGCTGGGAGCCCACAGAAACCCGTACACAAACAACCAAACCACTGCTACACGAAGTGTGGTTGCTGGACTGCTGGCAGCATCACCCGGGAGCTCACTAGACATGCAAATTCTCACAAAAAGACTTGTATAAAAATGTTCACAGCGGCTTTATTTATAATGGCCCCAACCTGGAAACAAACCCAACATCCATTGGGAGGTGAACAGATAAACCAATTGAGCTATATTCATACGATGTAATTTTACTTAGCAATAAACCACAACTCTGGATAGACACAACACAGATGAATCTTGATGCTATGGTGAGCAAAATGAAACCAGATGCAAAGATGTATATGCTGCATATGAAATTCTAGAACTCAAGTATACTTAGCACACTGAAACTGAACTTAAAGCAAGCATTGGTAATAGAAATCAGATAAGTCGTTTCCTGTAGAGGCGGGGATGGAGACCGTGGGCTGGAAAGGAGCATGAGGGAACTTTCTGGGGTATGGAAAATGAGCAAAATCTGGATTGGGATGGTGGTTACACAGGTGTTTATATTTGTCAAAACTCATGGAACTGTGTACTTGAAATTTGCATTTTATTTTATGTCAATCATATCTCAGTAAAAAATGACCTACAAATCATTTGCCCTAGATCACAAAGCCACAATTGGAGATTTTAACCCATGTTTGCCCGATTCCAATAGCCAGTTTACACTAGCCTGCCATAGTTGAGTGGTGGGCCCCCAGGCAATGCCCTGAGCCTGGTAAAGTGCCTTGCCAAAGTCAGAATGAAGGGACTCCATAGATACCCATGGAAGAGTGTCACAATCTCCCCCTAACCCCTAAACCATGACAGAGACTTGAGGGGTGGGCACATAAGTGTCAAGCTGGGAGTCAAGAAACTTGGGTTCAGGCCTCAACTCTGCTCTCCACACACTATGTAACCTATAAGTATACTACTCTGTGACTCAGTTTCCCCTTCTGTGAAGCAAGGAAGAAGGAGAGGATCAGTGGTTCCCAGTATGGGGCCACAGATCCTGGGAGCCACAGGGCCACAAGCTCCTATGCTCACTAGGCATTGTTATTACATGAAATGAGTAATGTGTCTGCCTCATATCTGGTAAGCTATTTTTCAAATGCATGTTAATATTATTGTAATTAATAAAATAACATCTATTTCAAAGCAAAAATGAAACCACAGCAGCTTTTGCCATTATGTATTTTCTCAAACAAAAGATACCAAAAGAGCAGCCACTGCTCATGACTTTGGTTTAAAGTGGCTGGAATTTCTGTGTAGAGCATCACTAAGGGGACAGTCACCAAGGGAACAGTCGCCAAGGGCCCTTCAGGGTCAACTGTCCCATAGTCGTCCGGCATCACTTGGGTAAATGCTTGCCCTTGTGTTTCTTAGGCCTAGGTCTCTGTGGGGGCAAGCCTCTTGTGTGGACTGCAAGGACCGAGCCCCTAGTGTGCAGGCTGTGCCCTGGTTCTGCAGCCCAATTTACAGGCCCCAAGTTTGGTCATGGGTGCACCTTGGGCCTCAGTTTCCCCTCCAGTTCTGATAGTGATCAGCTGTAAGACTGGAGCCCGGGCACTTCCCTCCCCAGTCCCTCACCAACAGACCCTGGTTACAATGTGCCCTACCTCCCAACCACCAGCACTAAAGATGACTGCCCACTTGGGATCTGCTACCAATAAGCATCTGACCCACCCCAGCTGAGCCAAGTGACTTTCCCTTCCTCATTCTGCCACAAGCCTGAAGATTGAGAAGCAGGTCTCACATCCAAGTGCAAGGTCAGACCTTTCTCTCACCTACCTTGGTGGACCAGCTGCCACCCTCCTCCACTTGGACACACCCTGGGCTCTGGGCCAGGGGTCCTAGATCACAGACAGAAACAGAATCACCAGCTTCTCATTCCCTGAGTGGTTCCCTCCCTGGCCGGGTTTCACCCTAGTTCTTGGTGCTGAGTCAGAGCTTTACAGAGCATCAGAATAAAACAGGGGCCTCAGCTGAGTGCCCCCCACCAGAAGGCCCACATGTGGGACCACCCCACTCTGGCAGGGTTTACAGAAACACCACCCGCAAAAGGAGCACTCTGGGCTAAAGGCCACCCACCCACCGACCCAGGCTTTGAGGCACAAATTCCAGATCCCCATGCCCCCCCCCCAAACCAGAGGCTGGAACCTTGCCAACTTAATATTTTAAAATATAAAGCCAAGGGCAGAAGACAGTCCAGCTGCCCCCGCACCCAACAGTCGTCTTCTGCTCTCTCAAGACTCCACTTGCTACTTTTAATCAATATTCCCTCCATCAGACTGGAAATAGCCTGAGAACCGGCCTCCTCTTCAGGACACCATCCCCCTCTTCAGCTTCTAACTTTGCCGGTCACAGGACAAAGATAATTACACCCATCCGCTGTGAGACCTCACTTGCTGCCCACCTCGTCCCCCACACCGCCCAGGCTCTACTGGCCCAGGATCCCACTCCTCCACTCGGGGGAAACTGTGGAGGGCTTTGCCCTGCGACCCTAGAAGCCGCTCCCCAGGGCCTGAAGACGCACTCAGCGAGGCCCAGCCCCTAGGCCCTGCGTTCCGCGAGGGGACGCCCCCTTCCCGCAGCATCCACACAGCAAGGGGCTCGCGTAAAGCCGGTGGGTGGGGTGAGGTTGAGACCCCGGAGGGCCGCCCATCCAACCACCCGACGCGCACTCACCACGCAGCGCCACGGAGCCCGCGCGTCTGCGCCAGGGCCGCGGGGAAACCCACGCGCGCCGTTCAATCCGGGCTCCGAGTGACGAAAAGCCGCGCTGGGCTCCGGCCGGCCCAAGACCGACGCGCCTACCGCCGGACGCACCCACCGTCTGGCTTGCTAACTAAGTTTGAAAGTTCCCTCCCCAGCGAGGGAAGAGACGCGGACTGCGCAGCTGCACCTAAGCGTCCAGTCCCGTGGGGAGCGGGGTCGGACGCCCCTGTTCGGGGTGCCCGGCACGCGACTCTTCCATCCGGAGGACTCGCCGGGGCAGCGCAGCGGGGACCTGGCTGGGGGCGGCGATGTCGGAAAAGGCCGGGGGGTAGGGGGTGTCCCTCTCTGCAGCCCCAGCCTGGAGGGACGCCCGCTCACCGTTCCCGGGAGGGAACAGGCCTCGATTGGCCATTGCCAACTCGGAATCTCAGGCCCCGCCGGGCAATTAGTGAACGGCCAATTAGTGCGCTTGGGCGCCGGGAAGTTAAAGCCCCGACGCGCGAGTTGGTGACCGGGGTGAGGGCCGGGACGGCGCGGAGGCTGGACGTGACCGTGTGTGGCTGTGTGACCGCCGGGCGACTAGTGTGTCTCAGGTTCACCGTACATGGGTGGCTGTGCGTGACAGTGTGCGCCCGTGTGAGAGTGTGAGCGTGTGACTGTCGGAGCAACTTCTTTGTGTGACTGTCCCCTGCTGTGACTGGGTGTGACAGGCGATGGGGGCATGTAACGGAGTGTGTGGCATCGTACTGTGTGAATGGGTGACTCGTATGTGGCAATGTGACAGTGTACGTGGGCGAGTGACTGCATGTCATTGTGTATAAATGACTGTTAGGGTGACTTCTGTGGGACGGTAAAACAGTGTAAGTAGGTGCTTGGCTGCCTATGTGTGGCAGTGGGTCACTGTGTGTCAGCCTGCGATTGAATGTGAGGCTGTCAGGGGGACGTGGGCGAGCGTGTCACTGTGCCATCGTGTGAGCGACTGTCGAGGTGACTTCTGCCTGTGAACGGAATAACTCAGGGCATGAGGGTAACGGCGAGGGTCTCTATGTGAGTGGCATGTGCCCGTCGGCGGGGCTGATGCGTGCGGGTCCCCGCGCACTGGCACCGCCGGCACCTCCCCCCGTGGGTCTCCGAGAGTGCCCGGTCCCGAGCCGCCGGGTGACTCCTGCCCCGCACTCCAGCCCGGGACGCTCCCGCCGCGGCGCGGGGTCCGAAGGCGCGGGCAGGCCGCGCCCGCCTCGGCGCCCACCCCCGGCCCCCGCCTACCTTGCCGCAGTGGTAATAGTCCAGGTGCGCCAGGCCGGCCGGCTCGGCCCCGGGCCGCGCGCCCACCGCGGGCGCCGAGGGGTACAGGCGGACGTCCATGGCGGGCGCGGCGGCGGCGGCGGCGGCTCCCGCGGGCAGTGCCTGGGCGGGCGGCGGGTGGGAGCCAGTGTGCGAGCGGGTGTGCGAGCGCGGGGGGCGGGGCGGGGGCGGGGCCCGGCGGAGCGCCCCGCCCCCGCCCCGCCCCGCCCGTGCGCGCTATTGTTCCGGCCTCGGGCGCCGCGGAGGGCCGGGGACCCGGGCCCAGGGGAGGGGGCCCCTCCTTCGGGGCGGGCCGCCCCGAGGGAGGGGGCCCCTCCTTCGGGGCGGGCCGCCGCCGGGTCCCTCGCCGGGCTCTGCACCCCGGGGGTCCGGGAGGGGCGCGCGCCTGTCCAGACGGCCCTTTCCCGTCCCGCCTTCCCCACCAAGGGTGAGGGGAGGGAGCAGCCCATTTGACACCCCTCCCCAGAAGTGGGACACGGCCCACCCTGAATATTTAGGAAGCGGGGGCGGGAGAGGAAGGCTGTGACAAGAACACTTTCGAAGATGGGTGCTGCCTTGCCCGGGGGAGCACGGCCCAGCCCCTGCGGCTGATCTTAGGAGGCCCTCCCTCCTTGTCCCACTGATCCGAAATCACTGTGAGAGGGGCTCTGGGAGTTGCTGAGCTTAAACTCTCACTTTACGTATGAGGAAACTGAGGCAAGGGCAGTCACTTCAGTAATGAAGCTCCAAGTGAGTGGGCCCACTGCCCCCAGAGGATCCAGGTCTGAGACAACCGGGAGAAGGCAGAGGACCCTGCCCCCTTTAATGATAGGGTTGGGCCATAGAAATGTCCTAGAAACTGAAGTTTTGAGGGTCCAGAATCTACCCCCCAACCCCTACCCCAAGTTCCCCTGGAGACAGAGAAGAATGGAAATGGAATGGTTCCCATGGTGGAGCAGAAAGGTGACTGAAGCAGGCTCCTTCTCCCACAGAAAAAAGCCCCCTAACTCCTCACATAACCTGCCGCAGCTGGCCTGTTGCTCCTCCCCTTCTCATCCAAGAATTGTAGAATTGTCTACACTAGCAGTCTCCACTCCCTCACCCCTACTGACTGCTATACCACTGCCCTCTGGTTCCTGGCTCTGGCACACTGGGATGTCTGGCTGGGAAGTGCCAGGAGGCCAGGAGGCAGAAGTGGGTCAGAATGGGATTGTTGGATGGCAGCTGGACATGGGATGCTATCTGGAGAAAAGGGAGTGAGCCTGTTGGCCACACAGGAGCCAGCTTGGAACTTAGCTCCCAACTGCTACTTGAGCTTTGTTCGTCCTGACTGCGAGCTATGACCCACTGTTTGTGACCATAAAGATCCACTAATACAAGATTGGTGTGGGAAACAGGCTTTCGCTAAAGGTTTGGGAACGACAGAGGGAAATTACTGCTCAGAAAGGAAAGAACTTCCAAATAAATTTCATCAGTCATTGTTTCTAGAAATACACTGCCATATCTCATCAGAAGGAATTTCCCATTGGCCCCTCTACTTTTTTTTTCCATCTGGACATCCAGCTGACCCAACACTATATATTGAAAAGATCACCTTTTCCCCCACTTCTCTGCAGTGTTAACTTTGTTATAAACCAAGTCATCCATATGTGTATGGATTGTTTCTGAATTCTTGAGTCTGTCCCATTAGCCTATTTTTCTTGTGCCATTATCATACTGTCTGAATTTCTGTAGCTTTATAATAAGTGCCCCCACTGAATAGGTCTACACACTTTTATCCTCAGGACTGTCTTGGCTATTCTTGACATTTGAACTTCAACCTGACATTTTTAATTCAGCTTTTCTGTTTACACACACACACACACACACACACACACACACACACAATCCTGCTGGGATTTTGATTGCTATATTGCTATCACATTGAATCTTTAGATCAATTTGGATAAAATTGACATTTTCAGTATTAAGTTTTGCTATCCATAAACATGGTATGTCCCTTCACTTGTTTAAATTTTTTCATTTTAAAGTTCTCTCAGCAGTGTTTTATACTTTTCTTTCTTTTGTTAAGATTTATTTATTTATTTATTTATTTATTTATTTATTTATTTATTTATGGAGGGCAGAGGGAAGGGGCAGAGGGAGAGGGAGAGAGAGAACCTCAAGTAGACTCCCCACTGAGCACGGAGCCTGATGTAGGGCTCGATCTCAGGACCTTGAGATCATGACCTGAGCTGAAATCAAGAGCTGGATGGTTAACGGATTCAGCCACCCACACGCCTCACACTTTTTTTTTTTTTTTAGTTTCTATGTAGAGCCTTTGCACATCTTTTATTAGATTTAGTCCTGAATGTTTTATATCTTTGATGCTATTATAAATGGTTTCTTTATATGGCTTTTTATTTTTCTGTTTGTTTTAAGTACAGTGCAGCAGTCTTAAAACAAGTCAACAAATTCCCTCACTCTTCCATGGAGTGGAATCTAACAACTTTCCCCTATAAAAGGGATGGGTTTGGTGAATGGTTTTTAACAAATATAATATGGCAGAAATGACACATGGCTTCTGAGTCTAGGTCATGAAAGTCGATACAACTTCTGCCTGGCTCCCTCTCTTGGGTCTTTGGAACCCAAAGCCACTATGTAAGAAGTCCAAGCTGTTGTGCTTTAAAGAAGTCTGAAGTAACCTATACATAGAATCCATAGGCAAAGACCCTGAAACTAAAAGAGTAAGATGACTCACCAGCCCCCAGTTGGATCAGCCCCCAACTGTTCCAGTTCCATCTACTATTTGACTACAACCACATGAAAAACCCTGGGAAAACACAGCTTATCCCTTCCTGAATCCAAAATGTACAGAAATCATGAGAGATAATAAAACACTATTGTGATTTTAAGCCATGAGGTTTTGGGGTGATTTGTTACTTGGCAATATAGATGTGGAACATATATAGATTTTTGTATAATGCCCTTGTATTCAGCAACATTGCCCAAACTCACTCATTCTAACCATTTATCTTTAGATTCTTTAGCTTTTTAAAAAATATACCATATTCTATCTCATCTGCAAAAATGAAAGTTCTATTTTTCTTTGTCAATCCCTATACGTTTTATTTCTTTTTCTTGCCTATTGCACTAGCTAGTACTACCAGTGCAATGTTGGAAAGAAGTAATAATAGCAGGCATCCTTGTCTCATTCCTGATCTCAGAAGGAAAGCTATCAGCATTTCACCATTAATTATAGTGCTTGTTATAGTTTTTTGTTTAATTTCATTATGTTGTTTTGTTACTTTTTGTAGATAACTCTGCTATGGGCTGGGGAGGTCAAATTTCACAGCAATCCTGTACATCAGGAAATAAGACTGCTGTGGTCATTTTGCAGATGAGAAGAATAAGGCCCAGAGAGGAATGCTCAACATCACAGTCTTAATAGCAGGACTAATTGGCAGTACATAGGCCTAGAAATCCCACCTGGAGCACTTCCGCTTCCCTTACTTCCACAGTCCTGGTCCCACTATATGTATAACAACAGCCACCACAGTATGGAGGCCCATGTGCAATGGGTCAGCTGCAGGCAGCCATTTGGCTTCTCTAAGCGTCTGCCAGCAGCAGCAATATCAACACCGTCCTTTGTCCACTCCCTTCCCTAAGGAGAGGGTGGGCACCAAGGAGGTCTCTGGGAAGGCCAGCAAGGAGCCCAGCAAGGAAGCCGTGCAGACCCAAAGCTTGGACTTGCCCTTTCATGTTGGCAGTTGACCAGATAGGAAGTTGATGACTCAGTTTCCCCAAAGAAATATCCAGTCTCATTTGCTGTCCTCAGGATAAGAATAGGGCTTGACCCTTCCTCTCTTTCTCTTGATTCCATACAGAATCTGTGAGAGGGGAGACTCAGGTCTCAGCCAGTGACCAGCTGGTTCAAGACAGCTTTGTCATGCCCTGCCTTCAGCAACCTGGTTTGGGGACCCAGAATATCTTCCTGTACATCTTCCTGTTCTCACCTTCTAGTATCATAAACAGCTGAGATATCAGAATATAGATATGTTTTAATATGTTTTACTACTTAGATATGTCAAGGCAATATCTATGACAATTGCCGTTGAAAAGACAGTTTGTTACTCACAGCTCCCAAGAGAAGGAGGCACATCACGCGATGGAGGTGGGATGGGGTGAGGCACACAGGGAAGCATATGCATTGCTCAGAGGCAGAGGGAGAGGGGAGAAGTGTGAGCAAAAGCATTTACTATGGTTTCCCATGGAAAAGAATAGGCAAGATAGGGTAAGCAGATTGAGGATTGGCTAGTTCAAATAATTTCAGCAGTCTCCAGGCCTAGGGACTGACCTTAATTGTCTGGTACCCAGCCCTGGGTGGTGAGGGCAAGTGGACAGTGGCCTGGAGTGTGAGAGCTAGGTAAAGGAGGTGGTTGCTGGTATGGGCTCCAGATTGGTTGGTTTACATTTGAAAAGCACATGCACAGAAGAGCTGTTTACTATCTCTAGGAATTGGCTAACTCTAGAAGGGGCAGTCCGTCCAGGGTCTGCAAGGCCCCAGATATCAAAGCATCAAATACAGAAAGGACATAGTTAATACAAGACATGTCCACTCATCCCCAGGATCCCAGAGAGAAATCAGTCCTACTCCAACTATGGTCCCTTTACCTGAGGAATGTCCTGGCTTTAAATCAAAATGGCCAACTCTCTAAAAACACCTGTGGCCAAGGAGCTGAATCCCAATTGTGGAAGTCTTTAGGTCTCATCATTAATATTCTGTCTCAGTCTTCTTATGGGTACTTGGTAGAATTATACTTCCCCTCCCCTTGAAGTTAGTTATGACAGTGTGACTTGCATTAGCCAAGGGAACATAAATAGAAATGTTTGTCACTTCCCGCCAAGAAGTTAAAGGATCTGGGCATAATTGACTCTATTCTCTTTTCTGTCATCATAAAAACCCTAACAAATCCCAACTCCTCCTTTAAGACCCAAATCAAGTAACAACTCTCTGGTGAAGACTTCTCCAAGACTCCAACTCAATGTTTCAATTTGCTGCTCCAATAACTGTTTGCACACGGAACGAATTCACCAAACCTTAGTAACACACTTGCCCCGTGAGTATCTCCAGGTCAGGGACAATGTCTCACTGATCTTGGCGCCTCCAGCGACTAGCACAGGAGCTAAGACAGCATGGATATGTCATGCCCTCCTCCAGAGGAGACAGAGCTTTGAAGGACCTAGGAAGGTAGAATAGGTTTCTGGAAACCAGAGAAAGCCATTAGACAAAGAAATACGGGTACCGGCAGTCAGCAGTGTCGTGATGCTGGAATGGTAAGATTTGTGGGGATATGGATGGAGCACAGGAATGTCTGCAACAGGGCTCAGATCCGTCCCATAACAGGGCAGAATTCTGCTTTCCTTAGGCACGCTCACTCTATGTGTGTGTATGCACACATGCATCTCCTTTGGGAACCTAGTTGAGGTGGGTGACTATTGTCTGGGGCAGTACTTGGACATTCCTAGGGCCCTGGCCATCGTATTCCCACAACAGCACTCCAGCGCTCCAGTCCATTATTTCTGACAACCAGCCAAGTCAGTCTACAGCATCCACTCCAAATGTCTGCCAGACCAAAGACCAAATGGACCAATGCGTGTGGTGGAGGCTTTGGAACAAGATGATTCACTCAGGCCCCTGCACAGAAAAAAAGCATGAGATGCCAAGGGTTCTGAATTCAAGTCCTGAGTTCTGCTCAACATCCTGTTTGATCTTAGCCAAATCACTGCACTTCTATGAGCCTCAGTTTCCACTTCTACAACATAGGGTTTGTTGTGAGAAGCAATGATGAAATAACAAAGCACTTCTAAAACTGTGAAGCACTATTAAATTGTGAATCATTAAATGATGTTTTCCTAGTCAAGGATTCCAAAGTCCCCTCACAAAAGGAGACTTCTCCCTGATGCCCCCCTCTTGAATCCCTGTCTATCTTTCCAGAGAGGCAGTGCCAAGGTCCATCTGGGAGACTTCATACTCCTTGGGGTTTCCTGGGGAGAGGAAGCGGGGGCTGAATGGAAGGAGGGAGGGTGGGAAGAGTCCACGGGAAGTTCATGGAACACCTGCTGAGAACCAGCACCTGAGCTTTTGGGATCCTCTCACCAGACTTCAAAGCGGGCATTATTATCAAAGCACTTTTCACAAATGAGGAAACTGAGCCCTCCCAGAGCCTCAGTCACACAGCCAGAGCCAAGACTTCTCTTTTCTTTTCCTTTGAGGATAGTTGACACACAGCAAAGAATTACTGAGCACTTCATGTGTGGCAGGCACTGTGCTAAGTGCTGGACATCTAGTGCCTCTATTAATCTCAATAACAACCCCTTGAGGTATGTACTACTATTATCTCTGGTTTACAAATAAGGAATGCTTATCTTGTACCTAGGAAACTTACCAAATTGTCTGGTATGTGCCAATAGTTTTTTTCCTGTAGATTTTCTGTGTAAATGATCATGTAATCTGCAGAGGGATTCTTTTCCTTTCCAATCATCTTACCACTTTTTTGTTTTTTCTTATTGCATTGTCCAGCACCTCCCAGATCAAAGTTAAATAGAAGTGTGGGTATCAGGCATTCTCGTCTTATTTACTTCAATAAACGCATTGTTCACATTTACCATTAAGCCATTAAGTAAGATAGTTACTGTAAACTTTTGGTAATACTCCTTATCAGTTAAAGTTTCTTTTTATTTTTAGTCTGTTAAGAGATTTCTTCTGGCATTAGTTATGGTTTACAATGCTTTTTGAGCATCTATTGAAATAATCATTTGGATTTTATCTTCAAAGCTAGTATTGAACCATCCTTGAATTCCTAGCAAAAACTGTTAGAACCTATATTTGGCTGGAATTTGGTTTTTAATCCTGCTAAATTCTATTTGCAATTATTTCATCTAGGTTTTTTTATGGCTATGTCAATAATCGAAATTGGTCTTACATTTTTTTATGCTGTTCTTGCCAAGTTTTGTGTGTCAAGATTATAATTATTTTGCCTGATGACTTGGGGAAGAAGAATTTGGATAACTGATTCAGCTTCTTAAATTATAATTGGATCATTATGCGTTATTTTTCTTCAGTAAATTTTGGTAAACTATACTTTTTTAGAAAGTTGTTCATTTCCTCTAACTTTTCAAATGTATTGGTGTAAAGGTGTTTTTAGTATTATTTTAGTTTTAAAAATTCTACTGTATCATTTCCAGTTACAGAATGATTAAGTCACAGTGATAAAGGCATGCATAGGGAACAGAGTTCATGGTATCATATAGCGTTTTATGGGGTCAGTGGATACACTTGTGGTGAGCACAGCATAATCTATACACTTGTTGAATCACTACATTGTACACCTGAAACTAATGTACATTGTGAGTCAGCCATACTTTGATAAAAAATTTCTATTGTATCTATTATCAATGCTTTTTTCCTTTTTTAAAATCAATTATACTCAAGGTTTGTCTATGTCACTATATTTTTTCTCTAATCTATATTTTCTATTTTCTATATTCTCCTCTACTCTCCAAATTTTCTACAGTTACTGGGTTTTTAAAATATTAACATTTTTAAAAACAAAGATAATATTTATAAAGTACCTGGTACTTAGCATTTGGTAAATGCTCATTAAGTTAATACATGAAAACATATTTTTGAACACATGCCAGAGACCAGAGATTCAACTATGACTGAGACATAATTTGTGTTCTCAAGGAGCTTACAGCTGAACTGGGGAGACAGCCAAGCAAAGGGTCATTTAAATACAATGTGATAAACACAACAGAGGCAAGTACAAAGTGGAGGGGAACACAAAGGAAGATTTCCTGAAGGATGCGGTGTTGAGTGGATTAGTAGGCGTTACACTAATGAAAAAGATGGGCGTTTCTTTGCTCCACCCCTGGACCCATCTTCAGCTGACCCACCCGATATTCTCTACCACTGATAGTGGCCTTAGCCATGTACAGGCCTGGGCAGAGGAGAATAAAAATAGAAGAAGATACGTGACAAAATTCCTCATAGTGATAGCTACTCCCCCACCTTACTGGTGGCTTTGTCCACAGGCTCAGCCTATGGGACACATCAGAGCCAGTACACTAAAATAAAAGCTGTACAACTTTCTGATCACTCCCCTCCAAATCCTCCCTGGGACCTCAAGGAAACCATTCTGCAGAAACCTCAATTTCCTAGTCCAGAGGAGTAGGACTTCTAACGTCCTAAACTGGAAAGAGATAGCAGTTTGTTTAATGGCCATGAAAAAGAAGGGTTTCATAGTCCTGATGTGCTGACAGCAACCACTCAGCTGTGGACTCACTCAAGAAAACTATTGAGCACTTACTAAATACAAGTGTTTGACGTGAATTATTCCCCTAATCCTCCCAACCACCTGTGGGAAGTTGCTTTCCCCATAGCAAGGCTGTCACGAAAGTGAAACTTGGAGAGGTTAGGCGAGGTTAGCCCTAGATAACTCTGGACCTGAGACTTAAACCCAAACAACCTGGCTCTGGGGTCCTTGAACACCAGCTCGTATGGGCTCATGTCCCCAGCACATGGGACAGAGCAGACCCTGGGTGACTAAAGGTTGGAGTGAATGGACAGAAGAATGAATTACCACGAAGACTAGGAAGCAACACGGAAATTAATTGCACTGTAATAGTAAATGAAAAAAGCAAATGACAAAATGGTGTGTGAGAGAGAGAGCTTGTGTTGGCAGGAACTGACTGGGAGGGAGCCTGAGGGAACTTTCTGGAGTGATCACAGTGTTCTATATCTTGATAAAGGTTTGGGTTACATAGGCAGATGCAGTTGTCAAATCTCAGTTAATGTACATTTAAGATTTGTACATTTCATTGCATGTAAATTTCAAATCAAAAGAAAATGTAAACAAATTTGGGGCTCTAATTAATGATACTATACTGATGTGTTTTAGGGTTAAAGGATAATTGTGTTTCAATCGTATAAAAAAAATGAGATGGACTGATGGATGGATAGAGAAATGGCTGGATAGATGAATATGATAAAGCCAGGAGAGTAAAGCGCTAATGGCTGAATCCAAGCCGTGGATATACAGGTCTTCACTTCTAATATTCTTTCAACATTGTTTGTTCAACTGTCAAAATAAAGTGTTGGGGGAAATATCTTGTGCGTTGTGGTGGCTACTCTGAGAAGGCATTTGTGCCTGACACTTCTGCCTGCTCACTGCTGTTTGCTATGCTTTCCCCTTTAAAAGAATGCAGAGAAAACCCTTCCCACCCCTTCCTCCCTCCCCCCCAACTCCTCCCTCATTTCATCCAACAAATAGGAACAAAGTGCCAGTTGGCAGCAAATCACTTCTCAGGTTCCTCCTCCTCCATCAAGCTCTGCTCACCCCCTCTCCCCGTACAGCATTGGTTACTACCTCTGATGGGGACTGTCTAGACCCCAACTAAGGGCCAAGTAGAGTAGAGTTGTATGGAGATCACATGCACACAGGAACCCCACCATACCGTCAACCTTGCAGACAACAACTCGATTTATCTTTGCATCCCCCAGCTCTTGGCCTGGCATGAAGTGGATCATCCCCAGTCACTTAAGGAATGCAGACACAGAGACAAGGAAAAAATGTCCTGGGTCCAGCAGGTGGAATTCCAGATGATTTTTTTTTTTCAAACTTTCTGTAATGGTGTCCAATTGCCTTTTGGATAAGAAGAGCTCACAGCTTACTCAGGGGCCCCAAAGATGGTTTTTTACCCATTGAGGGAGGAAGAACCAGCATGCTGACTTGCTGTGTTTGTTTGCTTGGTTTTGTATTTATCACTGGCTTTTTTTTTTCATTTGCTATATGGTTTCTTTAAAATACCCAGAGAAGGAAACCACTATACATAGAGAAATTTGAATTTTTGAATGCCCGCTTCCCGTCTGAAATGTCACTTGCACGTTAAATCTGTGTCCCTGAGTTGCTGTGGCAACCTCTGCAGCACTCTTTGCCCGGGGTGACAAAGGGGCCCTTTGTTAGCCGGGAGGCCAGGTCTGGGTGCAGGGACATCCTATTCAGCCCATCATAACAAAGGAGCACACGTCCCCCTCTCTGAGCAGGGCAGCCGCCGGCCTGATTATGCCTGCACTGTTGACAACCTTCCATGGGGAGACTGAGAAAAGAAATCCCCTATTATTGGCATCTTTGAACCAAAGTTGTTTTTCTCTTTTCTCTCTCTCTGCGCCGCTTGCTGTCCAAAAACCCCTTGCAAAGGGCCCCACTCATGCTCTCGCAGAGAAAAACACCAATTGTAAGGACTACCTGGAAGAGGGATGAGGCTCCCAATCTTAATTGAATCTCCTAAACTTGGTTATTAAAATGGCAACTCTAGCAGCAGTGGGTGAGCAGATGGGCTCTTCAAATTTTAGCAAGCAGCCTGGCGCTGGCCCAGAAAGCGATCCTGACTGCCCCTGGCTCTGGTGTGGCCTCTATACTTGACAGCAAGGGGCTGGTGCTAAGCGCAGGCCCCCATGTACTTGGATCAGCTCTGGGACCCAAGTGTCATTCAGCCTTGGAGGCTCTTCCCTCCTCAAAGGTGAAGTTGGGAGGTGGGGGAATGGGTAGGCAGTGCCTGGCCCAAGCCTGGCTGAGCTGGTCACTCAAGAGCAAGGCCTAGGTTCTTAAAGGTTCCAGGAGGGTAGAGAAGAGCCCGAGGCCCAGGCTGCTGCCCTCCTTCTGCTCCCAGAACCATGGGCTCCTCACCCTGCACCTGCCGGGTTAGGCCCATTGAAGACTCTAGAGGCTTTTACTTTCCTTTGTCACTGCTCCAACCAGAATCACCACTTCACACTTCTCTTTCTGTTCCAGGGATGTGTGCAGAAGCGAAGACTGGGGGCTCCAGTAGAGCCAGAAACAGTGTCTTGTTATTCACTGTGCACCAGGGGCCAGCACAGGGCCTGGCGCACAGTGTATGTACTTGGAGAATATTTGCTGAACCAGCAAGTCATGACTGATTGAATCTATCAGTAGGGACTCATTCCATCCTATCAACCACTTTTGGAGGCTGAAGCCATTCCCCCATCCGATTCCATTTCCTGTTCTCCTCTGTAGCCAGGTCTAGGGCTAGGGCAGGCTATCAAGATGGCAGATGTGGTCCCCGCCACAGAGCAGCTGGGTTTAGACAGATGTGTGGGCAGACACCACAGTGGAGGGTGGTGAGTACCAAAGGGGGTTACCCAGGGGCTGCAGGTGTTAGGGGTGGAGGCTGTGGGAGGCAAGAAGGGAGGATGGAAGGAGTACAGATGGCCTTTCAGGATAAAGACCCTCCCAAAGTCTCAGGAATGACTAGGAACTGACTGAACTTTAGTCAGAAGAAACAGCAAAAGCAAGGAAAGTAGCCTGTTACGCGCAGAGCGTCCCATGAAGCTAGTTACTAGTAAAGAATATAGGGCATGGCAGAGTCTGGATATAGCTGGAGAAGCAAACCCTGAGAGAGGACCCCATAACCCAGGCTTTGGAGCTCAAAGCCAAGGTGACCAAGCACGGATGCACAGGTTGTGTACTGCCTAAAGGAGGTGAGTGGAGTTGAAATCCAGCCTGCATTCTACTGGGGAATAAAGGCCCCTCCTCCCAGTTGTCAGTGGGCTCAGCTTAGCCAGGCTCACCCTGCTGTGTCAGGAATTCTTCCATTATTGCTCAGCAACTCAGTTACAAAGTACAAGATCTTTGAACATGTTTCTAAACACTATCAACTCTGCCCTGTGTTCACTACATTTCCCTTTGTCCTGAAGTTGGACCCAGACAAAAACATCTTCCCCATCAAAAATTCAATGGGACCCTTACAAAGTGACAGTGGATTGAACAGCTGCATTTATGTAAGAGTCTCCCCATCCCCCCCTTTTTTTGGCCCAGCACCAAAAATCAAATGCCAAAAAGGCAACCGATCTCAGCTGCTATGGAACAGACTGTGTCAGTCCAAAGGTTGTTTCATGTTGGATACCATGTGACCCTGGTTTGGGGGCCTTATATGAAATTAATAAGTGCGGATGAAGGATCATCAGCAGTGTACTCCCCATGCCTCACCCAGTGTGTGGCACACAGCAGGTGCAATAAACTTAAGACGGAAATCCACACCCTGCGTTTCTTTGATCCCCACGAAAGGCAGCAAATTAGAGCTGGTGGAGAACACTGTTATTTGTGATTTTCCATGTTAAATCCAAACATTCTCACATTGCCTTAAAATTTATAAATGCAGAAGAATGGAACTATCCCAGAGCCTGGCTCACTGTGGCTCAGAGTAAATAATCAACACATCATTTATTGAATGAATGCACCAAAGAAGTAAGTAATGTCTCAAGACGGGCTTTCACACATCACATTATTTCCTAAAAACAGGACATGTGGGTAACTTCCCCATAGCAAATGGAACTCATTCCAAATTGGAGGACTGGAAGTGCAAAGTGACAGTTCTGGGGCCTGTGACACCCCCCTCTGCTGCCCACCTCTGCTCTGCCCCTGAATCTTACCTGCCTGGGGCCCCTACCCCCAAATCTTCCTTTCCTCAAGTCCCCTCCTAGATGCCATTCATGATTTCGAGAGCTCACATGCCCCACCCTGGGACTCTTCACCCCACCTCAGCCCCCACCCACCAGGCCTAACCCTGCCCCCTTCAGCTCAGATGTCCAGCATGGCCTCAAGTTCCATAGGATCACCTCTGAGGGGAAGAGGACTCACAGGACTCCTCCTGACCCCCATCATTACCACTTGAGGGAGGGAAAAGAGCCAGAGGGTCCAGGGTGAGCCCTCTGGGGTGGAGGATTGGTTTGGGTTGGGGGGGGCAGCATTCAGCTCCTGGTACTTGGGAACATCCCCATGGCCCAGCCTGCCCACCTGGAAGCTACTGTCTAGTGGCGGTGGACATTCTCTAAGGCTCTTCCTCCCCCACCTAAATGTTTATTTAACCCCCAACTTTATCCCTACTCCAAATTAATAGTCATGGTATTAGCCCTTTCCCTCATACACATTTTTAAACTTTTTCTTCCATGTTGATATTTATCTTTTAACCTTACAACTTCTTTTGCTCTATAGAAATCTATCTTCAAGCAATTAAATCGCCTGCCTTTTCCTTCAGTTTTTCTAAAGTTTGCTAAAATATTCTCGGTTTTTTTTTTCAATACTGCATGGATTTACAGATCAAATTTTTTCTCTTTTCATCTTTGATCTAGCTCGGAAGTTTATTTGGGAGTAAAGACCTGAGGATACTTTCTAGCTTAACTTTTTAAATCCAAATGACTACCCAATTTAGATATGATTTACTGAATAATTCATTATTTCCTTCCCAAATGTGAAACACCAACTTCATCGCATGCTGAAGAGCCAAGGGTCCTCGGGTCTATACCTCCACTCTGTGTCCTGTTCTCAGCATCAGTGTCTCTTTTGTGATTTTCCTTACTTTACTTTACAACATGGTTTGGGAAAAGGGTAAGGTAAGTCCCACTAATTATGCTTTCTTTTCAGAAAATTTCATTGTTCTTTCATACCTGTTTATAATAATCTTATTAAATCCCATCAATTTGAGGGTGTATATGTGTGTTTGTTGGGATTACACTGAATTAAAGGCTAATCTAAGAAGAATGAACATCCTTGCTATCCTGAATCATCTTATCCAGGATAGGAAGTCCTATTATTTATTTACTATTATATTTTTTTAAAGCTCTATTTTATATCCTTCAATGCAAACTCACTGTTCTCTCCACACAAGACCATTTCCTGATCTTGTTTCTAGAATCCTCCTTGATATACTTTTTACTTAACTTTCAGGACACCACACTTCCCTGCTCCTCCTCCGGCCGCCCAAGTTACTCCTTTTTGGTATCTTTTCTGGTTCCTTCTCTTCTCCCAGAACCTCTTAGCCTTGGACCCTGGAGCTCAGAGTTGAAACTCTCAAGGATTCCATTGAGTGAGTAATTCAGTGGTAAATATTGTTGGGCAAATGGGTCTCCCCATGGTTTGTGTATCTTCCTCCTTATGATTCCTCACCAGTGGGAACAGTGGGCACAAGAACCATGGAGGGTCCAACTTCTTATCATGTCAGTACTGACAACAGCTGCCTGGTTTCCTCTGGGGTTAGCTCGGCCCAGCGCAGAGAGCTTTTGGAGACTGGGGCAAGAAAGCCCCTTTGTCTTCAAGTTAAGCTTTCTTGTTGATCTATGAGTACAGCAATCTCGATTTGAAATGCAAAAGCAGGAGCTACATTTAGAAGGAAATTGTGGTAGATTGCAAAAATGACCCCTCCTTCCCATGTGGAGAAATGATCTCTGGAGTATGTCAGTCCTAATTTCAAAACTCGGCTTTTCTCTCAACTCACGATGTGGCCTTGGGAAAAATAACTTATCTTCTGAACCTCCATTTCTTGGTCAATAAAATGCAGACGATAATGCCTAGATATTGCAGGCAATTCATTTATCCATTCATTCAACAAATACGTATTGAGCGTCTATCACTTGGCATGGTTTTAAGTACTAGGGACCCAGGACTGATAAAACAGACAAAAATCCATGCCTTTGTGGAACTTATATTATAGGATAGCTCAGACAATCACAAAATAAACAGAATTATAGGAGCCAGTAGTTAAGTGCAAAAAAGAAGATTAAGCAGGAAAATGGACTGGAGGAAGGGGGTTGCATCTGAGGTGGAGTATTCATGGAAGGACCCCTGGTGAGGTGACACTTGACTTGAGCAGGTCAAGGGCAGAAACAGGCAGATCGTTCAGATGCTAACAGCACTTATTCAGGAGAGAGGTGACGGTGGCTTAGCATGGAGTGGGAGCCATGAGGATGGTAAAGATACCTTACCATGAGTGTGGTGAAGACCAGAATGTTCGGCCTGAGAGATTACAAGAATTGCCATGAAGTGAGTGGCCACTGAGATGGAGGGCGGAGCAGGTTTGGGGGAGACCGGGAATTCTCCTGGGACAAACTCCACTGCACACAGCTGTTCACTTGCAAGTGGAGAGAGCTGCCAGGTAGCTGGGTGCATGGCTGACGAGCTCAGGGGAGCGGCCCAGACTAGCAACAGAAATTTCAGATTAAATAAGGGAATGACGTAAAGTGTTTAAACAGCTGTTAGTCTTAGAAAGAGACACACAGGCCAATACTGGGTACTTGACGAGGCCCACTCCCTGCTAACTTGCTCCAGCCCAGCAGTGTGCACAGTTTAAACCGATGCCTCTGCAAAATCACGTGCTTCCACGTGCCACAGTCCTTGCAGGTTTCTCATAGACGGGTTTCGACAGATGGAGTCCATCAGGAGGACCTGCAGAACTTTCTCCAAGTACCCGTTCCTGAGTTAGTTGTGTCCTCATGGATTTCAACTCAATGGACCTAGGTCTTTATTTTGTAAAAGCTCCCCAGGTGATTTTCATGGACCCCAAGTATTACCCATTGGTCAGAACTCTGAATGCTAAACTGGTAATACCAAGAATAGTGTAAAAGACAACGAAAAATGGAAACAATCTAAATATGCAAATAATAGAGGTGAGTGTTCTTAGCCTCATTTTATAGATGAGGACTCTGAAATCAGGCAGCTGGTGGCTGGCAGCCAGGAACTGACACAAGCTTTTGAGGCACCACACCAGGCTGCCACTAGTCACTCATAATCCCGCTGAGAACGGGGAAGGCTATTCTGCTCTGAGTGACAAATACATGTCAGGAGTGAGTCCCCCTGCCCTCTTAGCCAACTCTTTAGCATGGAAAAGGCAGGGAATTGGTCAGTGTGTCCCAAATCCTGCCACAGCCAGAGTCCCCAGGAGGAGCCCTGGGCTTCAATCCCAAAAGTGAATGTGTTGGGTCCGAGGAACACAGACTCAGATGCAAACTGCTAGCTGACGCAAATAGTCATTCTGCAAATCTTTCTCCCACTTCCCTGGATGCCCAGCACCAGATCATGAACTTCTCCCACCTTAGTGCTGGTCCTTGGGGTCCTGGCAGGAGAGGGTTAAAGTCCTGAGAACCCGGGGACTCTTCTCTCACGGGAATAGAATGTGGAGGGGAGTGAGCTGAGCTGCAGGCTGTCCAGGGCTGAGCATGGCCATTGTTGCAGAACAATTCACCCCCAGGAACAGAACAGCAGACGCTAATTATGGGACACTTGTGTTATCCTGTAATTATGAGGCCTCCATGACCATTAATATAAGAAACTCTGCTCACTGGCTTGCTTTGCTCATAACTTCCCCCAAAGTGCTCTGCTTAGGAGTCTGAAGAAGTAAAACTATTAACTCAAGGCATCAGAAAAACACCCAGCTCAGAGATTCTCTACTTCTGGTTGCATTAAAACGTTCCAGATGCTTGACAAACATGCAGACTCTCAGCCCCACTTGTGGAAACTTGGGTTTGGTGGGTGTGAGTGGAAATGAAGGTAGTTCAGCCACTGAGATTCATAGAAATCCAAATTCAGCCCTCCTTGGAAGCTGGCAGAGGTCTGGGCAACCATACTGGAACTTTCGAGGTATCCCCCTGGCAAGGACTCTGACGCTCTGCTGTTGTCTGAGCCTGTGAGTTAGCAAACTCATCCTCAAACCTGACTGAACCCCAAGCTAGCTCACTAGAAACACCAAGTCAGATGACTATTTTTCTGTTCACATACAGCCTTCGATCTGGTGGGAAGATAAGAATCAGAGGACAACAAGACAAAACTGGTGTGGTGAGGGGCCTGAGGAAGGGAGAGAATGGAGGAGGAAAATGACCTCATCTGAGGGTCCCCTGACCCTTGACCCCTGAGTTCATCAAGTGACTTCATGCAAGAGTCAGAAACACTTATAGTAATCCAGCTTGGGCAAAAAGAATAACTGATGGGTGGGGCACCTGGGTGGCGCAGTTGGTTAAGCATCTGCCTTCAGCTCAGGTCATGATCCCAGGTCCTGGGATCGAGTCCTTCATCGGGCTCTCTGCTCAGTGGGAGCCTGCTTCTCCTTCTTTCTCTTTCTCTCTCTCATATAAATAAATAAAATCTTAAAAAAAAAAAAAGAATAACCGATGGATGAGTCTGCTTAATATGGAAAGAGCTGCAGCTGGCCTCAGAAATAACCAGAACCCAAAGTTAAATGCCGCCAGAGCTCTAGGCTTCACTCTTCCATGGGCTGTGTGGGCCACCTGGACACCACCCACTCCCTGCCTCACATTTTCCAGCTCTCCCATCTGGAAGATGCTATTTCTCTTCCCTCAACTCTAATTTAAAAACTCCCAGGAAGGATTCTGATTGGTCCAGGGAAGTAAGCTGCAATGATTGACAGCCATAGACATAACCAAAGAGTGGAAGTAGGATGGGAAGCCTCTCCCCCAACAAAAAGAATGCAGGACTAAGCAAAATTTGTCCTCTGCAGCTCTTCACATACTCTATTCCATTTTAGCCTCACTACCAGAGTGAGATAGGCAGACTTATTCACCATTCTGACAGACGACAAAACTATGATTTGAAAAATTGAAGTGACTTTCTCAAGGTCACGTGGCTAGTCAGAGGTAGGTCTCCCTGTACCCCAAATCCATGCTCTCCACTGCACTGTGTGGAATGGCATGTTAGATGCATAAAGAAGTCCCAATTCACTGTACAGTTTGGCCAGCTGTACCAAAGAAGGGTGGTAGATGTTGGGGGAGAATTACACAGGACACTGAACAGGGGAGTTGGGACCATATTCTAGAAAGATATGGATGCTAGACCAAAACTCAGGCTCTTGTTTAGAATGCAATGAAAAGCCAATGAAGGTTTTTGAGCAACGGTGTAATGTTGGATTTTTTGGTGCTAACCCAGACCTCTGAAAGAGCTGGGCAATGACACAACATACATAAAATCAGCAGAAACCACAGACAGGGAATGGCCCCACAACAGCTCCAAGTTTCAAAGTAACCAGATACAAATGTAAAATAAAGGGAAATGTAAAGAATTTTGTCACAGAACTGAACATTTTTAAAAATAAAACAGCATATTTGTAAAGGAACTAAATATTAATACTGGCACCTAAAAAAGACAGGAACCAAAAGGAGGAACCTTATGGATGGGGTTAAAGAACATAATAGACCCACTTGAACACAGAATTAGTAAGCTGGAAGACAGAACAAAACAAAATACACAGAGTGAAGTATATTCACTCGAGGAGAGAAAAATGGAGGGAAGACATAGGAAAGAGAATAGTCAGCACAGACAATGGAGCAAGAGGATTCAGTGTATGCGTAAGTGGAGCGCCAGAAGGAAAAGACAGAATGGGGCTTAAATAATATTTGAGGCGATAATGGCTCAGAATTTTCCAAAACTGATGAAAGATATGAACGTATAGCTTCAAGAAGCACTCCAATTACAAAGCAGGATAAATAGAAAGAATCCACACCTAGGCACAGTAGACTAAAACTGCTGAAAACCAATGACAAAGAAAATCTTTTGTAAACAGCAAGGGGAAAAGACAGATTACCTTCAAAGGAGCAAGCCAGATTTACAATTGCCTTCTTAAAACTGGCAAAATGAACTGAAGGAAATCGAATGGCATCTTCAATATGCTGTAAGGGAAAAAAAGTTCCAACCTACAATTCTGCCTCAGAAGTCTTAACAAACACAAAATGTAGATAATTTGTCATTAGTAGACTCACATAAATGAGATTACCAAGGGTCTGGCAGAAGGAAAATGATCCCAGATAAAAGTTCAGAGATGTAAGAAAAATGAAGAGCAATGGAAAGGATAAATACATGGATAGGTTAAAATAAATTACAGACTATATAAAATAATACCAACAACAATAATAATGGCTTATGGGGCTCAAGATATATATTGCAATAAAATATGTGATAATAAGGGGTTCAGTGGATTAAGCATCCAGCTCTTGGTTTCTGCCCGGGTCATGATCTTAGGGTCATGGGATCAAGCCCTGTGTCGGGCTCCATGCTCAGCGTGCTTGAGGTTCTGTCTCTCCCTCTCCCTCTGCCCCTCTGCCCCTCCCCACTCCCTCACAATATTCTCTCTTGTGCTCTCATGAATAAATAAATAAATAAATAAATAAATCTTTTTTAAAAATATGTGACAATAACAGCATATAGGCTGGGAGGAGGTAAACAGTGCTAAGATGTTCCAAGGTCCTTGCATTGACTGGGAAGAAGATAAAAGTACCCACTAACATTGGACTTTGATAAGTCAAGGTCATGTGCTATAATCTCTATGGTAGCTTCTAAAACAATAGTAAAAGAATGTATAATTACTAAGATAACAGAAGGGGAGAACACACATACATACACAACTCGAACAGAAAAAAACACAGGACAGAGAAAAAGACAAATCACATAGTAAAATGTGATTATATAAATGATATAAACTCAAGTATACCCATAATTACATTAAATACATTTGGGCTAAATGACCAAAATAAGAGACAAAGATAGACTGTATAAAAAGCATAAAACTCTTTTTATAGGCTCTTTAACTAGAAATAGATCTAAAATAAAAGGTCAGAGAAAAGTTCAATGTGAAAGAATGTGAACGGGACAGGCTGTAGTTAGGAAGACGAGATCTAAGCAGAGACCTGAATGAAGTGAGAGACCTGTGCATATCTGGAGGGAGAATATTCCAGAAAGAGGAAATAGCACAGGAAAAGGCATTTGCATGCAGGAGGAAGAAGCCCAGGATGGCTGGTACAAACTGAGGAAGAGCGAAAGTGGTAGGCTTGAATCAGAAAAATAGGGTCAGGTTCTGAATGGTTTTGAAGACCACTGTTATTCCAAGTGCCATAAGTAGACCAGCAGCCTGGGCATTACCTAGAAGCTTAATGCAAAATCTTGGGCCCTACTCTAGACTTATGGTATCAGAATTTGTATTTTAACAAATCCCCTGATGATTTGTATGCCTGTTAAAGATGGAGAGGCACTGTTTCAAGCCACTTGAAGGCTTTGCATTTTATTCTACAAGTGAAAAGAATCCACAGGAGGGATTTGAGCAAAGGATTTATGTTTTTAAAAGGATCCCTCTGGCTGCTACATGGTGTGTAAGCTGTATGGGGTCAAGAGTGAAAACAGGCAAGCCAGTGTTGATGTTTTTCACAATAGCCCCAGAGAGAAAGAGTGAGAGGAGTATCTTGTGACCAGGGTGGGGGTGATGAAGGAGGTCAGAAGTGGTCAGACTAGTGGTGAATCTTGAAGGGGGTTAATAGAACTGGGAAGAATCGGGTGTGGGAGTTGATGAGGGANAGAGAAGAATCAAGAATACCTTTTAGGCGTTTGAACCTGAGCAACAAAATGAATGATGGAGCTCTTAACTAAAATGGGAAGACAGAAGGAGGAACAGTCCTGGAAGGAGGCCACTGCTAATTCCGTGTTCTTTTTTGGACATTTTAAGTTGTAGATGCCTATGAGACATCAATCACATCAGCTGGAGGTGCTGAGTTGCCAGGAGAATATATACCTGAACATGAAGGGGATGTCAGGGCTTCAGATAGAAAACAGAGTGTGTAAATGATATTTAAAACCCCCATCCTTAAAGGTCGCTGATTGTTCGATCAAAGTATGGGACCAGAAATGAGAAGATTGTGATGAAAGGGAACTGAGAATAAGCAAGAAAACTGATTTTGTATGGAATTCACCCCAAATATCATGTATTTCTAAACATTAACTCTCAGAAAAGAATTGACCTAAATTTAAGTTCTTACAAAATCTCTCACCTTATGGGAATACATTCTTAATTTCTTTATTTTGAACAAAAATCCTGTTTGGGGAAGAAACATCAACCTGAAATGACCTCAATCAATGTTGGTTTGGGATGATTAGGGATGGCACCTGACAGAATCAGTAAATAAGGAAGGCAAAGAAATTTGACACAGATTTAGTAATTATTGCTGGAGGTAGCACCTCACAATTGCAAGTGTCAGATGTCTTCGTAAACAAGCCTTTTAAAGCTCACTTTGAAATCAATACAGGGAATGGTTGTCTGTGGAAGTCAGGCACATATACCACGAGGACAGATTAAACCACCACAACCCTGCCCTGAAATGGGTTACTGTGGCTTGGGATACAAATTTCGGTGGTAGCAAAAATATAGATTCAAACATTAACGTATCTTAAATGCCTCAAATGGAAATAAAGATGATGGACTGTGGCAAACTGCGGGATGATTCAAACCATGGCTTTACTGATGGTGAAGACACCAACGTTTAAGATGCTGGTGTAGAGTTTGAATACCATTGTTTCTTAAAATATAAATGGGAAAAAAGCAGTACACTAAGTTGTTTTATTATATACCGCTGTCAATGTGTATATGTAATGAAATTATCCCAGTAAAATTTAGAAGTAAATATCTATTTCAGTTATGCCCCCAATGGTTTTTTATATGTAAGCTGGTCAAGAATTTGGAGGCTATTCTAAATTGGAAAATGAACGGAGGCGCTTCTTTTTTTTTAAAGATTAATTTTTATTTATTTGAGAGAGAGAGGTGGGGAGGGGCAGAGGGAGAGGGAAAGACAGTCTTAAGCAGACTCCACGCTGAGCACAGAGCCCAATACGGGGCTTGATCTCACGATTGTGAGATCACCACCTGAGCCGAAATCAAGAGTCAGACGCTTAACCTACTGTACCACCCAGGTGCCCCTGGAGGTGCTTTAAATTCTGGGTTGCCCTCTGTTTAAGCATATATGATGTTGGATATTCCTATGGCTATAAAACGAAATGCAAAGTTATGTTGCTATCTCCAGTTTGGAAGCATGAGGAGAAAGACATGGATGGGCCATGAGAAAACTGGAGACCCATTCCCAACAAAGACAGCATTCTGAGACCATGGTCGTAGGGTGAATGATGAAGACCGTGCTCAGATAACTAAAGACTACCAGACATCTGAAGAAATCCTCTAATGTGAAAATCAGAGAACAAAACAAAACAAAAGATTAGACAGGCAGGATAACGGCCTCTGCGAAAGGCCTCTAATCCTAGAACCCGTGAACGTATTATGTTGCATGGCACCTTTGCAGGTTGAAGGCTGCAAATGCAGTTAAGGTTGCTCATCCACCGACTGTGAGATGAGATCATCCTGGATTATCTGGATGAGCCCAGTCTAATCACATGCGTCATTAAAAATGGAGAACTTTTCCTGGCCGTGGTCAGAGGGGGATGTGACAACCAGCGAAGAGTGAGAGATGTGAGTTCCTAGTTTTGAAGATGGGGGTGGGGGGGATGAGTCAAGGAAGGTAGGTGGCCTCTAAAAGCTGGAAGAGGCAAGAAAACAGATTGTCCCCTGGAGCCTCCAGAAGGAAATATAGTCCTGCAGACACCGTGATTTTAGCCCAGGAGAATTCATACTGAATTCCGACCCTACAGAATGGTAAGACGGTACTTTTTAGTTGTGTTAATTTGTCACAGCAGCAATAAAAACCAAACACAGGGGGGTTCGAGAGACAGGTATGTTTCAAGAAGAGATAAATATTTTTTTCTTAAAAGCATTCATATCTCAAAGAAATGAAGTACCGTAAGCTCAGGGTTCTCTTTTAAGAAAAGCAATGTTCTGGGGCACTTGGGTGGCTCGGTCAGTTAAGCATCTACCTTTGGTTCAGGTCATGATCCCAGGGTCCAGGGATCGAGCCCCACATCAAGCCCCACGTTGGGCTCCCTGCTCAGCCGGGAGTCTGCTTCTCCCTCTCCCTCTGCCCCTCCCCCTGCTCGTGCTCTCTTTTTCAAATAAAATCTTTAGATATATAGATAGATAGATAGATAGATGATAGATAGATAGATAGATGATAGATAGATAGATAGATAGATAGATAGATAGATAGATAGATAAGCAATATTCTGACAACAAAAAAGTACTCTTGAAGTTAAAAGTTAAAATTCAACAGCCAGGTTGGAAGATACAAATGAAGAAATTTCCCAGAAAGTAGATCAAATGATAAAGACAGAGAAAATAGGCAAGAAAAGATAAGAAACTATCCAGAAGATGCCACATCCAAATCAGAGCAGTTCTAGAGAAACAGAGGGCAGTATGTAAATAGGTTCAGGTACCAGTTCCAACACCAACAAGCAACTCTTGGACACCAGCTGGCTGTCCTACAATGCAACTCAGTCCCGACACTGTCTACCTTGAGATAGCATCAGATTCCCCAAGTTAAAGGTTCAGTCCTACAAGACGGCTCCCTACCCCACTTCAGACATCAATCACAGGCCCAAGTTGTAGCCTGTACTTCTGATCCACCAGCTGTAAATCAGAGGTTCTGATGACCCCTCCTTGGGTTGGATTAATTTGCTAGAGTGGCTCATAGGAGTCCGAGAAGCAATTTACTTAACCAGGTCTCTGGTTCATTATAAAAGGATATAACACAGGGACAGCCAGATGGAAGAGTTGCATAGGGAAAGGTGTAGGAAAGGGGCACAGAGCCTCCAGGACTTCTCCAGGGGCATCACTTTCCCCATATCTCCATGTGCTCATCAACCCAGAAGCTTGCCAAACCCCTTCCTTCTGGGTTTTTATGGTGGTGATAGTCAAAGTGGTTAAATCATTAGCCACTGGCAATAGATTCAACCTCCAGCCCTTGTCTCTTTCCCTGAGGTTGGGGGACTGGGGTGCTAAAAGTTCCAAACCTCTGATCACATGGTTGGCCCCCCAACAACCAGCCCCCATCCTTAGGTTACCTAAGGGCTTTCTAAAGGTCACCTCATTAACATAATAAGACATTCCAATCACCAGTAACGTCAAAGATTTTAGAACCTCAGTGCTAGGAATAGGTTGAAGACCAAATATATACTTATTATAATTCACTATATCACAGTATGTCAGCAACAAAATAATCACAATTCCCAGCCACAGAGAAGGACATCAATTGCCATGGTGAAAAGGCCCATGAATATCCAGCAAGATGGACAAAAAATGAACTCATGCTAAAGTATACCATCATGAAATTTCAAAACACCAGTAGCAAAGAGATTTTTAAAAAATATTTTGGATTGGGACACCTGGGTGGCTCAGTTGGTTAGGTATCTGCCTTTGGCTCAGGTCATGATCCCAGGGTCCTGGGATGGAGTCCGTCATCGGGCTCCTCACTCAGCGAGGAGTCTGCTTCTCCCTCTGCCTGTTCCGCCTGCTCTGCCTGCCGCTCCCCCTGCTTTTACTCTCTCTCTCTGACAAATGAAATCTTTTAAAAAAACAAAATTTAAAAATATATTTCTGATTATTTTCAGACCACTAACTAATCTGTCCATTTCTGAGAGGAATATGATAAAATGTCCAATGACAAATAATGATTATCAAACACCTCCCTGGGATTCTGCGAACTGTTGCTTGATGTATTTGTATACTCTTAAGTACATGTATTTTCCTGCCAGTTATATTCTCTTTTATACTGTTCCTTTTACTAGTATACAATCTCTTGCATTATTATACTTTTTTTAAAAAGATTTTATTTATTTATTCGACAGAGATAGAGACAGCCAGCGAGAGAGGGAACACAAGCAGGGGGAGTGGGAGAGGAAGAGGCAGGCTCATAGTGGAGGAGCCTGATGTGGGGCTCGATCCCATAATGCTGGGATCATGCCCTGAGCCGAAGGCAGACGCTTAACCACTGTGCCACCCAGGCACCCCTATACTTTTACACTAAATGTTATTTTGTCTCATACTGAAATTGCTACCCCTAGATCTCTTTTGATATTTGCCTGGAATCCAGTCTTGGTCCCACATTCTTTGTCTTTTCATGTTAAGTGTATTTCTTATTTTAAAAAAATAATAGTGACTCTTTCTTTAAAAAGTCTAATCTTAGGTGTCTTTTAATAAGTAAGTTTAATTCATTTGCATTTATGGCAATTATTGTTATATTAGAACATATTTCACGACTGATAAGGATTCTTTTTTCTTTCTTTCCTGGTTTCCATTGTTTAGGGAGAATTTCCTTTTGCTGGTTCAAAAGTTATATATTCTGCTTTTGGTTTTGTTGTGGTTAGTAGTAACCACTACACAGTCTTTAAGACCTATACTCAAGTTCAATTTCCCTTATTTATTTCTTGAACTTGACAATATTTATATCTACTCCTCCTTGTTTTACATATTATTTGTGGTGTCCTCTTGATGTCAGTCTGATTCTTGCTTGTTGACAGTCTGCTTCACTTCCAGAAACATTTAGAATGTGTCTTTGATGCTCTTATGTTACACCCTACAGCAGGTGTAGATTTTTCCTCTCTCTTCTACATGGTGTTTCATAAACCTTTTCAAGCCAGGACCCTCTTGTCTTTAATTTTAGAAAGTTTGAATTTTTACTATTTTTCCAAATATTTTATCCTCTCCATTTTTCCTCTTCTCCTAGAGTTCTGATTTTCTGAATGCTGGCAGTTCTGTTTCTAACCTTCATATTTCAAAGCATTTTTAATAGTAGATATTTTCCCTCTTTATCATTTACTGCTGCTTCTTAGGCAAGTTCTTCAACCTGATCTTCCATTTCATTAACTTGTTCTTCAGCTGTTTCCGTCCTGCTATCAATTCTATCCTGTATCTTTTTATCTTGACTACTACATATTTCATGCTTAACATTTCCACTTGGTTCTTTTAAACAATTTTAAATTTTTCTTCATATTCTTAATGTCTTTCCTTATTTCCTTAAGGGTTTTTACAATGCTTATTTTAAATTCTGAATCCACTGGTCTCAATAATTCTGCTTCAGGTGGGATGCATTCAGTTTCTTGCCTTTCTTTTATGAGAGGTGTACTTCTCCAGTGTCTAGTTACTTTGGCCTGTGAGTTCAGGTTCCACAAATGTCAGCAGAGCACCCAGCTGTCCTGTTATTCCACTGACCCTGGAGGTCTGGGCTGTTCCTTCCAAAGACTGTGAAATGGCAGCCAGAGACAGTATTGGGGCATTTCAGGAAGAGCAGCAAGAGCAGAACTTTTAAAAGCTTTCTTCCAACCCAACAGGTTTTAATCCTAGTTCAGGGTTAGAATTGTACATGGAGCTTTAAAAAAAAAAAAATGCCACCTCACCGCACACTATAAAATCAGGATACCTGGGATGAGGTTCAGAGGTGAGCAAAGATTTTCTCAACACTGTATTTTGGAAAAAAAAAAATTCAGACCTATAAAATAGTTGAAAGAAATAGTACAGTGAACACTGGTGTGGTCTTTACCTTGATTTACCGAATGTTGCCACATTTGCTTCCTCTCTCTCTGGTGGGGTGAGGGTGTTTTGTTGAACCACTGAAAGTAAGTTGCAGACATCACAAGTTTTCATCCCTAATACTTCAACACAAATCTTCTCCTACCTATCATTGTATCTAGTGTGAATATTTTTAAGAGATTTCTCAGATGATTTTTAATGTGCAGCCAGGATTGAGAACCATTGCTCTAATCTATCTTCCCACCATCGTCTTTACTTACCCTATTCCTTACCCCTCAACATATGTGAGCATGCACACATACCCCCCACACACTACAGACCACATACACGCACACACACACCAAACACACATATACCAGACACACATCACATGTGCACACACACACATGCATACACACACCAAACATATGACCCGTGCACGCACACATCACATGCAAACATACACCATCACATAGCACATGTGCACGCACACACATGCAAACACACACCATCACACAGCACATGTGCACACACACACCACATGCAAATGCACACCAAACACATGACACAAACACACACCATATGCATACACACATCACACAGCACATGTGCACACACACACCACATGCATACAAACACCATCACACAGCACATGTGCACACACACACCACATGCATACACACACCATCACACAGCACATGTGCGTGCACACACCACATGCAAACACACACCGTCACACAGCACACATGCACACACACCACACACATGACACATGCACACCCACACCATATGCGTAAACACACCATCACACAGCACGCACGCACACACATGCATACACACACCATCACACGGCACACAGGTACCACATGCATACACACACCAAACATGACATATGCATGCACATATCACATGCAAACATACACCATCACAGCACACGTTCATACGCACACCATCACACAGCACATGTGCACACACACACCACATACACACACCATCACACAGCACACGTGCACACACACACTCCACCTCAAGGCAGCCTGCAGACTCCCCACGGATTTCTTTCAGTTCTTCATTAATTCCTCAAATCCGTGTTTTCTCCCATTTCTATCATTTCTCTAGGGTAGAGTTTGAGGGCAAGAGCCATCAACCTGGGCTACAAGGTCACCTTGACAGGAACTTGAAGTCCTCAGGCTCTGTATATATCTATTTTATAATGTTGATGTATTTGGTATTTGATAACGCAGTGGAGAAATCACCATTTTAGGCAAAACATAACAGTTCAGAAAAACTAAAGGCAATCCTAATGCAAAATAAAGTCTGATCTTGAATTTGTTCATAGTGTTCTTAAAAGGATATGAAATACTTCTTTAGTCAAAATACACAAAGATTAAATTAACCCACTCTGTCCATAGCCCCATTTTAATCTGAGTTTTAAATGCCTGAAATAGTATTTCAAGTTTTATGATACAGTCATCAAGTTCCCTTAAAAAAAATTTTTTTTAAATAGTGCCTCTTTTCCCATATCTTTACCACATTAAATATTATAAAATTTTAATTTTTTCCAATCTGATATGCAAGGGATGATGTTTCAGTGTTGCTTTAATTTGCATTTCGTTGGATATCAGCAAAGTCAAGCATCTTTTTACATGGTAATTTAGTCACTTATAAATTTTATCTGATATTCATAATGTTTGTCCATTTTTTAATAAGAGATTCTTAAAGAAAAAGTTAAAAGTCTCTCCCTCCAAACCTACCTTTAAGTAACCAATATTTTCTGTTAGTTTTACAACCTTTTAAATCTTTCTCCAAACACAACCAAAATATACAGTTCTAGTAAGATGAAGCCAAAGCTACTGAAATACCTAGGGGTGAAATGTGAGGTGTAGGGAATCACCAAGGAAAATCTGTTCATGCTAGTTTGAGGCAAGTAAAAATCCTAAAAAGAATCCTATTCAAAGATGACAAAAGGGGACATAAGCAAAACTTTCCAACAAAAGAGAATGAAATAAACACAGCAGCATGGAGATATGAAGAATATGCTTCTAAAAACCAAACCCATAAAACAGATGAAAACTTGGGGCAAATCTACTTTCGATTCTCAGTGGAATGGAAAAAAATCACCAAGGACTCCATAGAAAAAGGGATGAAAAATGAGATCCTTATAACAACAGATCAGGTTAACAAAGGAATGGGTGATGCTAAGAAAAATCATTAAGGAAATAATGCTATTGCAACATTTTTTTAAAAATGGTATACAAAGCAATGAAAAACAGACTCATCATTGAAGAAACCCAAACCAGCAAGGTGGGGAACAGACTTGCGAAAATTAACACAGGATATGGGGCAAAGGACAAAAGAATAGGAAAATCCATAAAAGAAAGACAACAGATATTCAATGTAGGATGGTTGGCATTCCTAAAGGAGAGGCCAGAACAAATTGGTCAAACAAACAGTAACAAAGAAAATTCTGATAAAATTATTCCATTTTATGTATAAATCAAACTTTATGTAAATATCCATGTAGAAAAGCAGGACCCTGACTTTTCTGCCACACAATTCACTGCCAGAGACAAGGTCTGAAGGAATAAAAAGAACATGGCCCCAGACTTTAAACCCAGCCAAGGTGCCAATCACCCAGTAAGGAAACAGACAAGATGTTATGAAACACTGAAGAATCTGAGGAGGAGACCATACTTTTTCCAGCAAGAACTAGCTGAATACATAAATACTTTTGAACACGGAAATTGTGTCATGGGAGAAAGACAAATCCAGCCCAACTCTAAGCATGGAATTAAGACTTAATAACTATAAGAAATATGATTATAAAACAGAATGGAAATATTCAATTTCTTGACAGAGAAGGGCACATAATATAATTATCAATAATAGTTTCGTTATAATACAGTGGGACAAAAATTTAGGATACACTAGTCTGGTGCAGATTTGGAGTTGAGATTGACAGAGGAGAGGATAAAAAGAAGAAAAAATGTGTAATTTTCCTCCCCTTTCATAGAGAGAGACATAAGACAAGGTCTTGCTTCTAAAATTGATGTATTAGAGAATCTAGGATTAATCATTCAACTATTACCAGATCTAAAAAACAGAATCTACAGTTATTAAATTACTTCAAAAATTGTGAATGTTACAGCAAAAGATATAAAGCAAGAATGCTGCAGTAAATCACAACAAAAAACAAAATACTCGAACATTTTTAAACAACAGAAATTATTGTGACAACAAATGAAAAAGGGTTAAACACAGATATTTTTAAAAACCTGCTTAAATTAAAACACAAAATACAGCTTGGGAATGCCTACAAAACACTTAAGTAAAACAAAATGATTCAGAAAGATTATGAGTAAGAAGAAGAGCAAAGAGGGTCTAGGAAACACAAACAAGAAGAAAGCATAGGCACAATGTGAGCAACAGACAAAGCAGAATTCTCTTAAACATTCGAATATCATAGAAGTCAGCTGTCATTTAAATTATTCCAATGCATAATGAAAGAAGATTTTCAATTATTTTTTACAAATTATGCAGGACTTAATATAAAAAGACGAGACAAAGCACGAAATGGAACACCATAAACCCAATTATGAATACACCTGCAAAATATTAACTAAAATATTAGCAAATAAACTAAGTAGTATGTTAAAAGAAGAAATGCGAGATTAAGCAACAATTGTTCAAAATTTTATAGACTATTAATGTAAAGAGAGAAAAAACAATCTCAATAAATGACAAAAAAACCTGATTTTTAAAATAAAATCTACCCCTGATAGCAATGTTTCATAAAATAAGAATAGAAAGGGGGGGTGCCTGTGTGACTCAGTTGGTTAAGCGTCCAACTCTTGATCTCAGCTCAGGTCATGCTCTCAGGGTCATAAGATGGAGCCTCACATCAGGCTCCCCAGAGAGTGTGGAGCCTACTTAAGATTCTCTCCCTCCCTCTCCCTCTGTGCACTCCCTCTCAAAAAAGAAAAAAAGAAGAAGAATAGAAATATATTTCCATAGCGTGATAAAAAAAATAATAATTACATGGGGCGCCTGGGTGGTCAGTCAGTTAACCAGCTGCCTTCAGCTCAGGTCATGATCTCAGGGTCCTGGGATCAAGCCCCAAATTGAGACCCCTGCTCAGCAGGGAGTTTTGCTTCTCCCTCTTCCTCTGCCTCTCCTCTGGTTGGTGTTCACTCGCTCTCTCGTGCTCACTCTCCCTCTCTCTCAAATAAATAAAATATATTTTTTTAAATTACACATGCACATCAAATGACTATTGGCATCATGTTCAATGGGAAGACACTCAGAAGCATTCCCCTTAAATCATGAGGAAAGATAAAGAGACAACTTATTACCACCCATTTTGCCCTCTATTCTGAAGTGAAGAGAATAAAACAAGAGGCATAGATATTTGGGGGAAAAAGCAAAATGATCAATAGTCACACATTATATAATTTTCTGTCTGGGGAGAAAACAAGATAATCAATTAAAAACGTATTAGAAATAATAATAGGTTCAGTAAAGTAGATGGTTTAAAATAAATATACTAAAATCAACGGTTTTCTTCTATTTCCAGCAATGACCAATTAGAAAATATAGCAGATTTTTCAAAATTGCGTTCATTCCAATGCCATCAATAAAAAACAAAAGACAGATCTAAAAATAAACTTTTAAAAATGTACATGACCTGTACCGAAAAAGGAACAACTACTTAATTCTACCCAAATATTTAATAGAAAAGGGAGAAAAACAGCATGCTTTTGGATAAGAACATTCTATTGGTGTAAATAATTTTAAAAGACAATTTGGCAGTGTATATCAAAATGGCACACTTTTTTAAAGATTTATTTATTTGAGAGAGAGAAAGAGCAGGGGGAAGGGCAGAGGGAGGGAACACGTAAGCAGACTCCCTGCTGAACACGGAGCCCTACCAACTGAGCCACCCAGGCAGCCACCAGCACACCTTTTTAAGTTCAGCAAACCCATTTCCAGGGACCCCACAGAAATCTTGCACAAAGTAAAAAAATTACAATGTGCAAGACTCAAGAATTTTGGCCTGAGCAACTGAGCGAATAGTTGTGCAGTTCCCAAAGTTAACAAAGTTTATCGAATTGGCAACATGGAGTAACAGCCTTAGAAGGTGCTTACACTTCTAGCCAGCAGTCCCATTTCTAGGAATTTATTCTTAGGAAATAATCATGGTCATCCTTACAGTTTCCAGGAAATTTACTGCAATGGTGTTCATAATAATGAAAAAAAAAATGCAAACAATTTAAATGTTTAACAATGGAATATTGTGGAGCACATAATATTTATGTAGAATATTCAGTGGTATGGAAAGACATACATGATATACCAGAATATGAAAAAAAATCATGTTACAGACAGGTATGTTTTGCATGTATAATGTGATTGAAATTTTGGCCGGGGGGAGCTCCTGGGTAGCTCAGTCAGTTAAGCATCCAACTCTTGATTTCGGCTCCCATCATGATCTCAGGGTGATGAGATCAAGCCCCACATTGAGTTCCAAGCTCAGCCGGGAGTCTGCTTGAGATTCTCTCTCTTCCTCTCCCTCTGCCCTTCCCCCAGCTCATGCTGCTGTCTCTCTCCGTCCCTCTCTCTCTAAAACAAAATAAATAAATAAAATCTTTAAAAAAGAAGAATTTTTGTTGAAGAAAAACTATAGGGAAAAAACCCCTATATGGATATGTATATGCCTAGAAAGATACAAATGAAGTTGTTGACAGTTACAGGTATTACACTGACTTTTCTTTCTGTTTATATTTTCTGAATTTTCTCCAATAATCATGCTTTACTTTTGTAATATAAAAGCTATTTTAACTTTCCTGCACTGAGTCCTTTGTGATTTTGAGAGAGTCCCCTTTCCTTGGGGGCCTTAAGTTTCTCGTCTGTAAGCCAGAGGGTTGGTGATGGATAAGATCCTTTGGGCACTTGTCATGCTCTCTGCCTCCCTTTATTTATTTGTTTATTTATTTATTTATTTATTTATTTAAGATTTTATTTTTAAGTAATCTCTACACCCAATGTGGGACTTGAACCTGGAGATCAAGAGTTACCACCATTAGCCCTGAACCGCCCGTTACGATACTGCCCAGCCAGCCTGTTGCTGGTTAATTCACTCTCCTAGCCATGAGCCCGGGGTCAGTGACCACTTCAGTGCTGACCCAACTCCTAATCGCCTTTATCTACATATCTTTGCCTAAGGGCTTTCTCTGCTGGCCAGAGGTCTCCTTCCACCACTGCAGCCATGTAAGTGCTAGGGACCCATGGAATCCCCAAACAGGAGTGGCCTTCTTGTAAAAACCACCCTGAGTTGATATATAGATACTCCAGCTTCTTCCCCTCAAGGGTGGCTCCCCAAATTCCCCAGTGGGATTGACCCCCAGTTGCCTACCATGGTAATGGACTTGACTGTGAACCCCTTACTGGCTTTCTCCCCTTCCCTGCCTCACTTCCCCCTCTCCCACCTGTGTGTCCTGGGATCACCTTCCATATAAACCATATGCACTACATCCTTGTCTCAGGGACTGCTTTTGAGCAACCCAGAGTAAAATAAACCACTCTCCCCATGTCCCCTCCCTTCAAATCTCCAACTCCCACCACCTTTCATTCATAGCTGCTCACCTTGCTTGTTATTTTGTAGAAAAAGTAAAAGCAATCAGAAGACAAAAATATCAACAAACATTCACAAAAAAACTTTAAAGGCCAATAAATATATGAAAACATGCTCAGCTTCACTGGTGACCAGAGACCCAAATTAAAACAACGGACAGAGCTTTCATAAATACTAGACTGGTGGGGGGTGCTTATCTAACAATACAGAGGAAGACTTGTATAGTCTGGTGTGGATCCTGTTACCTTGGAGAGCGATTTGGCAATATCTAGTAAAGCTGGAGATGTCCATGCCCCATGATCCTATGACCCAACAATCCCACTTTCAGGTAAATACCCTAGAGTAACTCTTATACACGGGCTCAAGAATATTTCCTCCTGCACTGATATCGTTTTTTAAAGATTTTATTTATTTATTTGACAGAAAGCGAGAGAGAGCACACAAGCAGGGGGAGTGGCAGGCAGAGACAGAAGGAGAAGCAGGCTCCCCGCTGAGCAAGCAGCCTGATGCGGGACTCGAGCCCAGGATCCTGGGATCATGACCTGAGCCGAAGGCAGATGCTTAACCAACTGAGCCACCCAGGCGCCCCACTGCATCAATATTTTTAAGAAGAAAAAAAAGGAAACAATCTAACTGCCTACCGATAAGGGATAAGGAAATTTTTGAACAATCATATACCACAACACTATATTAAGGCAAATGAACCAAATCTACTCATGAAAAGGTGAATAGATCTCAAAAGCATGTGTTGAGTAAAAGTAAGTTGCAAAAGGACACGTATGTTATGGCATTATTTATGTAAATATCAGAAGCCTCCCAAACAAAACTATTGTCTGTGATTATACACAATACCGTAAGAGTTTCAAAATATAGGTACCTTTAAAACACGGGCAATGACAGTAGTTTCCTTTGGGGATTGAGATGACCGAGGCTCCAAGTGTATCTATCATGTTTTGTTTCTTCAAAAGAATTTTTTTCCATGTCTTTAAAAGGGAGGGTGGACAAGGAGGGCAGAGAGAGAATAAGAAATGAGACTAGACCAAAGCAAATATGGCAAAACAGTAACATTTGCTAAATCTTGGTGGCAAATTTGTAAATGTTACTTTGTAGTATTAATCTCTGTTCTTTCCTGGGTGGTTGTAACGTTTCTGAATTTAAAAGAAAAATTACCAGGGTGAGGATGTTGGTAGTTACATGAATGTGGGCTTCTGTCAACATTCCCTGAACTGGATGCCTAGAATGGGGGCATTTTCTCGCATGTAAATGATATCTCAATACCCCGCATTTTCAAAAGGGAAAACAATTAAACAAGACATTGATTGGCAGGTGCTCGGCCTCTCCAATAGGGGTTCATTCAATGTCAAAGACGAGGGAGGTGAGAGATGGTATGAACTCTGGGTCAGCCTTGAGGGTCTGTCCCCCAAACTTCAGGTCCTCAGGGCAAATGGGACACCCTTGGTTTTGGGGGCAAGAGTGGACTGAGCCCTCCTCACAGGGTTGGCTGAGTCTAATTTTAGAGCTTTGGGGTTTGGGGGAATAGCTGACTCTGCTTCTCCAGTGAGTTCATCATGTTCCTGGCACCACAATGTTCTCTCCATTTAATTTTTTCAGAAGCACCAACAAATCAGAAAAGAAGTATGCCCTGAAATTGCTATTTGGATGAACGTGACATTTGTAGGCCAGCAACGGAAACTGGAGGAGGTGATGTGTTTGCAACTCACAGCCTCATCTCACGGCCCACACTCCAAACAACACACACGCCTGTGGGGGAGAGCGTTTGCCGGGATGGAAAAGTACAGCTCAATAGCCAGACTGTCCACGAGGCGAGGAAGGAAGGAGGAAGGAAGGACGACAGGCAGGCTGGCTGTGGTACACCAACTGCTGAATAAGTGCCAGGTCCACGGTGTCATATCATCCCCAAAACACACTTTATCAACCCTGTTTGAGAGATGAGGAAACAAGCTCAGAAAGGGCGGTGTTGTTTTGCCAAGGACACAAAGCGAAGAAGCAGAAGCGACGGATTTGACCCCATCTGTTTGATGTCAAATTCTTTATATGATGCCTACAGCAAAGAGAAGGGACTCCGTGCTTGTTTCCTTCCTTTTATCTTGCCATCCTGCCTTCTTCTTCCTTTCAGAGAAACCAGGAGAGGTGTGAAAAGTTACTGGGCTGTTTTGGGGGCAGATGCAGGGCAGGGTAACGAATGGGATGGTGAGGCTGAGGACGACGGAAGAATCCAGGATGAGTCACAGGTTTCTGTCCTGGGGTCAGGCACAGAGATGAGGAGCCCTTGCAGGAAAAGGTGCTGTTGTGGGGAAGCAGAGACCGGGTGTTGGATTTGAAGTATTTCTCGGACAACAAAGCAAGGAGTCCTGAGGCCACTGATTCGTGAAGAGAAGAGAATGCTAGGAGGAAGCGGATGCCTCTAAAAATGGTCTTCCCTGTGGACTTTCTTCTCAGGGTCTAGAATGACCCCTCAGTGCAATGTGTAAGGACATCAGATGGCCTGATGGCCATGGGGGAGAGAAGAAACCACAGCAAACAGACACACAAGCTAAAGCAGCACAATCCCATGGGCACAGTCAGTAAACGGGTGATGGTTGTTCCCACTGGAACCAGGTCCTCAAGGCATCACTGTGTCACGCTGATATTCGTGACAATGATCCTTAACATCAGGAAAATGTTAATATTCAGTCTCTCACGTTCAATAAGGCAAGATATCTAATCCACCTGGTATTCATTCCCATTCAATACCAAACCGAAATGACGCTTTAAGGAACAAGTTTTGGTTTCTAAGAATGTTTACTTGGGGGAAACTCCTTCAGGGAAGAGACTGTCCTGGAAGGAATAGCTGGCACCAATTTGTAAATCTGTAAATAATGGAGTACCTGTTATACATGTAACCTTACCCAGAACTCAAGCATATAAAGCACTAGCGTGGTCTTTCTGTTTCCCCAACCACAATTCCTAGGCTCCTCAGAACACAGTTTGAAAACCACAGGGCTTATATAACAAGGTTATTTTACCAACCAAGGAAACTTTGCCAGGGCCACCCAGAAATATAGCAAAGCCCAGGCTGAAGCTGTGGTTGGGGGGTCAATTCCCAGGTTTGGCTTTCATGAAATCTGAAAACTTAAAGGCAGAAAGAATGGATAGCCCTACACCCTTCACTCCCACCAGAAGAGGGATGAAGCCTAGAACTGTTAGAGAACTTGCTCGTGGTCACACAGCTGAGACAAGAATCACGGTGTTCTTTCCTCTGGGTAACCTGAATGTAGTGATCCATCCCACAGTAGATTGGGGAGGGGGTCCAGTGGAAAATTCCAATCCAGGGTGAGCCAATACATCTGTTAGATTTCTTCTATTTCCAATAGGTAGAGGGGAAAAACACGTTCACATATAATTGCCCTTATAATAACACCTGCTTTTAATGATGGTGAATTTTTGCAGTTGCTTAACAATGAGGTAGAAAAAGTAATGATAAATTTAAAACCCTGGGAAGTTGTTCCAATTAAGTTCAGTTAAATATGCCCTTAGGTAGTAGTAGATGTGGTGAGCAATGTCTTGTCAGAATCCCATCTCCTTGACCAACACGCTCTCCAGCAGACAAGGAGGTCATTGCTTCATTTCTTGAGAAGGAGTGTGTGTGGTGGAAAAGACACAAAACTTGGAGTCAAGAACATCCAATCTACAACAACTCATGAGCCACGGGTACGTGAGAGCCACTGTAAAATGGGCATAATAATATTTACTTCAACAGGCTGCTGGAGGATTGAATGAGATCATGCGCAGGAAAGGGTGATTTGAGGATGTACACCTAATGGTCATTACAGTTGCTGCTGGAACATGGAATCAAATGAATTATTTTGTGGTTTTCTTTAAAATTATCTGAAACCTTCAAGGAAAGATGGTATAATAAATGCAGGCTTACTAAATGTCCCTCTCTGTGAATAGAATAGAATAGAATAGAATAGAATAGAATAGAATAGAATAGAACAGAATGAACAAAAATTAATCTGGGGGGATGTTCAAAATGGTTTTATGGAGAAAGGAATCTCTAGCAAAGACCTGGCATTGGGTACGAAGGCTCCACCAGTTTTGAGCAAATGACAAAGGTTCCAAGGGCGACAGGGCAGGAGAGGGGCCCAGACATTTCTAACAGCAAGTATTTTCTCTTCCTCTTGTTGACAGGAGTGGGGCACAGAACCACTCGAATGGTTTCATCAAAATTTTCATTTTTTTTCACTGAACACTGTCTTGAGGCCTCACAGCGTGAAAGCCGAGTGCTCCAGGTATTTTGTTTTATTTTATTTTATATGAAGATTTTATTTATTTTAGAGAGAGCAAGCACAAGGGTGAGCACAAGCGGGGGGGGGCAGAGGGGAAGGAAGGGGGGAGCGGGGAGCGAGAGGGGGAAGCAGAGTCCCTGCTGAGCAGGGAGCATGATGTGGGGCTCTATCCCAGGGCCCTGAGTTCATGACCTGAGCTGAAGGCAGCTGCTTAACTGACTAAGCCACCCAGGCGCCCGCTCCAGGTATTTTAAAGCACCAATCTCCTTAGCCATTGGCCAACCCCTGAGGAGAATGAACAAAAGTAAATTTTAAATGACCAAGAATAAGCCAGCAGTTCTGAAGCGTGGAATGGACCCCAACGACCTGAGTCAAAATTTGAAAAGTACGTATCTTCCTGGAAAAAAAAGGATCAAATTGGAAGGAGACCCTGAGAATTGATATGTTGATCTTCTCTGCAATGGTAAAAATGCTGGATGAGTGAAATTCAGAAGAATCTCATGATGTCACCCCACTTGCTGGGGTGGTGATAGGGAGATGCACAGTCTAAGAGATGGGTCACGAATGCTGGTCTGGAACAGGATTTTTCAACTTTGCACAACTGACTCATGGACTGGAGAGTTCTTTGTTGCGGGGGGGGGGGTTTACCTTGTGCATTGTGAGATGTTTAATAATATCCCTTGCCTCTACCCACTAGATGCCAGAAGCACCCCCTCACAAACTGTGCCAACCAAAGGTATCTCTAGAATTTACCAAACGTCCCCTGGGGGGATAAGGCCATACTGCCCCTAGATGAGAACCAATGGTCTAGAAGACTCTCTCCCTTACTCCAGAAAACAGTAAGTTGGCCAAACTCGGACAAACCTGTGATGTGTGCTTCTAGCCAAGAAGGAAGCAGAACTCTTTCAAGGGGATAAACACCAGGACAAAGCACTCCAATGACATACCAAAGCTTTACAGAACAGAGAGAGACCACAGCATCTCCTGTGGGCTAAGGGAGCGTGGGGAAAGATGTGGACTGTGAAGAATGACCTTCTTGGCCTCTCTCTCTCCCTGTGAATAGATAGAGGAGCCAGAATCCCTAGAACTCAGTCTCATGCGAAGGCAGAAGAGCTGGGCTGGACTGATGGTCTGAAACTGATTGCTCTGATGGCAAAGACTTGGCCTTAGAAGGGGACCGTCTCTGAAGCTGAGACCGTCTCTGAAGCTGGGACCACCTGAAATTGAAAGTGTCCCTTCCCCTCACTGCCCACTATTGGATGTGTCCCCAACCCAGCAGAGTGACTCCCCTGCAGGCCTTCAAGCCATGTGCTGTACACAGAAAGTCATGGAACTTGCACTTCTAACCATTGCCAGGGCCCCTGCCCCTCCTCTCCTCCCTTCCAGGAACCAGAAGAGCAGCCGTTAAATTCAAGATCTGAGGGGTACAGAGAAGACCCAGGTAAACAGGGAAGGAGGTGAGGGAGAATACAGCTGTTCTAAATTTGGGCAAATGATAGGCTTGATGAAAGTACACTGGTTCAAAAATAAATAAGCTTAAATAACATCAAACATCAAAACTATGGAAATTTTTGAGACAACAGGAAAGAAAAGGAAGAAATAGATCATGCTTAAAATAGACAGAGACTCCATTTTGGAAAAAGATATGGCCAAAAAGACAGGAAACAGAAAAAAAATGAGACCACAAATGTATCACAGCCTCAAAGAAACTAAAGATAAGATGATAACAGATAAGATTAGTAGGATGGGGGAACCAAGGTAAGGAATTATGCACCAGAATCATCCTGCTGTGTTACCATCAAACAGGTAAGAAACCCAGAGGACAGAAGTGACACAGCAGAAAAGTAAGTGGGGAGCATTAAAGATAACCTATAGAAAAACCACACAAAATGCAAAGGAAAAGGTCAAAGATTTCGGAACTATTTCGAGAAGATGATTGCTGTGGATGGCAGACAATGGAAGTAAACATACCTATGAGCAGCCTTGAAGACGAGAGCAGAGCAAATACATCATAAAAACAATCCAGCATCTAACAAAGGGGGAAAAGCTGAACATGGAGATTGAGGGAGGACATGGCATTGCAAAAATATTTTTATTTATTTTTTTAAAGACTTACTTATTGTTTAAGAGGGGGAGGGGCAAAGGGAGAGGAAGTGAATCTCAAGCAGACTCCCCCTGAGCATGGAGCCTGACATGGGGCTCTATCCCAGGACACCAAGACCACCACCTCAGCCAAAACCAAGAGTCAGATGCCCAACCCACTGCACTACCTAGGTGCCCTGCAAAAATATTTTTAGAGAAGAGGTCAAATCTACATCTAGTCTGATCAAGACATTCAACGTAAAGGATTTAAGAAGAAATGATCTGAGCACCCAGCCAGGAATACCAAGTCATTAACATGGGGAGGAATATTAGCTAACCCTCAATCTCTCCACATTAACGCACGTCAGAAGACCAAAGTAACACCTGCAAAGTTTTAAAACAAAAGTATGACTTAAGAGTTTTACACCGAACCAATATTTGATTCATATTTACTCAGGGATTATAGGATCCATCAGCATTTCTTTTCAAAAATGTTCTGATAATAAAACTCAGACAATCATAAGTTAATTCCAAATAAGAAATCAGAAACAGGAAAGCTATTGAAAGGAAGGGTAATAACTGAGTCTTGGATCCTTTTAAATATAAAACTAAGCCTCAATAACTGTGAAAATTAATTTTAAATCAAAATGAAAACTGTAATTCCTAAAGAAAACCTATGTTATGTAAAAATAAATAACAGAGTATCTATAATTGACTCTGATAGCAATCTCAGACCACAACAAAATTAAATGGAGGGGAAAATATGAATACTTAGATTTATGATCTTTCATGATAAAAAGTAGATTTATACTATCATGTGCTATTCTGTTTCTTGACAAATCAAGAAAAAGAGGCTTGAGTATATTATTTTTAGGAAAGCAAAAATATACGATAAACTGTATCAGTAACCATTCTGCACAGTGGAGGGCAGAGGAAGGAGGCAAGAAGGAATGGATGGGAGTGAAAAGTAAAAAGATTTTTTTTCTTTTTTCTTTTTTTAAAAAGTAAAAAGATTTTCAAGGATGAGCCAGGTAAATGCAAACTAAACCAGGATCCATGATCCAAATTTTGGAAAAGGTTGAACTGAAACCCAAACTTACTGAATGAGAAAGAGCACCACCTATACGGATAAAGGGTATGAAACACAATGAGAACATATGTCATGACACTTCAGATAACAAGGTATCAAAATATATGAAGTAAAAACTATAGATAAATATATTGTGGAATAATAGAAATACAAGAGTAAGAAACTTTAACTCCCCTCTCTTGATTTTTGACTAAGTTAAAATATTAAGGCTATACATAATCTAAATTTATTAAGTGACTCTACATGATATATTAAACTCAGTGCATAGGAAACAATATTCTTCTTCTTCAAGTGTCATGTGGTGTTTGCAAAATTTGTATGTGCTAGGCCACAAAGGAAACCTAAAAATTCTTTTTTTTTTTTTAAGATTTTATTTATTTATTTGACAGAGATAGAGACAGCCAGCGAGAGAGGGAACACAAGCAGGGGGAGTGGGAGAGGAAGAAGCAGGCTCTCAGCAGAGGAGCCTGACGTGGGGCTCGATCCCAGAACACTGGGATCACACCCTGAGCCAAGGCAGACGCTTAACAACTGCGCCACCCAGGCGCCCCAGGAAACGTAAAAATTCTAAAAGTAGATACATTACAGCTCACTAACTCTGACCTTGATGTCATAAAATTGTAAATAAGTAGCAAAGGCAAAAAAAACCCAAAACTAGAAATTGAGACAATTTTTCTTTCTTTCTTTTCTCTCTCTCTCTCTCTCTCTTTTTTTTTCTTTTGACAATTTCTACCCTCAAGAACTCTTGGCTCAAAGAAGAAATCAAGAAGCTGAAGCTAGAGGCACCTGGGTGGCTCAGCCGGTTAAGCAACCAACTCTTGATTGCAGCTCAGGTCATGATCTCAGGGTCATGAGATCGAGCCCCGCATCAGGTTCTGTGCAGCATGGAGTCTGCTTCTCTCTCTCCCTCAAAAATAAATAAAATATTTAAAAAGAAGAGGAAGAAACTGAAACTAGATTCAGAAAACTCATTGTCTTCAATAGTTACATTCCAAACAAGTGTTAACTGACATGTCTTTAGACTTTAGCAGTCTATGGCTGCAAAGTAATCTTAAGATGCAAATTACTATGACTGTCAGCCCCCCCATCCCACTAACCATAGTCCAGTATTCTACCCAGTGCCCCATGAAAACATTTCTGGGACCCCTTGCTCCTTGCTTCTGTGTTCTACAGATTCCTCCTCGTCCTCTCCCCCTCCCTCCCTCCCTCCTTGTTTCTCGGGTTAGCAACACAAGAGGGATGTATGTGCCAATGGAATAATTCTATACCCTGATTATGGTGTTGATTACACTATATATATATATATGTCTGTGTGTGTAAATATATGTTTATATATATAAATATAAATGTTGAATTATATATATATACATAAATGTTGAATATATATATGTTGAAATTCAGAAAACTGTATATCCCTCCCCAAAAAAGTCAATTTTACTATATGATAACTTTTCAAATACAATTAAGGAAAAAAGGTAGCACTCCAGAGCATTTGGAAAGAAGCAGCATTCTGAATTTTTAAGAAAGCAAGTATATATATGACACTAAAAGCTGAAAACAACAAAAAAGGGGAAAACTGATTGTAAGACATTAAATAAAATATTAACAAACCAATCACAGCAGCACACTAAAAAGCTACCATAATATGTCCAAGCAGGGGTTTGTTCCAAGACTATGAGGATGGTGTAATATTAGGAGATCTGTAAATAGGATTCACCATATTAACAGGTCAAAATAGAAAAATGACAAGATCATTTCCTTAGACGCAGGCTGGGGAGGTATTGGATAAAATGAAATCTTCATTTCTTGGGCAGAAGACATGAACAGACACTTCTGCAAAGAAGACATACAGACACATGAAATGGCCAACAGACACATGAAAAAGTGCTCAATATCACTCGGCATCAGGGAAATACAAATCAAAACCACAATGAGATACCACCTCACACCAGTCAGAATGGCTAAAATTAACAAGTTAGGAAACAACAGATGTTGGCAAGGATGCGGAGAAAGGGGAACCCTCTTACACTGTTGGTGGGAATGCAAGCTGGTGCAGCCACTCTGGAAAACAGTATGGAGGTTCCTCAAGAAGTTGAACATAGAGCCACCCTACGACCCAGCAATTGCACTACTGGGTATTTACCCCAAAGATACAAATGTAGTGATCCGAAGGGGCACGTGCACCCCAACATTTACAGCAGCAATGTCCACAATAACCAAACTATGGAAAGAGCCTACATGTCCATCGACAGATGAATGGATAAAGAAGGTGTGAGATACACACACACACACACACACACACACACACACACACACACACACAGAGGAATATTATGCAGCCATCAAAAATGAAATCTTGCATTTGCAACGATGTGGATGGAACTAGAGGGTATTATGCTAAATGAAATAAGTCAATCAGAGAAAGACAATTATCATATGATCTCACTGATATGTGGAATTTGAGAAACAAGGCAGAGGATCATAGGGGAAGGGAGGAAAAAATGAAACAGGACGAAACCAGAGAGGGAGACAAACCATAAAAGACTCTTAATGTCGGGAAACAAACTGAGGGTTGCTAGAGTGGAGGGGGTGGGAGGGATGGGGTGGCTGGGTGATGGACACTGGGGAGGGTATGTGCTATGGTAAGTGCTGTGAATTGTGTAAAAATGATGAATCACAGACCTGTACCCCTGAAACAAATAATACATTATATGTTAATTTAAAAAATTAAAAATTAAAAAATGAAATCTCCATTTCTAATGAAAAAGAATTTTAAATAATATTGTTTTATAACATTGTTAAACATATATCTATTTACATATCTCTGGATATCTTTAGGATAAAGACATACAAGTGTCTCCAATAACAAACATCTTACTCAAAAGTTAAGCAATAGGAGTATTTCTGATGAATCAGAAATAAGATTAGGACATCACAAGTAAATAAGAAAATTAAACAAGATACAGCTTTTGTAAAGGAGGTAACAAAGTATTCATATAGTATACAATTTTTTTCCTAAGAAATCTAAAAAAATCACTGATAAACTATTAGAAATAATATAACAATTCAATACAAGAATACAAAAATAAGAAGGCAATAATTCAGGAAAATGTATACATTATAATAGTTCAGGAAAATAGCTCATTACAAAAATTTTAAATAATAATAGCTAATAGTTACTAAGGACTTACTATGTACCAGGCACATTGCCATCAAATAGGTACTATTTTTATCTTTATGTTAAAAATGAGGAAACTGAGGCTCAGAGAGGCGAAGTCACCAGCCCATAGTTACACAGCTTGTGAAAGAGCCAAGATGGAAACCCAGGTAGCTTCATTCCAAAGCCCATCTGCCTAACCATCAGGGACTGCTTCCTCTCGGTATACTTTCAGATGTACGAGTAATATCTAGTCAGAAAATATGATGAAATAAAAGACTCATTTCCCAATAGCAGCAAAAATAAGAAAATACTTAGGAATGAACATAACAAGAAATGTGCAGAACCATGATGCAGAGAAATAGAAAACGTGTTATGTAGGGACATAAAAGTGAGGGAGACCTGCATGAGTGGTAATAGATACCTTCTTTATGAGGAATCTAGAATCATGAAAATATAAATTCTTCCAAATTCTTCTAAAATTTAACGCAATCTAAATTAAAAGCTCAAAAACATTTTTTTGGGATCTTAGCAAAATAATTTTAAACTTTGCTAAGAAAAATGAATATAGAGAGCTGTAAAAATCCTTTTGAAAGAACAATGAAGCAGGATTTTCCTTACCAAGTATTAAAATGATTTCTTTTTTTTTTTTAAGATTTTATTTATTTATGTGACAGAGAGACAGCCAGCGAGAGAGGGAACACAGCAGGGGAGTGGGAGAGGAAGAAGCAGGCTCCTAGCAGAGGAGCCCAATGTGGGACTCCATCCCGGAACACCGGGATCACGCCCTGAGCCGAAAGCAGACGTTTAACGACTGCACTACCCAGGCGCCCTAAAATGTATTCTAAAACTACTGTGATCAATGATGTGGCATGTTGCCTAAAGAGACAGATCAATCAGTGAAACAAACTGGAGAACTCAATTAGACTCAAATATACATTGAAGTTTAATTTGTAATAATGGCAAGAATTTAAATCAGGAAATTATGGATTACACAATAAAAGACATTGGGATAACTGTCTAGCGCTTTGTGGGGGGGAAATTCCCAATCTTTATCCTAATACTAAAATATATTCCAGAAGCACCTGGGTGGCTCAGTCGGTTAAGCATCTGCCTTCGGCTCAGCTCATGATCCCAGGGTCTTGGGATGGAGCCCTGCATTGGGCTCCCTGCTCAGTGGGGAGCCTGCTTCTCCATCTCCTCTGCCCCCACTTCCCTGGCTGTGGTGTCTCTCTCTCTCTAAAGTAAATAAAAATCTTAGTGTGTATGTGTGTGTGTGTGTGTGTGTGTGTGTATTCCAGACATCAGTGGTTTACCTATATTTTAAATGATTAAAATGCTAGGAAAAAAATATTTATATAAAAATTGGGGAATATGAAACCCTGAAAAAAACCAGGCTGATTTTATCATGTACAATTTTTAAATGGTAATGAACACCATAAACAAAATCAAAAGACAAATTGTAGCATATGACCAAGAGCCAAGGTCTCTACAGTACAAAGAGCTCTTTCATACCAATAAGAAAATAGCTGACCTTAGTAGAAAAATGGGCAAAATAAATAAGCAAGTCAAATAAGAAATAACATGAAAAGATACTCAATCTCACCAACAGTTAAAGAACTCAAACTGTAACTCTGACATTTCTTTTAAACTATAAGATTTGCAGTATTTAGTAACTGAAAATGCTGAGGAGGAATAGGAGCATAGAGGCATTTGTCCATGGCCAAGGAGGCAGGGCTGGCTGGGTGGTGAGGGAGACTTGGGGGGCTGCTTGGGGTGTGGGCTGACAGAGCAGCCAAATTTGCAAGACAGTGAGGTGGGTGCTGAGCTGGTGGGCAAAGAAGACAGAGGGCAAGTGGGGGGATGGGTTATATCAAGCAAAAACTATATCAATTGAGCAAATAAGTAAAAATATTGAGGATAATAAGAGCCAAGATTTTAACTGCCTAAGAAGATATTTACGAATGTAAAGGGAAGGCTAGAAAGAACCCTAAGGTGTTGGATTGGAATTGGAGGACTCAAGATGAACGCATGGTTCTATAATACGTATACAAATAGACACAGAAATAACCTAAAGGTGAATATATGACTATATGTGTATACGTGTACATACACAGGTAGATAGATACATATACACATGGATTACATTGATTATATAGGTAGATACATAGATAGGTAGACAGAAGCAATGACATCCCAGTAACAATGAGCATACTGAGTGCCCATATCTTCGTTTTAAGTATCATCCTTCACTGAAATAAACCAGGACAAATCAAAGAAATGATGGATTCCAAAGCCAAGTCAAGGTGAGAAGATGAGCCTAGAATATCTCATTGTGCCAGAAGGTAAAGAAATGATCAGTGAATGATAGAGTCAAGTCAAAAGGACACCGGAGATATTGTGTCCTTGAAGTGGCTCCCACTGGGCAAATCTGGGACAATCAGAGCATCAAAAGAAGTAATGACAGAAATGGATTACAAAATAAGGATCCACAGCTCCTGCTGAGACAAATAAATGGGAGAAAGGAAAAAGTTTTCCTTACAACACAAGGGCAACTAATTAGTGGAGAAGGAATGATGGGGATAGAAAATCCCCAGTTGGCAACCATCACAGAGGTGGCTGGCCCAGGCAGGAGCCATCCATGCAGGAGGTTTGATGAGCAACAGAGTATTGACATAATCGCAGACAACATGCCATCAGTGACAAGAGGGCAACGACAAGTTTAAGGTAGAGAAACCTGGCAGGCACCAACATGACCAGGAGCCAACGTTAACATCTCTGGGGTGGGATGAGTCACTGCCATGTGCCCCCTCGCTCCACACACACACACTGCACTAAAATTGCACAGCATCATTTCTGTGGTCTTTCCTCCCAAGAGGCTTGACCTAAGTGCAACTGAGAACACATCAGGTGGATCCGGGTTGAGGGTCATCCTACAGAATATAAGGCTCATACCCTCTGGAACCATGGAGGTCTCAAAACACAGGGGGAAATGGAGGAACTGTTCCAGATTGGTGGAAACTGGAGGCCTGTAAGAACTAAATGTGATACATACTCATTGAAAAGATTGAGAAGATCCTGGACCAGAAGGGGAAAGGCACATGGTTGGGACGGCTGACTTGAATGAGGTCTGTGTACTGGAAGGTGGTATTGGCACCAAAGTTGGTTTCTTGATTTGGAGAGTTGCGTGGAGGTTATGTAGCAGAATGAACGAGGTTTGGGGAAATACACAGTGCAATGTTTAGAGATGATAGGATATTATGTCTGCAGCTTGCCCTCCAAAGATTCGGAGAAAAAATAATGGAAAGAGAGCCCAAATGTGATAAAATGTTAACAATTTGGGAATCTGGGTGAGGGGTACATGAGAGTCCTTTGCATTGTTCTAGCAACTTTTCTGTAAGCTTGAAATTTCAAAAACATGTGTATTTTTTATTTATTTATTTTTTAAAAGATTTTATTTATTTATTTGACAGAGATAGAGACAGCTAGCGAGAGAGGGAACACAAGCAGGGGGAGTGGGAGAGGAAGAAGCAGGCTCATAGCGGAAGAGCCTGATGTGGGGCTTGATCCCATAACGCTGGGATCACGCCCTGAGCCGAAGGCAGACGCTTAACCGCTGTGCCACACAGGCGCCCCAAAAATATGTGTATTTTTTAATATTCAGTGTTAGTGAGAGAACAGAAAAGCAGATTCTCCAGTGATAGTATTGCAATTTGCTACAACCTGTCGAAAGGGCAATCTGGTAGGGCACCTGGGTGGCTCAGATGGTTAAGCGTCTGCCTTCAGCTCAGGTCATGATCCCAGGGTCCTGGGATCAAGCCCCGAGTGGGGCTCCCTGCTCAGCGGGGAGCCTGCTTCTCCCTCTCCCTCTGCTGTTCCCCCTGCTTGTGCTCTCTAGCTCTGTCAAATAAATAAATAAAATCTTTAAAAAAAAGAAAAAGAGAAAAAAAAAGAAAGGGCAATCTGGTAATATCTATCAAAATAAGCTTTTCTGTGAGTCTAAAAAAATGCATAAGGAAGTATGCAAAGATATATATGTTATAAGGATATTCAGTGCAGAACAGATATAAACTTGAAAAATTGGAAATAATCCAAGTCTAAGTACCTGTTAGTGATTACTGAAAAAGTCCATCACATCCACACAACTTAATTCTCAGCACCCTGAAACGATGAAATATTGTTCAATGGACAAACACAGAAAAGTGTGCAATATCATTTTGAAAAAAAAATCATTTATTCATTAATTTGGTTGTTCAGCAAATATTTATTAGATCCTAATTATTGGGCAAGGTATTAGATTTATAGACTAATAAAGCACAGGGTTTCCCCCTCTGAACCTCAAATTCCTAGTTGAGGAGACAGACAGATAAACAAATAATAATTGTGATATCTCAGGTGAAAAGCATAAGATGTAGAACAATTTTCATAGGATGCTGTTTGGAAAAAGAAATTCTGTGTATGGTAATGTGCGTAAGTACATGCATGGTGACAAAAAGCATGTGTGATGTAGTCTACTCCATTATCAGTGGTTCTCTCTGGGGAATAAGTTAAAATGGGGGAAATTTCACTTTTTGTTGTGTTTTGAAATTTTTACAATGAGAATGTATTGCTTATATAATCTGGGCTGGGGCGGGGGAGGGGGAGCAATTCAAATATCTGTGACTAAGAAGAGATAAGCAACATAATGTTACCTGAACACAAAATAAGGAAAATGTTGGTCTTCATCTCTAAAATGAAGATGAAGCTTCACCCCAGGAGAGACTGACCTAAATTATTATTAATTGCAGTTGTAGGCCTGAGCGCTTTGCCATGTCTGCAATTTTAAAAGTAAACAAACATCTTGTTCTCAAGATAATCCTGAACTGTTTATATTTGGTCTTCCTGAGAAAGGACGTTTTGTGACTCACCAGGGCTGGAGGGAGGAAGGGGCAGGGCCCGTAAAGATCTCAGGTTTGCCTACTGCTGGGGCTTGCTTCTCACTACCCCCCCCCATTATAGCTAAGGAGGGTACACTCCTCAGCAGCACCTCTCTGTGCTGACAGATCCTGGGGTCTGAGCCCTTCCTGGCTCACCTCCAACTCCAGCAATGACAGGGGATCTTCATGGAGGGGGGTGGGGTTTGGCAAATCTGGAAGTGAAAAAAGATTATACCTTTCTCTTCACTCACCTCTAACTGAAATGTATCATTTCCTCCCCTTGTGAATGCTAACAGCAAATCACAGTATTTGCAGTGCCCATGACTGTCACCAAGAGAAATCACAGATATTTTCATGTCACATTACTATCACTGCTGCTATCTTAAAAGATTGTTTACACTCATCATCGCTTCAAGATTATGACACTAATTAGACCTGTCCCTAGCTCTTGGTATTTAGTGCATTAATAGAGAAGCACATTTATTGCTGTTATCAAAAATATGTTTTTCTAATATTTGGTAACTGCATTTTAATATAATTGGAATCCTTTGTAATCTAACCCATTTGATTTTATGTATTTAGAAGGCTTGCTCAGAGAAGAAGAGGTGCACGGCTCAGAAAGGTTAGGAATCTTTGACCTTGAGGATTGCAAAGGATTGAGGGTCCCAGACGGCCTTACACATCACTCACAAACCCTCCTGCTATGGACGGAATGAGTGTTTCCCCCTCGAATTCATATGTTGAAGCCCAATCCCCAGTGTGATGGTATTGGAGGTGGGACCTTTCAGAGGTGATTCGGCTTAGATGAGGTCAATGAGGTGGAGCCCGCATGATAGGATCTGTGCCCTTATAGAGACAAGAGTTCAGACTTCTCACCAGACATGGAGCCTGCCTGCCAGAGCCTTGATCTTAGACCTCCCAGACTCCAGAACTGTGAGAAATAACAGTTCATTGCCTAAGGCACCCCATCTAAATTTCCTACCCCTATGGAATACAGTTCTAGTGGGGGGCAACAGATAACGAACAAATAGTTAAATACATAGGTAATGGTAAGTACCATGGAGAAAGACAAGGTTGGGTGGGAGAATCAGAAACGTGAGAAGAGGGGACTGCACTTTGAAACTGGTCATCAGGGAAGTCTTTGGGCAAAGACCTGAAGTCCATGAGGAAACAAGACGTGGAGATACTTGGGGGTATCTGCTGGAAGAGGTTTCAGGCAGAGGGAACAGCAGGATGCCGAGGCGCAGAAGCTTGAGAGAACGTGCTGATACAGCTACAGTAG
>NW_024424675.1:31852615-31990918 GCF_017311325.1 Ursus maritimus | reverse complement strand
GCGGAGGGGGGGGGGGGGGGGCGGTGAAGGCAGTGGGAACAAATGGGCATGGAGAAGTAGTGGGGGGCAGGGGCAGGAAAAGTCTCGCACATCGGGCTAACACATGTGGGCTCCGTGCTGGGGGAATTCGGGAGGGAATTCGGTCACACACAGCCTGACCGTGAAGGGGAAGGCTGCGGGTAGGCAGCACAGGAGTCTGGTGCTGAGGCTGGGACACTTGCTGGACTCTGATGACTAAGACGAGGGCCAGGAGGGTGTCTGATGCCAGAGGGAGTGCATCTGTTTCCTGGGGCTGCTGTAACCAACCGCCACACCCTTGGTGGCTTAAAGCAACAGTTTATTCTCACAGTTCTGGAGGCCAGAAATCTGAAATCAAGGTGTCAGCAGCACAGCACCGAATCCGTTCCTTGCTTCTTCCAGCTCCCAGGGGCAACCGCATTCAGAGACTCATGCTGCCCGGGCTCCCAGCTCCCTTCGCGCTCACACTGTCCTTCCTCAGTCTCTGTCAGATGCCCTCTGGCCCCCTCTTATAGCCGTGACTGTACCTAGGGCCCACCCGCATAACTCCCCATCTCAGAATCCTTCACTCAATCACATCTGCAAAGACCACTTTTCCACATTAGTTTCCAGGGATTAGGAGCTGACATCTTTGGGAGCCGTTATTCAGCCTACAATGGGGAGAAAAGGGGGACTGCCCACACCTGGAGAAGGGCAGTCACGGAGGAGCTCCATGTTGGCTAGAGCTCAGTCCTCCTCTCACTTGACCCACAGAAGCCTGGTCCTCCTGGTCCTTCTCCCACCCCACTGGCCACCCCTCCTCAGCCCCCTGCCAGGACCCTGGGACTTAGTCCTTGCCAACAATTCCAGGCCATGGCATCACTCTGCCTACATGCCAGCAAAACAGCGGCCCACGCCAGCCCTATCAACTCCACTCCCTCTCGGCATCTCCATGTGGCATTTCAACCCCCACAAGTCCAAAGTGGACTCCTGGTTTTTCCCCAACCCGCTCCATACAGTCATACTCATCACATTTGGGGGTGACTCCACAGTCTGGTTGCTCAGGCCAAACCCGAGGTGGAGGGGTAGGGGGGATCACCCCAGACTCCTCCTTCCCTCTCACACTCCACATTTAATCCATCAGCAAGCCCTTCCAAACACAATTCAAATCGAACCTATTCTGCTCCCACCCACCCCCAGTCCCAGCTGCCATCTTGCCTCACCTAGATTTGGCAGCAACCTCCTTACTGGCCTCCCTGCCTCCCCACTTGAGACTTTTAGAGGGCAGATCAGAGTACTTCGCTCCTCTGCCCACTTCACTGAGAGTAAAAGCCAATGTCCTATGAAGCCCTGCATGTTCTCCCTGCTGTTTCCTCTCCTACCTCATCTACTAACTTGTCTCTCCTCTTCTTACTCCTCTGCACCCACTCTTCAAAGGCCCTTCCTCAGGGCCTTTGCACCACTGTTCCCTTTCCTGGAATCCTCTTCCCTCCAATATACCTATGACTAGTTCTCTTGATCCCCTAAAGTGCTTGCTCCACTTCTTTAAAAGGCATACTCTGACCACCTATTAAAAATTGCAACCCACCCCCTGCCAAGATTCCCAATTCCTCTTACCCAGCTCTGTTTTGTCCACAGCAACTACCATCCTGACACATATCAATTGCTTATTTTCTTTGTTTACTGTTTAGTCTGCCTCTGAGATAGAATGTAGAACATTTGTCTGTTTTGTAAATTGACTTCTCTTTTGAGCTTTGAACAGTGCCTGTCATAGTAGGTGTGCAATAAATGTTTGTTGGATGAATGAGAGGTTGAACCCCTAGGTTGGGGTTGAAGGAGGGGCAGGAGTCCAGGGTGATTTCTGGGAATCTAATTCTAAGCTCTGAGAGCCCTCCATCTCCAGAAAGGGGACAGAGCAGAGACCAGTGGAAGCTGAGGTTGGGTGTGTGGCATGTGAGGTAACCCTAACCCACAGGACAGTTGGCTCTCGGGGAGAGAAGCCTGGCAAGAGATCTGGCTGAGCAATGGAGCTTGCTTGGCTTACACGACAGATGAAAGCACCCCTACCACAGGGTCAGAAATAAATCCTCCTGTTACTGATGGTGGAACTTTGGGCAGGTTCCTTTATCCTGCTGAGCCTGTTTCCTCATCTGTAAAATGGGGATGGTCACAGTACAACCTGCCCATAGGTCACTGAGAGGATTAAATTTGATGGCACTTGGCCCTGAGTGTGTGGCAGATGCTCCTGTCTCCTCTCCAAGGGCCAGGTGGCAGGAAGCAGAGCCCAGGAAGCCACCCCAGGAATCCTGCTCATCTCCAACCCCTGTGGCCCACAGGCCCTCCATGGCCTAGTCTTACGACCCCGCTCTCAAAGAGCCCAGTTCCAGCAGGTCTCACCCTGGAGCCCGTGTGATAGTTGATGCAGAGGCTTTCAGCAGCAGGTGAGCCGAAGCTAAAGGGCTCTGACCCACTGTTCTAGGGGACTCCTTACCTCCTATCTAGCCTGAAGACACAGCTACCTTCACAGATGGGAGGAGCTGGGATCTGGGTCAGCCATCTATCATCTGTGAACTCTGTCTTCAGCAGCTACAGGTGGGCCTGGGGCAAGCAGAATGGATGTACTGACCGCAGGACCAGATCCACCATGTCCACCGTGTTTACACCCATCTCTGCCTTCCATGTGGTCCTTCCAGGTGGGCGTGTAAGAGAAGCGGTGGACCCAAGCATTGCCTCCATGCCTGTGAACCTGGTGCTTCCAGCTGAGGCTCCCTCAAAGGGAGATCACAAGCCAGCAGGTTAAATAAGAGGCTGCACAGGTACCACCTCTCCCGGGAGGCTGGAGGTGGGAGCCGCGCGGGGGCTGCTCTGCAGGCGTTGGGGTACCGCAGACACCTTACGTGGCAGGGCGATCTGGGATGAAGCCAAGAGCCTGAATTCCCCAGAGCCAGTCACTGACCCTCAGTTTCCTCATCTGTTGAATGGGCAGATAATCCAGAGATGTGCTGTCCAGTATGGTAGCCACTAGCCACGTGTGTCTTCAAAGTGTAAAATACACAATGGATTTCTAACACTTAGTACGAAAAAATAAGAACTTAAAATATCTCTTTAATAAATTTTTATTTTGATTACACAGCTTACATAATATTTTGGATATACTGGGTTACATAAAATATGGTATTAAAATGAGTTCCACCGGTTTCTTTTTACTTTTTAATGTGGCTACAAGAATTTTTTAAATTATCAATTTGGCTTACGTTATGTTTCTATCGGACAGCACTGCTCTGGAGCCCTAAGTTAAAATCTTTTGAGGGTGTGTGTGCATGTGTAAGGAGGAATGTGTGAGCTCACGCGTGTGTCCACGTACATGTGCACACATAAATGGATATGCCGGAGCATGCTGCAGAAGGGGGGGTGGGAAGAGGAAATGTCTCAGAGGCATTCCCAGGCTTGCTGGCCCCTGACTGACCACGATCCATAGGAGTATGGCCTTCCATGGGCAGAAATCTCCTTCACCTTTGTCAACCTTCAGGGACTCATAGAAATCTGTAGGTCAGGGGTTCTGAACCCCGCTTTATGGATGAGAAATGAAGACCCAGAGACTTCAATGCGGATGATAGGTACCTTCCATTCTACCCACACCCAGGATAGCTGAGAGGCAGGTCTCGAGCGCTAAGTTTGGGGGAAGAAGACACATTTTAGGGGCTGTGCTGACTTTCATGTGTTCTCTTACTTAATAATCCTCACAACAGGATGGAGGGCACAGATCAGGAAACTGAGACTCAGAGAGGTAAAGCAACTCACCCCACCACCATCATTCTCAGACACTATCATCCACCCGATGGCTACACGAACTAAAGGGGAAGCTGGACTTGCCTCCACCCTCTTCCTCACCCTTCACATTGACCCCACTCATCACCAGCTCCTGGGGGTCCACCTACTAGAGTCTCCTCTGCTCTCCTCATCCTGACTAGCCCCATCCCACCAAAGCCCTCTTGGGCTCTTCCCACTCATTCTCCCCAACGCCACTAGAGGGAGCTTTTCAAATGGCAAATCCGATTTGGACTCTCCCCCTGCTTAAAACCCTCGGTTGGCACTCACCATTGTGAGGACAAACACCAAAAGCCCTAGTCAAGCCTCCCAGGCTCTGCCTGCTCTGGCTCCAGCTTATCTCCCCAGCCTTATGTCCCCCTCCCCCTTGATCACACAGCTGCCGCCCCACTAGCTTTGTTCACTCCCCAAATGCACCACCATCCTTCCCCCCACAGGGCTTTTGCACATACTGTTCTGTTCCTTCAGCCTGGGATGCTTGTCCCTCCTACTGTTGCCTAGCTACCACTGACTCATCTTTCACAGCTCGGATCAAAGTCATTTCCTCTGCAAGGCCTCCCTGGACATAACAATATGATGACGGTAAAGTGATGATGAAGATGACTTTTTGAAAGTAGTATTTTTAGCTCTTACTGTGTGCTCAGAACATTCTAAGCACTTCGCATATATTAATTCATTTAAACCTCACAACAAATCTGTGGCAGGCTTCTTGATCATCTCCATGTTACAGGTGAAGAAACTGAAGCACAGAAAGTTTAATCAGTTTGCTCATGGTCACACAGAAGTTTAGCTCCACAGCCCTCACTTCTGAACTAAATCCCATATCATACACACTGTGCACCACGCCCCTCTCCTTCATGGCGTTAATTATCAGCATGACCGTAGCGAACCTTTATTGGCCACTTAGTATATTTCAGGCACTGTAATAAGCATCTTATGAAAGGCATTATTGCTGTTGTAATTTCACATTTGCTTGCGGGATTTTGGCTCTATGACAGTTCAAGTTCACATTCTTACTCATACGGTGTTTCATTTATATCCACAACAGAATTTGGTTAAGGACAGGAAGTCTGACGACAGTGAATTTGAAATACAAGTTAATGAACATCGCTGAAACAGTAACATTCACTGGCGCCATGTGATCACAGTCCTTACAAAGCACATCCATATGCTTCCAGCACCTTCAAAGCCAATTATAAAGAGAGGAAATTCAGACATGAGTACAACCAATTCGGCTTTGCACTTATTGGGAGGGAAAAATGAGCCCGCAATGTGTTCCTTGGCTAGGTCTTACCAACACCAGCCTGAAACCTTCACTCCTATTTAGCTAATTTAAAACAAAACCTCAAAATTAACTAATAAGCCAATGGCTTTTATTTTAGCCATGAAATGCAAAAATCCCTAACATCAAGCCATGACAGCAATTTTTCTGTTTTGATGATGAACACGATTAAATGTCAATCCCCATTTTAACATGGATTTGTTCCCCAAAGCAAACATGATACGTCATTTAAAGATGTATTTGTCAGCAAACTGTACAGTTTGTTACATAATTAATTCAAAATAAATTAATTGTATGCATTTCTTTTTAAAGGAGCAAGATAAAAAATGTCCGTTTTTGTATAACGATTGTATTAAACATAAACTTTGTAATACAATCTTAAATAGTATGCTGATCTAAATAATTAAATACTTTTTAACATATGCCATATGAAAGAAATGAAATAGATTTATAAATTTTCTGGGAGGGTTGGAGAGATTATTTTTACCATGAACGGGGAATGCTGAGAGGTACCGCACAGACGCTCAGGGGGTGGGATGAACTCTACGGAGGGAATGTGGACTGGCCACTTCATGCAGCTGGTCACTCAGGGCAGAATGGACACTATATAAGCCAGCTCTCCTGCTTCCCCGCCTGGACAGATGAGGCTAATCCTCAATCCCAAAATAGCGCCCGTTGGAGGGTCTCTCCCACCCACTACCCACCTGCCACCACCCTCCATTCTCACTGGCATCTCTCATCATATCCCTGCTGGCTACATCTTTGGTCCTATGGTTCCCTTGCTGCCTCCTCCAGGAAGGCCTCCTGCTGCCCACCATCAGAACTCCTGCTGGTGTAGTTATTTAACTGTGTCATGCCTGGTCCTCTTATCTCCCTCCCCCACTGGACTGTGACCTCCTGCAGAGCTTACACCTCTCTGAGCCCAGGTTAGGGGCTCACTGTAAACAGAGGCTGTGTCAGCCCTCAGGACCAACAGGGCAGGGATCTCTCCTAAAATGGATTCACTCACTTCCTGACACACCAGGTCCCTGGATTCAGCAGGGCCACACAAGGAGACAGACACCTTGCTTAGAGCTGTAGGTGTTTGAAAGAACTTCACTCCTGCGGGCTTCTGTGTCGTCATCTGTCTGATGGGAGAGAAGTCCCTACCCTGGCCTAGAGGGAGCCTCCAAACAGCCAGAAGTGAGCCTTGGTGGGTGTCCTTTCCTCCACCAAATACATCTGGCTGTGACCTGGGCTCATGCTTTTACTACTCCATCCTCAGACCAGGCCGCTAGCCCCACTCACCTGGGCTCCCAGCAGCTACGGGATCCCACCTGCCGTCTACTCCGGAGCCACAGGGATCGCATAGGACATAGGTCAGTTCACGTCCCTCTTCTGCTCCAACCCCTCCAGAGGCCCTCATTTCCTTACCCAGGGCTAAACCGCCCTCATGCTCTGATCCTGTGGACCTAGCCCAGACCCCCTCGCCCACCCACCCCACGCCCCCACCCTCTCACCACACAAGGCAGCATCAGGAGTCTTCTCTGTGTTCCACACACACATCAAGCTTTCCCTAACCTCCGAGCCTCAGCACATGCCTGGAGCACCCTTACAACCCATCTTCGAATAGCCGGCTCCTCCCTGTCCTTCAGCCTAAAATCTCGGTCCCGCAGAGAGGCCTTCCCCGGCCACCCTCCTGAAGTGGCTGCCTCCTCAATGCCTGAACCACAGCAACATCTGCAACCATCATCGCATGGGTCACAGTGCGTCATTCATTAATTTGCTGGCTGATTCATCGTCTGTGTCACCCACAAAGTCTTTCCCGCTCACTGCTGGTTCCGCAGTGTCTGACACAGTGCCTGGCACACAGCAGGTGCTCAGGAAATATTCGTTGAGTACATGAAACAACAAACAGCTAGGGGTGATGGTGTGTGGCACCTACGAAGGCCTTGACGGATGCAAGGGAAGGGTACTTGTAAATAACACAAGACGGACTCACAAATAACCAGTCACCTTGAGGCAGGTTCTCTGCAGCATGGCCTCTGTCCAGCCCCAACTCTGCAGACCCTTCTTCATCTCTCCTTCATCCCAGGATGAACACCCTCCATTCCGCTCAGCCAAGCTGGTCAGGACGGATCAACCAACAAGCAAAGCATGTTTTAAAAACAGCGCGGGACAAGTCACCACTTCAACAGGTGGGACTGTGACACAGATTTACCACTCCCTCGAATGTCACTGTGCTGAAGGGTTGGCCCTGTGGTCTGAGCCTCCGTGGCCTCAATTTGTCAAGTGATAATTCCCCCGCACTGGGTTGTGAGGCTGACACGCCTGAATGCAGGGAACAACTCTGCAGGCTGCCTGGTGCGTGGCAGCCTTGGGACCCACAGCGGTCTCTCTCCAGTCCCACCTCCTCCTCATTCCTTGGCAGTCTTTGAATTGGGAACATTCTGGAATGCAGACTGTGTCCCACGGTATCCAGAATGAATTACCAAGTTTCTGTGGATGTCTAGCTACCTCTCGGGGCCATCAAGCATCTTAATTAATGATGATCTGAAAGGGTTTGATGTTCCAGGAATAAAAAGGCATGAGGAACACAGACTATTTTAAGTAACATTAATTATTTAATGGACATTATTCGTAGAAAATTGGGGCTAACTGTTAAATATAAATTTAAGGTTGGGAGCACTATGATTATTTTAACCCTAAATTCCATTCCCTCTTACCCATTATCAGGAAGAAGCTGGTCTAGCAGAAGAAAGGGAAGATTCTAGTTTGATCTCTGCCATGGACTTGCTGTGTGATCTCAGATAGGTGACCGCCCCTCTCTGGGCCTGTTTCATCATCTGTTAGGGTCTGTACTAGATAGTCTCTCCACTGCCTAAACACTGACACTCTCTGGAATCAGAGAGGATGCCACTGGAGACAGGACCATCTCAGGGTACTTCAGAAATTCCCCACCACGGGCTCTACTTACGAGGTTCTCATTCAGCAGGTGTGAGGTGGGCCCCAGAATCTGCATTTTAACAAAGCTCAGATTGAACCATTTCCAGAGGTCTTTAGGCCACACTCTAAGAGAGCTGGCTGTGACTCTGGGACATGAGGGAGAACCCTTCAGAGGAGATTTGGATGTGAAAGATAGCCATTCTCGTTAGCGGTCTACATGCTGAAAAGCATGTTAAACTATGTTCAAATGAATTTGCCCAGTCTCTGATTTTCATCATCAAAGTTCATGTGGTTAATTCTGGGGTTAAAACCTAGAAATTCTCTCTCGTAATGATCTCCTAATCAGTTCATTACAGTGACTCCCTAAGGACAAGTCATAATTCTTGACCATGGGGACTGAAGATGAAAGCACACACGGCAGAGAATGTATACATATGGATGTCATGAACGCACAGAGAAGCCTGAACCTGAAACCCTGGGAAGTCATGCATCCATCCATCCTCCCATCCATCCATCTATTCATTTATCCAACTATCCACCCACCCACCTATCCATCCATCCAAAAAATGCATGTTGAGATCCTATTATGTGCCGGGCACTGGGGATATAGATGGTAAACAAAACAACTTGGTCTGTATCAGGGTTACAGGCATTAAACAAGCAAATAAACTAATAACAAACTGTGAAAAATGTTATGTAGGAATCAGACAGGTCTCTGAGATAGAAAATAGGAGGGTGGGAGAAGAAGAAACCTACCTTGAGTGGGTAATCAAGGGAGACTTCCTCGAGGAGGGGACATTGAAGTTGAGATCTGAAAGATAAGAAGGCACACATGAAGAGCGCTTCAGACAAAAAGAACAGTAAATGCAAAAATTGTGGGCATGAACTGCTTGTGAACCCGAAACACTCTCTAGTGCAAATCGATCCCAAGTGGCCAAATGATCCTTTAGCTTCTGCTAACACATTTTAGGTGACAGGGAACTCACTGCCTCTGGGACCTATCCACCCCATTGTTGAGGACTTTGAGGGATCAGAGTCCTTTCCCATGTGAACCCTGAAAGGTCCACTAACAGGTCCAGCTACTGACCTGAAGGCCACGCAAGCGACTCCAGGCTGGTCCGCAAGACAGCTCTGGACAGCTCCAGCAACAGTGACGCCCCCAAGCAAGCGCCCTCTTTGCCTGAGGTACCACCCTAGCTCCTCAGCTGTGAGAGTGTAGGGGAAGCAACACACGTCTGGCGACAGTCAGGCGGGGACTGTTCCGCTCTGAGCCCTGTGGAACCCCAGGCAGCTTAGCTGGCCTTCCTGAGCCTCAAGAGCTTTGTGTGCAAAGCAGAGAAAATGCTCACAACTCCTCATTCTCAGACAGATGATATGAGAAAATGTAGCAAAGTTCCAGGCAGATACTAGGAACTCAGTAATTTTAGGGAGATTACCACCAGAGGTGAAGGACAAATATCGAGTGGGGTGCGGGAACCATCCAGCACTGTGGAAGTTACGAAGGTGTGGGGGAAGCCTGGGCCTGCCGTGTTACCTCTTCGCAGCCGAGCTCCCCTACCCAGCTACCCCTTCTCCTTCTTGGTGCCTCTGCTGCACCACACCCACGCCACGCGATTTACTCGAACTCTCCCACTCGCACCATCTGTGCTAGGACCTCACTACTACAGCAGTAGCCCCACTGCTAAATTACTCCTGGGTTGGCAACCCCCCTGGAATGAGCTCCTGATCAAAGGACCGTCTACCTCACCAAGGTGTTCAAAGAATGCACTGAGTTGAATAAACTTAAAAATGAAGTATGTCCTCAAAAGAGGAAACAGGATTACCATGTGATCCAGTCATTCCACTTCTGGGTGTGTGCACAACAGAATTGAAAGCAGGGTCTCAAAGAGAGATTTGTGCACCCGTGTTCACAGCAGTGTTATTCACAATAGCCAAAAAGTGGAAGCAACCCAAGAGTCCACGGAGAGATGAATGTATAATGAAATGTGGTTTATACACACAGTGGAAAATTATTCATTCTTAAAAAAGAAACAAACTCTGACACAGGCTACAGGGCGGAGGGACCTTGAGGAAACTACACTAAGTGAAACAAGCCGGTCATGAAAAGACAACTGTTGTATGATTCCACTTACACAAGGTCCCTAGAGCAGTCGAATTCCTCCAGGCAGAAAGCAGAAGGGTTATTGCCAGGGGCTGGGGGGACGGGGCATGGGGGCGGGTGGTTTCATGGGTATTAAGCGTCAGTTCTGCTAGATAAAAAGGATTTAGAGATTAGTTCTACAACAACATGATTGTAGTTAGCATTTTTGAACTGCGTACTTAAAAAATGTTTAAGATAGTAAATTTTATGCTATGTGTATTTTATCACAATTGTAAAAAAAAATGAAGCATGACTCTAACTAGGGCTGGGGCATGGACTGTTTGACCTAGAGTTTCTACAGTCATGTGAAAATACAATAGCCCACAGTCCCAGAGCCAGACGTGACTTTTACTCATAATCAGCAGTGGGAAGAGGGTTCATTAAGTATCTAATGATTGATTCTAAAATTCTTATTGAAAGACCTGGTATGTATACTCAGAATCAGCTTGCCCTGCAATTAACTAAAAACCACTTATGAGAGGAATTCATACATAATCGCTATCAGTGGAGTCAACTTGTAAGAATATTCTAAGCATTTAATTGACTTTTAAAAGAATAGCTACAGCAAGCTAATTAAATATCAAGTTAGGGAATGTGTTAATTGATACTTAATAAGGATGTCAATTGATGTCTAATAGCTGATATGTCTCTTAAAATATGTCAATTAGATGCCTAAAAGATCATTTTCAAGGGGATTAGGAATTGAATGCATTGAGGATGTAATTGGTTAATTTTTTAAAAAAAATTACAAATTGCAACCCTCCCTGCTGACTTGCCCGGATCACAGAGCTACTTATGAGCAGCTTTGCCTGCTCTCCTGGCTGTCTTTACGTACAGATCCATAGAGCTGAAGCAGACTTTTGTGGGGCTCTTGTCCAACATCCGTATAAAAACAGGGCCCAGGGAGGCTGAGGGAACCCTATCCAAGTTCTCCATCAAGTTAGAAGTGGGCTTCGCCTCCACCTACCACAGCCAATTTTCGGTAGTCAGGTACAAAGGTCGAAGTCGAGACCTGGTGCCTGGAGCGTACACTCTGCTTGACCCTGCCAGCCCTGGCTGCCCTGAGACTCTCCTCCCCACCGGGTGCCGCCACAGCCGAAACCCCACACAGCCCCACACCTGCCCCTTTCCTTCCCATCTGCTCCCAGTCACTGTAAGAAGTGCTCAGGAGAGCACCATGTCACTTAATAGCAGAAGTTCTCCTGACTCCCAAATATGCCCCCCAAACAATATCAATGATCATATTACCATTAGCCATTTTTTCACTCACCCAATGGTCACTGTGCACCGTGTGTTGTGGAAGACCTGAACTTTGGTACAATCATTACTGCTGAATACACCACCCCAAGCAATTTCCATTTTATGTTCGTGCTGTCTGTGGAATTCAAACAGGAAACAACATGAATGGCTTATTTCTGCTCCTCCAAGTCTGGAGACTCCGCTAGGAAGACATGAATGGCAACGGTGATTCAGGGGCTGAGGTAGGGGGATCCAGAATCATCTAGAGGCTCCTTCAACTCACATATCTGGCTCCTCGTCTGAAATACCTCAAAGGCTGGGCTCAGCTGTGACGGTTGGCCAAAACGCCAATATGTAGACTCCCCATGGGTTGGGCTTGGTGGCATGGAGGCCTCGTGGTGATCAAAACATCTTACGTGGTAACCCAGGGCTCCAAGGACTAATGTTCCACCAACAAGACAGAAGCTGCATGGCCTTTTATGACTTGGCGTCAGAAGTCCCACAACATCATTTCCACCACGCTCTATTAGTTGAAACACTCACCACCTAGATTCAAGGGGGAAATGTAGTCTGCAGCTGTGTTTTAAAGATTTTATTTATGTATTTATTTGAGAGAGAAAGAGCACGCATGCAAAGTGTGTGAGAACACAAGGGGATGGGAAGGGCAGAGAGAGAGGGAGAAGCAGGTTCCCCACTGAGCAGGGAGCCCGATGTGGGGCTCAATCCCAAGACCCTGGGATCATGACCTGAGCTGAAGGCAGACACTTTGACTGAGCCAGCCAGGTGCCCCTTGCAGCTGTGTTTAAAAACCACCACAGATCTTTATCATGAGAGCAGGGGAAGCCTGTAAAAGGATTTTAGCAGGGGAATATAGGATCTGATTTGTATTTTAAGGTCATTCTAACTAGAGTACAGAACAGAGAGTTGGGGGAGGACGGAGGCAGAGGGAATGGTAAGGAAGCCAGCCATAACAGTGGATGGATGAAAGCAATGGCAGTAGGATGGAGATAAATGGACAGATTCTAGAGACTTTTTAGAATAGAGGGACAACAGGACTTAGTGATGGATTACTTGAGGGGGAGGACCTATCAAGGATGATTCCCCAGGTCCTGCCTAGACTACTGAGGAGAGAGTAGCACCATTTCCTGTGATGGGAAACACTGGAATAGAGGGTGGGGTGGGGAGGGTTAGGAGAGTAGTTTTGGTAGGGAAGAGTCATACTGAGTTTTGGATGAGTTGAGTTTGTGGTGGGATATCCAGGGAGAGCTGCAATGTCTTCCATGAGAAATGCAGGTCTAGAGCTCAAAAGAGAGGTGTGAGCTGGGGACAGGAGGGAATTGAAGCCATAGGGATGGTGGATGGTGTCACCTAGGACCAAGCCTTGAATCACTCCAACAAGTAGAGGTCAGGTAGACGAGGAAGAACACAGGATCCATGAAGGAACAGCCACAGAGACAAGAGGAAAACCAGGAAGAGGTGGGGTCACAGGGGCCCAGAGCAGGGCAATGTTCATGATGGAGGGAGTGGTCAGCTCTGTCAGAAGTCACCGAGAAATCAGAAACACGAGGGTCCTTCTTGAGAAGGGGTGTTAGGATGTGAACACAGATGGCCAAACACCAAACTCTGGGTTCTTTCTGCCTTCCACATGGCAAGGCCTTCACAAATTGTGATCTGTGTACAACTCCACTCAAAATCCCAGCAGGATCAGATCTAAGTCCCAACAAAAGCAATTCCAAAGCCCACCCAGGAAAATCAATCAGTGGAAGTATGCCTGAAACGTTCTATAAAATGAGAGCGCACACAGAGAGTGTGATAAAACATAATGCCGCACCCAAAGGTCCTCTACGAGAGGACAGGTCTGCCCCACTGCATCCGTCCCACCAGGATGGAGGGAGGGTGCGAAAGGGAGAGCAGGCAGTCTGAGACAGTGGCCTAGGTGAGCAAGTCGTTTCATCTCGCCAATCCTCTGCTCCCGTAATAATTCCAGGTCTACGGCATCTTGCGGTCCCACTGACTCCATGAGAGGACAGTCAAGTGAGATGGCTTCATTGGGCCTGTGAATCACCAAGAGATGCCACCTGTCCTCACAAATAATTAGATCAATGGTATCGCAAGGAGGGCTGAGAAGTTTTCCATGGTATCTCAGAGGAAAAGGACAGAGACCACAACAGCCATGTGGTCACAAGCATTCTTTCAGAATTAGATGGTCAAGCTTCAACTTCTGATTTTTACTAGCTTGATGTCCTTGAGCAGATTTCTCAGTCCCTCAGAAGGAAGCTGGAAAATACATGCTGAGTCAATTTGTCCCATCACTTAGGTCACAGAAGTTGGAAGGGAAATAGAAGGGTGGCTTCTTCTTGTCCAACATCAACAGAAGATCCCAAAATGGGGGCGAAGAGCCCAACACTTAGGATCAGTCAGCAAAAAGCCTGGCTCCTCTCACTTTCAACTAGAAGGGAAAACCATCAGCAGCCACTCCAGCCTGTTGTTGGAGATGCTTATTCAGTTACCAATAACAACGGTTGCCATGGAGATGGACGGTCCAGCCTGCCAGCCTGGAATGACTCTCAGGCCAGGACCAGATTAGCCATATCCACACCCTTTCCAAACCAAAAAGACAGTCTGAGCCCCAGCTCTCTCTCAGTTACCTGACTGGGGAGTTCTTTTGCTTTATTTTTCTTTCTTCTTCCTGTTAGAAGGTCTCACAATTTGAAAATCAATTGGGATATATGGGAAGGGCGTGGAAAGTCTCATGGCTTGTGCAGTTACCAAGTCTTTATAAAGTGAGAGGTTGGTGTGGGGGGAGGGCGTTGTCGCAGAAGGTGGATGAAGCAGCTATGGGTGTTCGGGGCTGTAGCAGGCTCTGTGGAATTCAGGACTGCTTCTGGAACCCCCGGGGAACCCCTGGAGGTGTGCGCTGAGATCAAACTCCACAAGAGAGCCAGCGGAAGACAGGGGTGTTTCCAGAGGTAGTGCCTGGATGGGCAGCTGAGAATGTGTCCCAAGAGGAATGGTGATGCCCGCATTTGAAGGGGACCAGAGCTTCTCTCCAAGTTCTTGAAGGTCACTTCTGTACAAAAGGAGGCTAAATCAGAAAATAAACCATAATGTTAGTGGTAAAGAGAACCAGAGACAAGCTGTCTTCACAACAAAGAAAAACTCTCAGAGGGGGATGGGCTCACCCATGGCTACCTTAATCTCATAACTAGCAATCTCCACTCCCAAACTGGTTCTTCCCATCACAACACAGATTTGGGTTGTTCCTGGAAGGGTACTTAACGTGAGCTGAGCTTTCTAACAGTAAGAGCACCATCCACAGACTGTTTGTCCTGGGAGGTAGTCAGGACTATATGACCTGGGAGTCCCACCTGCTCTCAGCTCTGTGAATTCTTTAGTAAGGGGAGGTATCCTGGTTCAAACTGGAGCAGACCATACCAAACTCCACCAGCTTGGGTCCTTCTGATGCTTTTCCTCCACTCCCAGGCTGGGCTTCCAAATGGGGAGGGAGAATGCTTTCTCAGCTCATGCACAAAGAAATGACCAGAATTACTTCACATGGCAGATTCCAACCTACCTCCATGCCCAGCAGCCTGTATGAGGCCTGGCCCAGAGGGCTTCTTGAAGATCTGTGAAAGAGCATCCACATGCCTCTAAGAGACAGAGGTAGGGAATGCTTTCCCTAAAGTCCCAATGGGAAAAAGAAGCAAGCCAGTGGCAGCTTCAACTCCCATGGTCTGAAGACAAATTTAAGGGAATGTGTTATAAAGATCCAACCAGGGCACCACCCTGTGTACCATCAGCTTCCAGAGGCATGAACTTGGGAAAATTTCCTAACATCCCTGGAGCCTGGTCCCCACAGGTGAACCACCAGATACTCACGTGTGCTAATAAAGCAGATATGTAATGAGGGTTAAGAAGCCAATGCAAGAAAGCACCCACTACAATGCTGGTAATAATTGATGGTTACAAATCTGCTTCAAATGTTGAAGGGGCAGGGGCACCTGGCTGGCTCAGTTGGTGGAACATGTGACTCTTGATCTTGGATTGTGGGTTGGGGTTGTGGGTTAAGGTTGTGGGTTCCGGTTTGTGGGTTCAAACCTCATGTTGGGTGTAGGGATTACTTAAAAATAAAAAAATCTTTAAAAAAAAAAGATGATGGAGAGGAGGCACAGGAAGGAGAAGAGATGAAACAGTATAGACCCTGAGTTGGTAATTAAAACTGAGGTCTGCAAAGACAGAACTATCTTCCTAACAATACTACAATGTCATTTACCTTTCTCCCTCTCTCTCATGAGGGTACTGCGGAATTTTCCAGAGGTTACATGGCATGTGATTGGACAACTGTTAAATGCAGAAGCATATCTGAAAAGCCAGTTAGCTGCCAATTAAGCCAGACATTCAAAGGATTTGTAAAATGTAAAACAATGCCTCTCTTCTTATTAATTTTGTTTGGAAAAATACAGTTTATTTCTTATCAAAAGGTTATTTAACAGCCATTAGGATGGCTATTATTAAAAAAAAATCATCAGTGAAAACCACAAGTGTTGGCATGGATGTGGAGAAACTGGAACCCTTGTGCTTTGCTGGGGGGAATGTAAAATGGTGCAGCCACTGTGGAAAACAGGGTAGATCCTTAAAAAATTAAACATGGAATTACCATGTGATCCAGCAATTCCACTTCTGGGTGCGTGCACAAACAAACTGAAAGCAGGGTCTCAAAGAGAGATTTGTGCACCCACGTTTGTAGCAGCACTGTTCATGACAGCCCAATGGTGAAAACCCACATTTCTGTCAATGGATGAATGGATAAACAATATGTGGTCTATACAGATAATGGCATATTATTCAGCCTTAAAAAGGAAGGAAACCCTGATATATGCTACAACACGGATGAATCTTGAAGATATTACGCTAGGTGATGTAAGCCAGACAAAGGAGGACAAATACATATGTTTCCACTCATACGGAGCACCCAGAGTAGTCAAATTCCTAGAGCCAGAAAGAAGAATGGTGGTTCCCAGGGGCTGGGGACAGCAGGGATAGGGAGTTAGTGTTTAATGGGGACAGAGTTTTAGTATGGGATGATGAAAATGTTCTAGAAAAGGATGGTGGTAATGTTCATAGCAGCATTGTCCACAATAGTTAAACTCTGGAAGGAGCCAAGATGCCCTTCAACAGACGAATAGATAAAGAAGATGGGGTCCATATATTCAATGGAATATTACTCAGCCATCAGAAAGAATGATCACCCAACATTTGCAGCAACGTGGACAGGACTAGAGGAGATAATGCTAAGTGAAATAAGTCAAGCAGAGAAAGACAATTGTCTATGGTTTCACTCATTTGTGGAACATAAGGAATAGCAGGGAGATCGGTAGGAGAAGGAAGGGAAGAATGAAGGGGGGTAAACAGAAGGGGGGATGAACCACGAGAGACTATGGACTCTGGGAAACAAACTGAGGGCTTCAGAGGGGAGGGGAGTGGAGGACTGGGATAGGCTGGTGATGGGTAGTAAGGAGGGCACGTATTGCGTGGAGCACTGGGTGTTATATGCAAACAATGAATCATGGAACACGACATCAAAAACTAAGGATGTACTGTATGGTGACTAACATAATAAAAAATTTTTAAAAATAAAAGTAAAATAAAATAAAATAAATCAAAACAAAAGAAAAGAGATGGATGGTGGTGATGGCTGCACAACAATGTGAATGTACTTAATACCACTGACCCACACACTTAAAAATGGTTAAAACTGTAAAGTCGGATACATTTTACCACAATGACAAAATAGAATACAGTAAAATCTAATGGATGATGTACAACTGCCATCTAAAAGCTTAGAGTAGAAACAAATTGTCAAGGACAAAAGTTATTTGTGTTGACATGTAATGGGACTATTATTTTTAAATGAGTTAATACTTTTAAATGTCTGAGTTTTAATGTCTAATACAGTAAATATCAATAGATGTGAGCCACAGAAACAAAAGCTCATGGAGGTCCTCAAAAAATTTTAAGAGTGTAAAATGAAACCAAAAAGTTTGAAAATGTCTACATGGGGGCGCCTGGGTGGCACAGCGGTTAAGCGTCTGCCTTCGGCTCAGGGCGTGATCCCGGCGTGATGGGATCGAGCCCCACATCAGGCTCCTCTGCTATGAGCCTGCTTCTTCCTCTCCCACTCCCCCTGCTTGTGTTCCCTCTCTCGCTGGCTGTCTCTATCTCTGTTGAATAAATAAATAAAATCTTTAAAAAAAAAGTCTACATGATATTATCTCTCTACTTTGCATAGATTTTTAATTTTCCATATTTAAAAAATCTATTTTAAAAATAACAGTAATTGACTATTGTCTTTTCTTCTTTGCTGTTTGCGCAAGTTGTTCAGCCTTGAGGGACCTCAGTATTCTCATCTGTCAAGGGGGTGGCTAAGTCCAAAGCATGATTCCATGAATCAAATCTAACTCTACACAGACACAGGGGCTGCTGCCCCCACCCCACCCCACCCCACCCCTGCCCCTGGCTTCTAGGGAGATGTGAGCCTCTCCAGCCTGAGGAAGAGGGAGTGTGCTCTTGTGTTAATCAGATCCCATTAATTTTTCAAAGTAGACAACAGCCCACTTACTCATCTCCCATAGAGCCTCATCCATAATTGATCCTGAGCTGCACTTATCCAAATAGACGGAGGAGATGCCCGGGGCACGTGGGGCTCTGGGAGGGTTTTCTGCTGATGAGCCTATCTTCTGAATTAATGGCTGTAGGGAGAAGGCACTCACAGCCATGACCTGTTCTAACTGAAGGGGGCTGACACCTTTCCTTCAATCAAGAATGACAAGGAAGAGAGAAAGAAACTACTCCCTAAATGCTCTGAAGGATTGTTCTGAGGTTACTTCTAAGTACAAACCAGCTTGATGGGACTGGTCTAAGATAGCCTTGTGGAATGCTCAGGTCCATACAGACCTCAGCAAGTCGGGAGCTCGAGCCCCTGTGATCATGGCCTCTACTTGAGGCTGTACACCTCTGCCCCATCCCCACTCCAGAATAAATGCCAACTGGATTGAAGATTTCCATGTTTTTTAAAAAAGAATTAGTTAAAATGCTTAAAGACAATATAAAGTGGACATTTATCAGATAAGTAGAGATTCTGTGGGAAGAAAGAGAAAAGCAGTCCCTGACATTTGGGAGAGCTGGCCTGGCACGCACAGCGAGGCACTGCCATTTTCCTGCTGAACATAAACAATCTCATAGCAATATCAACATCAAAAAAGGTCACCCTGTGACCATGACTGAGCAAGACAAAAGCAAGACCATTCTCTGAACTGTATCACTTGCTGGAAAGTCGTAACAAGTACCATAGACTGCATGGATTGAACAACAGAAAGTTCTTGTCTCGCAGTTCTGGGAGGCGCAAGCCTGTGATCAAGGTGTTTGCGGGACACTTCCTCTGAAGGCGCAAGGGAAGGACCTGTTCCTTCCTGTCTCCTACTTTCTGGAGGTTCCTGGGCTTATGGCTGTCTAACTCCAACCTCTTCCTGGTGCTCTCCCCCTGCGTGCATCTCTGTGTCTACGTTTCCCCTCTCCATTAGGACATCACTCATGTCGGTTTAAGGGCCCAGTGTACTGACCGCATCTTCACTAACTGCATCAGCAACTACACCATTTCCAAATAAGGTCACATTCTAGGGTACTGGAGGTTAGAACTTTAACATGTGAACTTGGGGGGCACATGATTCAACCCATAACCCATGAACTTGGGAAACAATGAGGACATTGTCCAAACCACAAAAATGATCAAACATCCCCTATATTTGTTTTTTATATATAACAAATTACTACAAGTTTTGTGGCTTAAAACAACAGAAATTTATTATCTTACAGTTCTGGAGGACGGAAGTATGAAATCAGTCTCACTCAGCCAAAATCAAGGTGTGGCCAGAGCGGTGCTCCCTCCAGAGGCTCTAGTAAGGAATCCACCCCTTGCCTCTTTCAGGTTCTGGTGGGTGTTATCATTCCTTGGCTCACGACCACATCTCTCCAATCTTCAGTGCCAGCATCTTCAAATCTCTCTCAGCTCTATCTTCACATTGTCTTCTCCCAAAAAAGACAGAGACACAGAGACAGAGAGAGTGTACGTGTGAACCTCTACCTTTCTCTTATACGAACACTTGTGATTGTATCACCTGGATAATCCAGGATACTCTCCCCATCTAATATCCTTAACTTAAGCACACCTGCAAAGACCAGGCTTCCATCTAAGGGAACATCTGCATATTCCAGGGATTATGATCTGAGTCTTTGGCAGCCATTATTCAGCCTACACTGCCCCCAACTCCAGCTACGGAGGGTGACTACTACTTCTTTATCAATTACAGCCTTAATCTCACTCTATTCCTACCATTTTCTACAAAAGATATATTAAAATATGCAATCATAGACTTGTCTTCACTTTCAGAAAGCATCCAATTGAGAGAAAAGCTCTGCTTCCTTGAAACCTTCTCAAAACCACTTGACTCAGGTGCAAATCCTGTAATAAGTACTTTGAAACACCTCTGATAAGGGCCTCACAGTTCTCCATAATGTATGGTCTCTCTTGTTGCAACAAGTCAATAAACCCACCTTTGTTCAACTATAGTATGTCCATGGTGGTATTTAGTTGGAGAAAATTAACAGTAGCATGTAAGGGATATCACAAAGAAGAAAACGCCTAAGTTTGTCTACATAGGAGTGACATCATCAAAAAAATGGCAGAGTAAGAATCTCCAAAAACCCGTCTCCACCATAAAAGCAATGAGAACACTGGCAAAAATTGTCAGAATCAACTACTTCAGGATGTTAGAAATTAACCAGAAGTTTGCAGCAATCAGGGAAAGGGTGCTGGTTTTTTGGTTTTGTTTTTTTTTTTTTTTCTTCAAGAAAAACTGACTCTTGAAAAGAACAGTGAGCTTTGTGGCATTTTAACTTGCCCTAGTCCTGCTCCCTGTTCTCCAGCCCATAATAACCTTGAAAACTAATGGCCCCAAATCACTAACAAATCACTGGGAAAACTAGCAGCCCAGCAGCCACTGGTAGAATCAGAACAGGGCTGGAGCTTTTCAGAGCCCTAATCTCAAAGAACCATCATTACTTGGATCTGTCCGGCAGTCCCCTGGAAAACCCCACTTGTAAGGCTCATCCTTATTTGACCTGGCTCAGAGCTCAGCCAGTGTGAACAGTCCTTTTTTCCCCCTAGGAGCTTTTGTCAAAAACAGTAAGTAGCAATGATTTAACATCAGCTGCCTGAAGGAGAGATAAGTTTGAACAAACAATGAACTAACAACAAAACTTAAAAGGAAAAGCTGGAGAAAGAGAATTCCACAGATGGTTTGGACAAGAAGGCTGTGTACACAACGAGGACTGTGTGCATGATCAGGAAAGACATGAGATGTGAGAAGGCCCTAAGCGATCACCACTGGCTCGCCTCGAGGCTAACTGCAAGCAGGAAGTGAGGGCCAAGCCGGCACTGTAGGTGCTGGGCTGCGTAGTGAAAGCACACCCCAACAGGCATACAGAAGCCCTTGGCAAAGCCTGGGAGACTTTCTGGTTCTGGGCATTTAAGGAAACCTCTGTCCAATCAAGGGGTAGCCACTAAGCTGAGAAGAGACTTCAGTGGCCACAAAGAGCAAAAAAATACAGAGACTTTATAGAGTTAGTCAGAGAGTCACTAAACAAATAAACAACAGTAACAAAAACAGCAAAAACAACAAACCCTGGGAAGAAGGGAGAATCTGATTTCCAGAGCTGTCACATTATGTTATTTAGAATGCCCAATTTCCAACAAAAAACCTGTTAGACATGCAAATAAACAAGGAAATATGGCCCATACATACACACTCACAAAAACATCCATGGAAACTGTCCCTGAGGAAGCACACGTGTGGGACTTGCTGGACAAAATCTTTAAATCAGCTCTTTTTTTTAATAATAATATTTTTTATTATATTATATTAGTCACCATACAGTACATCCCTGGTTTTTGATGTAAAGCTCGATGATTCATTAGTTGCGTATAACACCCAGTGCACCATCCAATACGTGCCCTCCTTAATACCCATCACCAGACTATCCCATTCCCCCACCCCCTTCCCTCTGAAGCCCTCAGTTTGTTTCTCAGAGTCCATAGTCTCTCATGCTTCATTCCCCCTTCTTAAATCAGCTCTTTTAAATATGTTGAAAGAACCAAAGGAAACCACGTCTAAAGCAGCGAAGGAGGAGACACCTGAGGTGCTGGCAGCAAGATGGTGGACCAGGAGAGCCTCATACCCCCACAGAAGCTTCATACGCCCACAGAAACGCCAATTTCATGACAGATGACTTCCCAAATGTCCAGAGGGAAATGAACGCCCAGAACTATAACATCCACAGAACCAAAACAGGCTGAATTTCAGGAGATCTTCAATGTGACACATTAAAATCAAACTGTCCAAAGTCAAAGATAGAATTTTGAAAGCAGCAAGAGAAAAGCTACTCACCACATACAAGGGGACCCCCATCAGGCTGGGAGAGGATTTCTCAGCAAATCCATGAAGGTCAGGAGATAGGTAGAGGATGCATTTAAAGTGCTGAAAGGGAAAAAAGAAAAACAAAACAAAACTGTCAACAGAGAATACTTTACGCGACAAAGCTGTCCTTCAGAAATGAAGGAGAGAAAAAGGCTTTCCTAGACAAACAGAAGCTGAGGGAGTTCATCACAACTAGACCGTCTTCTGAGAAATGCTAAAGGAAGTTATTCACGTTGAAATGAAAGGACATCGAGTGGAACATGAAAACATATGAACGTATAAAACTCCCTGGTAAAGGTGAGCACACAGTAAAATTCGGAAAACCCTAATTCTGTAACGGTGGTGCATAAATCACTTTGAATGCTGGCATCAAAGCTAAAAGATTAAAGTACTTAAAGTAGCTATAGCTAAATAATCTGTTCCTGGTCACATATTATAAAAAGATGTAAATAGTGACATCAATAACAAAATGGGGCAGGGGGAGTAAAAGCGTAGACTTTTGTATGTGATGGAAATTAAGTCATCAGCTTAAAATGAACTGTCATAACTATAAGATGTTTTATGTGAGCCTCGCGGTAATCACAAAGGAGAAACCTGCAGTAGAGACACAAAAGATAAGGAGAAAAGAATCAAAACATAACACTATAAAAAAGTCATCAACTCACGAAGACAACCAGAGGAAAAAAGGAACTACAAAACAGTCAGAAAAGAGTTTTTTACATGGAGATGGTCTGTCTCCACCTATCAGTAATTATTTTTAATGTAAGTGGATTAACTTACCCAATCAGAAGACACAGGTTGGGTGACTGGGTAGGCAGGGAAGGCCACTCTACAGAGGTGGCAGTAAAACAGAGTCCTAACTGAAGGGACGGAAGGTGCCATGCAGATTTCCTTGGGAAGTGCACACTAGGCAGAGGCAAGAGCCAGGGCAAAGACGAACGGGAAAGAGCTTGCCGGGGAGGGAGATGAGGCAAGCTACATGCTACGGGGTCTGGAGCATAGGACGGGGAGTTGGAAGTGTCTCCTAAGACAGAAGCTTCTGGGGCCTTACTGGTGTGTGAAAGGTCGAGGATTGGTTGGTGTTGTGAAAAGACCACTCTGGCTGCCGTGTAGAGAGTGGACTGAGGGGTAGCGGCGCAGAATGGAGGCGACCAGTTCAGCGAGAAGGGGAGAGACAGAGGTGGTTTCATCCCTTGTGGGAGCTAGGAAAACAGTGAAGCAGACATATTTAAGAAATATTTTGGAACCAAAGCTGATGAGATTTGCTAACACACTGTTCATCTCCTAGCAAGAGTTTTTTTTTTTTCTCTGTTCCTTTTAGAGACTTAATTCTTCCCTAATCTATTTGTAGAGAGAGCAAATGAGGGCATTTTTAGAAAGTCTTCAAAGTGAAAGCTGAAGAGATGAGGTTAAAGCGCCTCCCTTACCCCCAACCTGGACTCTCAAAACTGAAGCATGCCATGTCCACAAAAAGAACCACACAATAGGACACCCAGCTGGCTCAGTCGGTGAAGCGTCTGGCTTCAGCTCAGGTCATGATCCCAGGGTCCTGGGATGGAGTCCCACATCAGGCTCCTTGCTCAGCGGGGAGCCTGCTTCTCCCTCTCCCCGCTGCTTGTGCTCTCTTGCTACCTCTCTCTTTCTCAAAGAAATAAATAAAATCTTAAAAAAAAAAAAGAACCACACAACAACATTCATGGCAGTTTATCCATAACAACGGAAACAACCCATATGTTGATCAACAGCAGAATGAACAAACTGATTGTGTGTATCCCTACAATGGAATACTAGGCAACGATGAAAAAGCAAAGTGGGATACATCTCAAAAACGTTATGTTTTGCCAAAAAGAGCCAGACAAATAAGAGAACATACTGATGATTCCTCAGTATATTTAGCCGGTAGTGACAGAAATCCCCACGGTGCTTACCTTGGAGTGAGAGGCAGAGACTGACTGGAAAGGGGCAGGAGGTAACATTCAGAAAAACTGGAAATGCTCTATATCTTGATCTATATTTAGATCTGTAAAAAAGTCATTGGTGACCTGGGATGAATCCTGTGGAGAACATGTGCCCCCTGATATGAAGTCACAAGAAGGGCACTTCCCCCAAATCCCTAACTCCAGTGCAAACATGAGCAAAACGTCACAGAAACCCAAACTGAGAAACCGTCTACAAAATGCCGGAGCAGTATTCCTCAAAACCGTCAAGCTACGGTAAACAAGGAAACCATCACAGACCACAGAGACCTGAAGAAACGTGGTGTCTGCATGGGATCCTGGAAGAGAAAGAGGACGTTAGTGAAGAAGGTGGGTAAAATCCACATAGAGGCTGGAACTGTATTAACACTAGTGTGCCAACACTGGTTTCTCACTTCTGGCAAGTGTATTAGGATAGCACAGACGCTGACATTAGGGGAAACACCGTGTAAAGTACACAGGAACTCTGTACCATCTTCGCAATATTTTTCTGACTATAAAATTAGTCTAAAATAAAAAGGTTGTTTTTTAAAAAAAGCCACTGAACTGAGTATTTAGATTTGTCATTTTACTGGGTGTAAATCAGCTCTCAATAAAATATTTGGGGGGGCAGGGGGGCAGAAGCACGTAAAGTGCTCCCTGATCCAGGCGAGCACACGGCCCAGCTGCAGCCTGTGGGAACCCAGCCAGCAACAGCGGCGACACAGAACCGGCTCTCAGGTGAGAGCTGCTAACTTTTCCTCCTACATCTCCTGCTTTTCCCCAACGCAGGGCAGCAAGGCAACAGCCACATTAGGGTCACAGAACATTCTCTCCAAGGGATCTGAACTCCTTTTCAAAAACCCATTTTCCTTCTTAAATGTTGTCATTGAAAATTCCAGTCCTGGGATGTGACACAGACCTCCGCGGCCAGCGAGAGAGATGGCTGGTGAGGCCTCTCAGCCTCTAGTCACCCCCAGGAGTCAGCCCTGAGCCTGGCATGGACTGTGCAGAGGGTGAAAGAACCGGCAGCTCCGGTGAGGAGGCAGGTCAGGCTGAGGCTGCCCAGCAGTGACTGAAAGCATGGACTCCAGAGCCGAGCGGGGGCTTCAAATCCCAGCTCCACCACTTAGCAGCTGAATGCCCGTGGGCATGTTAGCTAGTCAGTGCCTCCAAATCTGTATCTGTGAAACAGAAATAATGATTCCTTACAGGGCCCTACGTTTTTTACATGTTTATCTTTCAAGTAAGGACCCACCTCACCATCTCTCTAGCTCTGTAATACTGGGGAATATATCCTGTGTTCCCTGACATTGGATCTCCACCCCAGCATCTTCTACCAGCCCCACCCCCACTAGCTCTCTAAACTGGGAGGCCCAACCTTCCAGGATAAGGCCTTTCATTTTACCCACAAATACCTACTGAGCTTCCTCCCACTGGCGACACACCACATAACAGTGAAGTAGGCTGGAACCTGGCCTCTGTTTACAGCTTAGATCTCACCCCTTCTATCCTCCAACACACTCTCTCCATACAAAAGGACTTCCCTCTGTTTACAGCTTAGATCTCACCCTTCTATCCTCCAACACACTCTCTCCATACAAAAGGACTTTCCTTTCCTCACCCCTCATGCCTTGTAACTAACTTCTACACATCCTTCAGATCATACTGAAATGTCACTTCCTCTAGGAAGCCCTCACTGACTCCTCTTACCCAGCCTATGTCTCCCCTACCTTCCCCACTAGTTAGGGACTCCTCAATTCTGTTTTATTTACTGCTAAGTCATCTACAAAACCCAGCTCAAAGCCTGGCACCTGCAATCACTAAGTGTTTGTTGAATGAATGAGCAAGACAGTAAATAAATGAATGACCTGGGAGAGTTAAAGAAGGCTTCGTGGAGGAGGTGGCATTTCATTGGGCCTTAAGGGATGAGTGCAAGTTAACCAGCTTCAGAAGAGTGGGAGGAGAGAAAGGTCTAGGCATGTGGCCAAGCCTTACGCTTTCTGGGACCCAAAAGTGAGATGGCAGTCCAGGCTAAGATATTAGGCTAAGATTTTAGGGCTTGATCCCGTAAGCCAGGGGCTGCCAACCCAACAGAGCATCCAAATTGCCTGGGACCCAACTTTTGCACTCTGGTCCCACCAGTCTGGATCTCTCAGATCCTAATGACATCCAAGGTCAGGAACCCCTGCTGGAACATCAAGTGGAAAGTCAGAAAGATTTTTAACCAGGGAGGGACATGATTCCATCTTCAGATCTGACACTGTACAGGAAGTGAGGCCAGACAGAAGCCAAGAATGAACAGGATGGCAGAAAGGGGAAAAAGTCGAGAGATCCAGGCTACCATTGACTGCAGGACAGGAGGAAAACAGTGTGGGTCAGTGATAAGGAAGGTGAGCGGTGGTTCCACTACTTTTGAAGTTGGTGGAAAATTCAAGAAGTAGGTGTGATCTGTGATACTAGCGGTACAACTCACCTCTCCCAACACACATGCACAAAAACACACATGCACACAAGCAAGCGCACACACACGCACACTCAGCCTTTCCTTGCTGAAGTCAGCTGTCCGTCACAGTGGACTGTGAACACACACCCGCACACTGAGTCTGGCTAAGAGATCTCCAACCTTACAAAAATCTGCTTGCACACTGGCAAGGGGAGGCCCAGCACAATACCAATTTCCACTGTATCCATTTCCACAGAACAAGAAGACAAGCAGCGGCTTCTAGAAAGAGCTTCAGGCTCCAATGGTTTTGCCTTTTCTGAGAATCAACTGCTGCTTTCATAAACACTGGGTGGGGGCAGGGGGAGGCAAGCACAGACAGGGGCTAAGCTATTGCTCATTATAGCCAAGTCCTGATACAGAGAGGAGAAAGAAATCCAGTTTGTACTACCTTCAAATATCACAGTGTTGTGACTTATAACAGCACCCACTGTATCTTGTTGCATTACAACTGCCAAAAGGAAAAAAAAAATTGAATTACCATGCTAATGTCTTCTCTTTTGGCGAAATCTGTGATTCAGGTACGTGGATATAAAATACATCATTAGTTGCTTTTAAGCTTGTCTTTAATGATGAAAAAACATTGCAGGGCATGTGGGGGAGACATAACTCAACTCTGTCACTGGCAGCATTGGGAGCCTCTTGTAAACGGTAATGTGACAGTGCAGTTTCTTTTTTCCTCTGAGATGACAGTTAATTCCAGACCAGGAAGGCTGTCAAAAATGCTTAGTTCTGCTCCACTTGAGTTAATTACCGGCCCTGGGGCAGGCTGCCCTCCACTCCTCTGCTAATGGGGCTGGGCTCCAGGTAAAAAATCCATTTGCAAGAATGTTTTCCTTGCTCCAGATCTAATTTATTGAATATCAAATATTTATGCCAATGCAATTAAAGTGACAACATTGCTCTCCCTTCTCCCCTGCCCCCAGTCACAGGCAAGCCCAGGCTTGCTGACAGAATGCTTTATCCTGTCAACACAGGGTAAAACTTCTGCTTGAGCTTCTAAAGCAAGAGCTTTGAAACACTTCAATCCACAAAGTCACCTGGGACTTTACCTTTCTCTTCTTTTGTAGGCAGCCATGTGACAGGTTATGGAGCAATGGCTGAGAAGCTGGGGTAGGAGGCACAGAGAAGAGAGGAAAGCCTGACTGTGGCTTCAATTCCACCCAAATCTGCTGTGGTCCTCTGCATTCCTGGCCCCAGACTGCACTACAGTTGAGAGAGATGAAGGAGGTTCAGCCATACCCCCATCAGTCTGGCAGCCTGAAAGAGGGAGAGCTTGGGGCATGTACAGAAGAGGTTCCAGAAATGGGTCCTTACAGGTCTGGGGTCTCCAAGTCTTGGAGACCACCCAAGACCCCATCCCATCCCACCAGACCTAACTGCAAAGTTTCAGGTCCAACAAAGCATATCCCATCTTTGCCAAGGTCTACTCACCCAGCAAGAAGGCCTCGGACTGTCCAGACTCTGAAGCCTTGGGGCATTCCTTATTGGGACAGTACCCAGCCCCCAACGTCACCCCCATGAGTCTCTTGCACCACAAAACACATGATTTGACATCTGCCCCATACAGAATGGTGGCTGGTAAGGATAAGCCAGTGAACAGTCTAATGTGCTCCCTCCCACAGGTAATCCTGGAAAATGTGAAAAGAAAATGCATTTGGCTAAAGGAGGAGGGACTTTTTTTCTTCCCTGAAGCAAGGGAGCTCAGCAAAGCCCAGGTCAGCAAGTAATACTGTATCTGTGGCATATCTGAGGTTGTGCTGCGCCCTTGGGCTGGGATTTTTTTCAGGGACCTTGCTGTCTATACCCACTTCTCCCTTCCTACAATGAAACAAAGACCTTTCCTTGAGTCTGAACCAGGTTTTGAAGGAGAAACAGGTATGCACAAGGTGAACCACAAGCTTAGTAGAGGGAACACAGGACTTTGTGTTCAAAGAACTGAAGATAGATTGTTTATTAGAGCCTGAATTGCAAGGGAGTGAGCCCTGGGACTATAAGCATCAAATGAGGTAATCTAAGCATGTTAGAAAATGTCAAGTCCTGGATAAATATGAATTTCTGCATATCACAGAAATACTGGGGAACCGAATGAGGTTATATGCCCGCTTGCATTGTATAAATTGTAGTTGTTACAGGACATTTTGGAAGAAGATGGATTAAGCTTTAACCACGGAGATAAATCACAAAAATATATATCTGGGGGCGCCTGGGTGGCGCAGTCGTTAAGCGTCTGCCTTCGGCTCAGGGCGTGATCCCGGCATTCTGGGATCGAGCCCCACATCAGGCTCCTCTGCTGGGAGCCTGCTTCTTCCCCTCCCACTCCCCCTGCTTGTGTTCCCTCTCTCGCTGGCTGTCTCTGTCAAATAAATAAATAAAATCTTAAAAAAAAATATATATATATATATATTCATTTCTTTTGATCCTACCTTTTTAGAACTGTTCACAAACTGAGAATTTTTGTTTTCTTTCTGTTCTCTTTTTTGGATAAACATACACGACCCAATTTTAATATTTACTGCTTAGATATTCTTGGTTTCTGACCACCATGCTTTAGTTTTGAGGCTTTGTGATCATTTTTTATGGCAGACAATCCTTTGTGTGTGAGTGTCGGAGGAAGAGGCTAGGTATTGCTACCCTCCTCTAGGTCTTCAGTTATCACTCTATTCAAGACATTATCACACCACCCCTCAACTACTGCCATAATTTCCTAATTGTCTATTCAGCCTCCAGCTTCCTCTGTCTCCAAATCATTTTCCCCCTGGCTGCTCAAATATCAACATCATTTTTACCATTAAGAGTAACTATAGAAGAACCTCTGCTACAGCCACAGTGATAAGACAAGAAAAAAAAAGGAGGTAAAACTGCTGGGAATGAAGAAGCAGATTTATCATTATTTACAGACAATGTAATTATGTATCAGAAAGCAACAAGAAAAATCACAGAAAATCTATTCCAACTAATGAAAAAGGTCAGTAAAATGATTGGATACAAAATAAATTTGTAAGAAACAAGTGTTTTCTTATATACTAACAATAGCCAGTTAGAAATAGAATTTTAAAAATATGTTCATGATATATATCCAGATACTTTGCTGACTTCATGAGAATATATCACAGAAACTTCTGCGCAAAAGTGAAATTTGCATTTTCCACTCAAATCTGCTCCTCCTCCAGTGCTCTCTAGCTCAATAGGGGCTCTTCCGCCTACTTATTTGCACAAAGCAGAAACCTAGGATTCAGGGGCACCTGGGTCGCTCAGTCGTTAAGCGTCTGCCTTCAGCTCAGGGTGTTATCCCGGCGTTCTGGGATCGAGCCCTACATCAGGCTCCTCCGCTGGGAAGCCTGCTTCTTTCTCTCCCACTCCCCCTGCTTGTGTTCCCTCTCTCGCTGGCTGTCTCTATCTCTGTCAAATAAATAAATAAATAAAATCTTTAAAAAAAAAAAAAAAGAAAGAAAGAAAGAAACCTAGGATTCATCCTTGCCTCCTCCCTCTCTCATATCCCAATCTGTAAATCTGTCATGAAACCCTATAAATCAATATTATCTTCTGTCTGCTCTGCTTCTGTCCAACCCAACTGCCTCCATCATCTCTCACCTGGAGGATTGTAGTAGCTCCTGTTCTCTTTTGGCTTCCTTGTTCTCTCCAATCTGTTTCCACAAAGCAGTCATAAGGATCTTTTGAGATTTTAAGGTAAATCTTACCCCTCCCCTGCTGATAACCCTTCACTAGCTCATAAATCCCATATCCTTACCATGGTCTTCATTGCTTGGCTTCCAATGCTTCTTGCTGACTCTTCAACCCACTCACTTCATTCCCTGTGCCCAAGGCACACCATCCTCCTTTGGTTTCTCAAATGCCCTCAATCTCTTTCCCAACTCAGAGCCTTCACTTTCCATATCCTATCCTGGGAATAAGGATCACTGATCTTCCTTCAAGAAGGCTAGGCAGAGGGGCACCTGGGTGGCTCCGTCAGTTGAGCACCTGACTCTTGGTTTCAGCTCAGGTCATGATCTCATGGGTCATGGGACTGAGCTCTGCATCAGGCTCTATGCTCAGTGGGGAGTCTACTTGGAGGTTCTCTCCCTCTGTACCTCCCTCCCCCTGACACTTTCTCTCTCTCTCAAACAAATCTCAAAAAAAAAAAAAAGTCTAGGTAGAGAGAGGGGGCCTTAGTCCTTGTCGGAGATCTCCCTGACTCCTTGGGCCTCAGTTTCCCCACCCACAACATGAGCTGGTTGAACCAGAGGCTCTCTCTGGTAGTCTACGAGCTGAAGATTCAGTAAGAGGGGACAGCACTGATGGAGAAGAACGGGAAGTAAGGAGAGAATAGAGAGGAAACAGTCCTAGGGAAGATAGCAGAGAAAGGAAAGTTAGAAAAAATTAAGCAACCACTTTCAGTATGTTTTTTTTAATTTTTTTTAAAGATTTATTTATTTTAGAGAGAGAAGGAGCAAGAGTGAGAGAGAGTGTGCGTTAAGTGGAGGGAGGGGCAGAGGGAGAGAACCTCTCAAGCAGACCCCCACCCCGCCCACTGCTGAGTGAGGAGCCCAACATGAGGCTCGAGCTCATAACCTATGAGATCATGACCTGAGCTGAAATTGAGTTGGACACCCAACCAACTGAGCCACCCAGACACCCCATTGGTATATTTAAAACACTAAATGCTATCACTTCATTTTTATTAGGACAATTTAAGATTAAATCTCCATAGGATTTGGGACCATCATAATAATCTTGTCATGAAGAGAGAAAAAGCCAGCCAACTTATGGTATTTAAGTATTAAATACATGCAATATACTGAAAACTTGATTCCATTCCACAAAAATAATTCACATCATCCGAAGCCAAGGAGAAAAAACAAAAACAAAAACAAAAAACCTCATTCATCCATGTAAACAGCTTCCAGGTAGCCAAAGGAAGGAATGAACTGGCTGCTTCTGCTCCCAGCTTCCACAGAGACTCATGGTTGCCTACTCAACTCTCCTTCACTCTTCCTAGCACAACTGTGGTTTCATTCAGCAGAGCAATGTACCCAATTAAAATGCTACATTTTCCAGCTTCTTTTGCCAAGAGGGGTGGCCACAGAGCATCATCTGGCAAATGATATGTAAGAATAAATTACAGAGAAATGTCATTAAAGGCAGGTGTGCTCAGCTTTCTCATCCTTTATTTTTTATGCTTTCCTCTTCCTTCTTCAACCATCTTGTGACCTTGAGGTGACCACAAGGGACAGGCCAAGAGAATCAGAGACCTCTATTTAAATCCCAGCTCTAGCACCTGCAAACTCTATGAACTTGCGACAGTTTATTTAACCACTCTGAGCCTCATTCTGGTCTACCAAATGGGAGTCATCATGCCTCACTCACGATACTGTTAGGATTAACTGAAATATTTTATCACACACAGGTGACAGCGCTTTGTAAACTGGATAGCTCTAAAAAAGTACTAGGTTATTTGTTGCCTCCCTCCTTGTTTTGTGACCGGTTTTCCTCCACCCTTAAGTCTAAAATACATTAAAAGTTAGAATGTTGTATTTCTACATGATGTTCTTTCATAATAGGAATACTTATTTCCTTGACATAATACCAATCCATTATGTTATCAGAGGCCAGAAGTCCTTCTGTTATACAGTGTGGCCACGTGCAAATCACAAGTGAATCTGCTTTCTTCAGCTGTGGCCTCAGTTATCTTCTAAGTCAACCAGAAATTTAAGATGCACCATCCTTTAAAAATACATATTTTTTCAAAAGTGTGGGTCTATTTTCTTGAGCATTTGAGGGGTCCTACAATCCATATCCTTCAATTTTAGCAATTTTTCTTGAATTATTTCATTAATAATGTCTTCCCTTTCATTGTCTGTATTTTCTCATTCTTGACCTCTTAGTATTTGGATGCTGGACTTCTTAGTCTCTTTCTCTAATTTTCTTATATTTGGATAAGATCCCTTATCTTTCTTATCTATCAGGCAAAGAACCCTAAAGGCACAGAAACCACAGAAACCTCCCCACAAGGCAGTGGCAAATTAAAAATAATATGCTTCCCTAGCACACAAACCAAAAAACCCAATCACTTGGATATTTTTAAGTGTCCTCTAGATGACATTTGGGCTAAAGAGGAAAAATCAAAACTGCAAACAGGCAATTTAAAAACAATGAAAAAGAGAAAATCATATAGGAAATCTTATGGGATGAGGCAAAGCTGATTCACAGGCAAACTGATAACCTTAAATGCCTTTATCGTTAATCAGAAAAACATGAAAGTAGGTAAAATAAACATCTTAAGTATTAGATGTTAATTAATTTAGATTTAAATAAATTTGGATTTTATAAAAGATCAAAATAACCATGGAAAGAAATCTAGAAAATAGAGTTAAGGCAAATGTTATTGATTAGTAAACTTAATAGTCAGAAAAAAACAGTAAAATTGGTAGATAAATCTTAGAGCTGGTTCATGAAATAGCCTTGTTTCCGCCATTGGAGGAGACATAAATAAATGTTATAAATGTAAAAAGGGAAACCAAAAATTTTGAAATTGTAAGAGGATTCTATGCATAATTATATGCTAATACTTTCAAAACCTCAGTGAAATGGATTATTTTCTGGGAAAGCATAACATATCAAAATTGCCTCAAGAAAAATTAGACCACCTGAATAGACCGATAATAAAGGGGAAAAAATCTAAAGAAAGTTGTCAAAGTATTGCCTCCTAAAATGGCTTCCAGCCTCAGATGATTTCATGGGTGCGTTACTTCAGCCTTCCACAGAACAAATAATTTCCATGTAACATAAACCCCTTCAGGGCATGAAAAACGATGTAAATCTTATCAGTTCATTTTACAAAGCTAGCAAAACTATTGACATAAGGTTTTGGATGAATCTCAAAAACGTTATGTTGAATGAAAGAAGCCAGACACTGAGTATAAATTATATGATCCCAATTATATGAAGCTCAAAGACAGACAAAACTAATGTGTGGTGATAAAAATTAAAGAAGTGGTTGCTGGGGGTGGGGATGGAGGACTGCCTGGAAGGAGCCACAAGGGGACTTTATGGGGCCATGAGAATGCTCCATATCTTGATCTGGGTGATGGCTACTGGGGTGTGTATATTTGTCAAAAATCATCAAGTTGTACACTTAAGATCTGTGCATTTTACTGTGTGTAAATTATACCTTAATAATGTACTCTTAGAAAAAAACCTTGTGACCATGACTTAAAAACCAAAATAAATAAATAAAAGAACCGCTTAATCACACTTAATATGTTGTATATGCAAAAGTACTAAACAAAATATTGGCAAAGGTAATCTTGCAACAGATCAGAAGAACAATACATCAAAAAACTTCAAGGTTGTTTCAATTTTCTAAGTCTATTACTATACTAATCCAAATAAGAAATAGCATATCATAATAACATTGAAATCGGTCTATAAAATTCATTTATGCATGATCTTAATTCCTAATAAACTCAGGTTAAAAAAAAAGATTATCCCTCAGCATGATAAATAGTATCAATCTCAAAATGAAAACCCAAATCATCCTTAACAGTAAAACTCAAGAGGCCACCTCATTAATGTCAAGAACAAAACAAGGATGGCCATTATTCTCACTGCTATTTACTATTGTTCTGAAATTTCTAAGCGATGTAAAAGGACCAGAAATAGATATGAATCACAATTATGAGAGAAAGAAACAAAAGTATAATTTTTAGCCCATGATAATATTGTCTTTCTAGAGAACTCAAGAGGGCCAACTGAAAAACAATATTCTGACTGGTTACAAAATAAATATACAGGCACAGTAGGGATGTTCACTGAAGCATTATGATAAAGAACAACTGGAAACCACCTAAATGTCCAATAATAGGAGACTGGATAAGTGGAAGTATACACACACAATAGAATGCTATATAGCAGTTAAAATGAACTAAGTCGATATAAAAATAGCAAATGGAAAAGAAAATGCAGGATTATATACACAATGTGATACTTTATATGTAATGTTGAAAAACAGATTATACTGTTCGGAAAAATACAAAAATATAGATGTGAAAGATACCAAGTTTGGAATATTGGCCTCCTCTGGCGATAGAGGAAGAGGAATGGGACTGGGAAGCATACAAAGGGGCTTGCATTATGGTTGTAGCTATTTTCTTTTTCTTTTTCTTTTTTAAGGAATAAAAAGCCTTGGAGAAAACACTCCACCCGATGACCAAACTCAATAGGCCATAAACCATTCCCAGAGAGTTCCCTTGCGGCCCTACCAGTCCTCTACCCTCTCCCCCTGGCAACCACTTCTCAGATTTCTATCACCTGATGTGAGTTTTGCCTGTTCTTGAAGTTTCTTTAAATGGAACCATGGGGAGCACCTGGGTGGTTCAGTTGGTTAAGCGTCTGCCTTTGGCTCAGGTCATGATCTCAAGGTCCTTGGATTGAGCCCTCCATGGGGCTCCCTGCTCAGCGGGGAGTCCACTTCTCCCTCTCCCTCTGTTTCTCTCTTTCAAAATAAATAAATAAAATCTTCTTAAAATAAATATATAAATACATAAATGGAACCATAGGTTTCCTTTCAGGCCTTCCAGGGCCTCCTTCTGGAAAACTGGCCTTCTTTAGGACACCAGGGGTTGAGAACAGACACATGACAGAGCAAGTGACGGTTGAGGACTGCAGACCTCAGTGCTCTTCGGTGTCATGCAGGACAGGGGTACAGCCTCTCACAGGAGGCTGCTTGTCGCAGGGCACAAAGCAGACACCTAGAGAACAGGTACCCCTTGTGATACTTAACAGACTCACCTCTGTCACCTATCAAACTAGCACTATACCAGAAGGACAATCCATGGGGAAAGACTCCAGGCACCACATAAAGAGATGAGGGTTTCTCAACCTCAGCACTCCTGAATTTGGGGCCAGAGGATTCTTTGTTGTGCGGACGTGCTAGGCTTCGTAGGGTGCTGAGCAGCACCCCTGGCCTCTCCCACTAGACACCAGCACTGGGGCCCCTGTGCGACAACTAAAGGATTTCCAGACATTGCCAAATGTCGCTGGGGGACAAAATAGCTCTTGTTGAGAACCACTGTGACAGAAGACAGATTAGATAGAGGGGTGGAGGAGAGTTTGGGTTTTTTCTTTATGTTTTTACTTAGGAATAAAATCATCGAGATATGTGCATTAGTGTTTGAAGAAGTAACAGAATATCAAGGACATGAAGGAAGACACGCATAGTTAGGGAACACACCATATTCCAGGGTGTGAAAACAATATTACACATCTATTGATTCTGTCAAAGTAATGTCTAAGCTTAATGGAACTGCAATTAAAATTTGGCTGGAAACTTTCTGGAACTTAAAAATGTCAAGTCTAAAGTATCAACAGAAAAATAAAAAGGGGTTGAATAATAAAGAAAATTTTCAAAAATATAAATAAATAATGGATCTGATCTACCAGATATTAGGTGGGTTGTAAATTATAATAATTAAAACAGTGTAGAAAAATAGACACAGCTATGAAAAAATTAAAAGCCTGGAAGCAGGCCCTAGTCTAGGCAAGAATTTAGTATCGATTAAAGTGGCGTTGAAATTCATGAGAAATGTTGCAGAATGGCCAATAAATTATGCAAGAACAATTCATTCAGTATTTGCGACAGGAAAAAATTCAAGGCCTGGCACCATACATCAAAATAAATTTCATGAATCAGAGTTATTATTTTAATTAAACTATAAAAAACTAGAATAAAATATAGATTAATATTTTTCTGATATTAGGAGAAGGCTTTCCAAACAAAACGAAGGACCCAAGAAGGAAAAGATGATATACTTGACTACACAAATATGCCGACCTTTCATATATCAGCAAGCACTACAAACAAAATTAAAATTCAGAAAAACTGTCACCTAATAACATAATATTGAAGATTTCTTTTGCTAAATATAATATAAAGACAATATGTCATTCCCACTTTTTAAATGGACAAAAGGACACACCATGCAATTCAGAGGATGAAAGAGAAATGGCCAAAAAAATTAAGAAGTTAATCTCACTGGAAATTCACATTATGCAAATTGAAATACTGAGACATCATCTTTTACCTATCAAATTGGCATGGATTTTTTATTTTTTTATTTTTTAAGATTTTTATTTATTTATTCGACAGGATAGAGACAGCCAGCGAGAGAGGGAACACAAACAGGGGGAGCGGGAGAGGAAGAAGCAGGCTCACAGTGGAGGAGCCTGATGTGGGGCTCGATCCCATAACGCCGGGATCACACCCTGAGCCGAAGGCAGACGCTTAACCGCTGTGCCACCCAGGCGCCCCATGGCATGGATTTTTTAAAGTAACAGCCAGCATTTGGGAATTTCTATATCCTCTAGAGAGCATTGGTTTATGAACCCTTCTGAAAAGGAATTTGACAACTATTTTTAAAGGCCTTAAAACCCTTAAAAAGGATTCATATACACTTGAGAGTTTCCAGCCCAGAACTCACCCTGAATCCCACAGTTGCATATCCAACTGCCTCCCACCCAACACTGCCCAGGACGTCTAACCGGTGCCTCAAACAAGCCATGTCCAAAGCCAAGCTCCTGATTTCCTACTGCCCTTCTGTGCCTCAAAGCTGCTCCTCCTAGTGTCACCTCCATCTCAGGAAAAGGTAATACCCACCCTTCCTGTTGCTCAGACCTAAAACCTTCATGTTATCCCTGACATCTTTCTTTTACGGACATCAAATCCTGGGACATTACGCTTCAAAGCAGATGCGGAATCCAACCCTTTGTCACCACCTCCGACATCAACACTCTGGCCTGAGCCACCGTCATTCCTTACCTGGACCATTGCAAGATCCTCTTTCCTCGCTCTGCTTCTACCTGTGCCGTCTTCCACATTATCCTGCTGTGGCTGCCAGAACGATCCTTTTGTAGCCTAAGTCAAATCAAACCACTCCTCACTCAAAACCCTCCACTGGCTCTCTTCTCAGAGAAAAGCAAAGCTATGTAAGGGTCTATAAGATTGTGATATTGTGATTTATAAGAAAAATATATATTTGGTCATTCAGATAACCAAAATATATTTTTTAATTTTTTATTTAAATTCAGTTTAGTTCATATATGCTGTATTATTAGTTTCAGGGGTAGAATTCAGTGATTCATCAGTTGCATGTAACACCCTATGCCCATTACATCAAGTGCCCTTCTTGATGCCCATCACCCAATTACTCCATTCCCCCACAAACCTCCCCTCCATCAATCCTGTTTGTTTCCTACAGTTAAGAGCCTCTTATGGTTTGTCTCCCTCTGTGTTTTCATCTTATTTTATTTTTCCTTCCCTTCCTCTATGTCTCCATTTTTTGTTTCTTAAATTCCACAGATTCCACAAATACCAAAATCATAAGGTATTTGTCTTTCTCTTATTTTCCTTAGCATAATACCCTCTAGTTCCGTCCACATGATTATAAATAGCAAGATTTCATTCTTTTTGATGGCTGAGTAATATTCCATAATGGAATGGATATATATAAAGGAATATTACTCAGCCACCAAAAAGAATGAAATATATATATTTTTTTCAAGTGTCTGTTAGCCATTTGTATGTCTTCTTTGGAGAAATGTCTATTCATGTCTTCTGCCATTCCTTGACCATCAAAAAGAATGAAAAAAAATATATATATATGTTCTTTATCCATTCATCTGTTAATGGACATCTGGGCTCTTTCCATAGCTTGGTTATTGTGGACATTGCTGCTGGAAACATCAGGGTGCATGTGCCCCTTCAAATCACTATGTTTGTATCCTTTGGATAAATACCTAGCAGTGCAATTGCTGGATCGTAGGGTAGCTCTATTTCTAACTTTTTGAGGAACCTCCATAAGGTTTTCCAGAGTGGCTGCACCAATTTGCATTCCCATCAACAGTGTAAGAGGGTTCCCCTTTTTCTGCATCCTCGCCAACACCTGTTGTTTCCTGAGTGGTTAATTTTAGCCATTCTGACCAGTGTGAAGTGGTATCTCATTGTGGTTTTGATTTGTATTTCCCCAATGCTGAGTGATGTGGAGGCTTTTTCATGTGTCTATTAGCCATTTGTAGGTCTTCTTTGGAGAAATGTCTATTCATGTCTTTTGCCCATTTCTTGATTGGATTTGGTTTTTGGGTGTTGAGTTTGATAAGTTCTTTATCGATTTTGGATAGCCCTTTATCTGGTAAGTCATTTGCAAATATCATCTCCTATTTCATAGATTTCCTTTTAGTTTTGTTGACTGTTTACTGTGCAAAAGCTTTTTATCCTGATGAAGTCCCAATGGTTCATTTTTGCTTTTGTTTCCCTTGCCTTTGGAGATGTGCCTAGGAAGAAGTGGCTGTAGCCGAGGTCAAAGAGGTTGCTGCCTGTGTTCTCTGGGAATTCAATGGATTCCTGTCTCGCATTTAGGTCTTTCATCCATTTTGAGTTTATTTTTGTGTACGGTTTTAAGAAAGTGGTACAGTTTCATACTTCTGCATGCAGCTGTCCAATTTTGCCAGCACCATTTGTTGAAGAGACTATTTTTTTTTCTACTGGATATTCTTTCCTGCTTTGTTGAAGATTAGTTGACTATAGAATTAAAGGTCCATTTCTGGGCTCTCTATTCTGTGCCATTGATCTATGTGTCTGTTTTTGTGCCAGTACCATGCTGTCTTGATGATCACAGCTTTGTAATATAGCTTAAAGTCCAGAATTGTGATGCCTCCAGCTTTGGTTTTCTTTTTCAACATTCCTTTGGCTATTCGGGGTCTTTTCTGGCTCCATACAAATTTTAGGATTGTTGGCTCCAGCTCTGTGAAAACTGCTGATGGTATTTTGATAGGGGTTGCACTGAATGTACAGAATGTAGCACAGACATTTTAACCACATTTGTTCTTCTAATCCATTTCTATACACCAACAATGAAGCAGAAGAAAGAGAAATGAAGGAATCGATCCCATTTACAATTGCACCAAAAACCATAAGATACCTAGGAATAAACCTAACCAAAGAGGTAAAGGATCTGTACTCTGAAAACTATAGAATACTTCTGAAAGAAATTGAGGAAGACACAAAGAAATGCAAAATATATTTCTTACATATATTTGGTCTTCATCCATGGCTCCTGACTCCCAAAACCCTTAGAATTTCCTAACTATTGAGAGCACTAAGAGAGTCCCTTTTGTTATGTTAATGAGCAACTAAAGATGGCGGCTGGTTGCCAACAGGGGCTAACTTTCAGTACTACCCCCTGACCTCCAGGGAAGGGAAAGCGGCTAGAGGTTGGACCAATCCCCAATGGTCAATGATTTAAGCAACCATGACTATGTAATGAAGCCTCCATAAAAACCCAAGAAAACGGGACTGGGAGAGCTTTCAGGTTGGTGAACATGTGCAGATTCGAGGAGAGAGGTCCACTCAAACAGGGCACGGAAGCTCTGCTCTCTCCCCACAGGCTTTCCCTGTGCATCTCTTCCATCTAGCTGATCCTGAGTTTTTTTAATAGTAAACAGGTGATCTAGTAAGTACCATGTTTATGAGTTCTGTGAGTGCTGTAGCAAACGAATCAAACAAGAAGAGGGGGTTGTGGGAACCTCCATTTATATCCAGTCAATCAGAAGTACAGGTAACAACATGCATCCCACATAGCTTAGAGTCTTAGTAACCAGACATAAGAGGTTATCTCTGACAGGTCTGCACTAGACAATCAAAACATATATTCAGAATAAATGTTCAGAATAAATTCTAATTACCCAAACAACAAAAATTCTTTACTTTTTCATATAAAAGTATAACATTTGTATGGCCATTTCGATTGAGGGTTACAGTTTTTCAGGGCAAAGCATCACTATGTGAAATAAATCGAGATGAAAATTCCTAGAGAGATGGAATGACAGATCTCCCAAGGGGCTTCTGTACATTTGTGTGGAGCCCACATATCTCCTTTCAGCTCCTTATTTCCACACGGTCTGTTTATCAGCACTTACTTCATGAATTTGTTAATTTGGTTTACATGCTCTGAGCCGGGCCCTGTGCTGGGCACTAGCAAAACTGAGATGGAAGCCCCATGGCACCATGTAGAGTAGGAAAACGAGCCAGAAGGGAGGTGGGGAGGAGACTGGGCAGGCACACACTAACCAAAGTAGTAACACCACAGTCTCCCACAGTGGTGCATGAGGAAACCAAGGCAAAGATTGAGAGACCTCTTGAGGTCACACAGTGAGTAGTGCAGAGCACCACCACAGCCCAGGGAGCAGATGCTTAAAGCAGAACTCACCCCACAGTGCTCCTCACCCCCATAGCTCTCATGCCTCCTGTAAGCCAAGTCAGGACTGAAGGTCACGCCTCATACATCTTTGTTGATTTTTGACTCCCCACCATTCAAACATCTTTCCCGGTTGAGAGAAATACCCCAGGGTATGACCAACAACCCTGCCTGATGCACCTGTCCCCACTCCCTGAGTGGCCAGTCTGCTCTTCTCTTTACCCCAAATCCTGTCACACATCTATGGATCTCAATTTCCAATTGTCAAGGTGTGTGAAAGGGTCATCCAGAGCATTGTGGGGCCAAGTGGGTGCCTGGGCCTCTCTCAGGGCTCAGGTACAAGTCCCCCAACATTGCAAATGCTGCCAGTAAAGACCCAGCAGAATCCAACAAACAAAGAGACGCCTTAATGACATGCCTGGGAAGCAAGTCTTTTTATAACTTTATTCTTCCCTCTCAATGGCCCCAAATGAAGATGAAATCAAAAAGGAGACCTTGGCAACAGTAAAGGAGAAAACTCAGCCTTCCAAGGGCCTTCCCCTTGTGCCCAACTTCTTTCAAAAGGAGGCAGATTTGGCGTCCCTGGCACCACCATGGTCCCAATTTTATGCACCACGAGGAATAAAACCCACCCTTTGGAGAAACTGTGGACCAATCACACACATGCTCTAGGCTGCAGCTGTCACGATAATTCGCGGCTTCTTTCCCTTGAGTTTCTCTACGTCTGCTCCCAGCCTACTGCCATGCTCCCACAAAAGGTAGGTGGCGCACAGGGGCCCGGGAAGCAGGGCCATCTGGAGAGTCCACTGGGTGCTGTCACTTGAAGTCAAGAGCATAGGCTCTGCAGTCGGCCCGCCCTGGCTAAGACACCAGGTCCACCACCTATTAGCTTTGTGACCCAGAGAAAGTTATTCCACATCTTTGAGCCTCAGTGTCCTCATCTGAAAGTGGACATAACAGAAGAGCCTGACTTATATGAGTGAGATGCTGCACATGGAGCACCCAGCGAGGGCCTCATGCGAAGTGGGGGCTCCACAAATTTAGAATCGTCGCTCTTGCCGATGAATGCGTGTGCATGATCACTGACGCTTCGAAAGCCCTTCCACACCCACCTTATCTGGCCGCCACTCCAGGCCAGGGTCCCATGCAGCAAGGGCCCCAGGAAGACCTGCTGCAAAGACTGAGGTCATGCAGTTGAAGTCTTAGCTGTGCCTGGCATCCACTAAGTGGGAACAAGACCTGTTCACCTTCAAAGGCCCATTTGAATAGATAATGGAGGCTCAGAGAGACTGTGGGATGGGGCCAAAGTCAAATTGGTACGTGGTGGAATGTGGCTTTGACCCAGATTGTCTTGTTTGAAAAATCTCCTTCCCCTCTAGTATGTTTAGGGTCCTGGCAAGATCTTAGGTTCTACTGAGGCAGATCCAGTTCTCAGTCTTGAAATGAAGAGGTCAGAGGAACAACCGTGGTGGATCATGTTTCAGAGCAAAAGCTGGGTAGGTAGACTACCTGGGTTCAAATTCTGGCTCTACCACGTTTCAGCTGTGCATCCTTAGCGAATTACCCAACCTCATGGTCTCAGTTTCCCCTCTGAAAAATGGGGATAATTATTAATATCACCTAACAGGGTTGTCATGAGGGTTTTTGTAGTTGTTATGATCACCACCTTGACCTCGGGCACCAGAGTCAGTCTGCAATATCCTTTCCCCTCAATACGTTGGTACAAGTTCCTTAAGGGTATGGTCATCTCATGCTTAACTTCTTAGGCAAGGCTGCTGTATTGCACAATTCCAAGGGCATCATTCACATCTTATTCCATCTGAATAGTGCCCTCTGGGCTTGTGCAGCGCACAACCTATACTCCTGTACACAGTGACCCTATGCTCAGGGCAAACTGTGGGACCATAGATAGGTTTCTAATTGGAGAGCATGGGCACTATGAAGCTAGCAAAATGTCCTGGTTCTGGGGTCCTCCAGTTTAGAGCTAGAATCTAGGCTGCTTTCAAAAGTCTGGGGGCAATCCTCAGCTGCCAGAGGGAGAAAATGGTGAAAAATAGTAGGTATGAACAGGGGGCCACAGGCTGGACTGCTGAGTAGAGAAATGATTTGGCAAGTCTTGGCTCCAAATCAAGGTCTCTGAGTAAAATGAATCCAGGGTCAATGGGAAGGACTTGTGTATTCTGGCCGTGGAAGACAAAACATTAGATACAAGTTGCTACTTCAGAGTACATACTGTGTCCTGCAGAACAGCAGCCCAGCCTTAAAGTTGGCAGAGCTGAGTCTTCCACGGGCTACTTCTTCCAGCGGACTGACTGCTTGTTTCTGCATAGTGAAAATAGCAAATCCCATGAGCACCTCACAGCTCATTGCCTCCCTGCTCTTGCTGTGGCCAGAGGGAATATTGTGGCTATGAAGCCGCATTTAACAAGTTTGAGGATAAGGATGCTGCCAGGACCTGATGGAAAGGGAAATCCAGAACAAGTGTCTATTCTGCTAAAACAAATTGTTTCTCCTCCAACGCAAATGAGGGCCAATTAACCATCCAGCCACCAGGTCCCCTCAGTGACGTATGACACCTCATCAAGGGCGTGTGCCAGACATCTGCTGCTGGAACACTGAGCACGGAGCAGTGGGGGCAGCCCAGGAAGGCTGGGTCTTGGGTCATGCAGGCTGTGGCTACTCGGCCTTGAGCTCCCTGAGCACTAGGGCTGGCCCAGGAAGGAGGAAGATCAACAGCCATGGGGCGAGTCCTCTCATCCACTGGTAAAAGGCACGCAGTAGATACTTAATAAATACTTTTTGAATGAATATACTAATCTGATCAGGGGCTTAGCCTGGACAAGGGTGAGGCACATGAAGTACTTGCCCTGGGCACAAAATTGAAGGGAGGTGCCTAAAATCTCAATAAGACAAAAAATATTTTGTTGAAATGTTTGAAATAAAAATTAACACAGAACACTCTATAACGAATCAAATATCAAAATACTAGATAAAGATAAGATCTGACAGGGCCAAGATAAGGGAGAGGCCAGTGAGGCAGAAGCAGGCAAGCACAGGGTCAAATCCTGGCTTTACTCAAAGTTCTGATATTTTGATGATGGACATTTTTGCATCCACTTTTCTTTTTCTAAAACACTGTTAAAACATTATCCATCTTGATTACTGAGGTTTTCTGGGACATCCCCTTAAATTCTGTGCCCACGGCAAATGCCTGACTTGCTATACCCTCGGCCCTGCCTCACACTGCTGAGAATCACAAAATTTTCCACGAGCTGCAAACAGCGTCCCAGTGTGCCACCAGACCTGTCAAGAGGCAGGGTCACTCGCACAACAGTCTGGACCAGCTGTGGGGCCTCCTCTTGCCTGCAGTGCCATTCAGAACTGGTGGCATGACAGCGGGGTCAGTGACTGAAACAGGCCACCCAGATCTGAGGAGCTACAGCAGGTACCTTCCGCTTCACGGGGGAAACTCCGAGTAGTGCCACACCCAAAGCCCCAGGAGCTTCCCAAAAGTGACCGGCCATGAGGTTTGTTTGTTAATCAACAGACATTGTTTTTTAGAGCACTTGTAGGCTTACAGAAAAACTGGGCAGGAAGGACAATTTCCCTATACCTCCTTCACCCCTGCACACAGTGGCCCTATCATTAACACCCCACACAGGGCAGTATATTTAGTACAATTGATGAACCAATACTGATACATTATTAATAACTAAACTCCATAATTTAATTAGCGTTCACCCTCTGTGTTGTAGATTCTACAGGTTTCGACAAACACGTGTCACCTATCCATCATTACAGTGTTATACAAAAATGCCCTGTGCTCCATCTCTCTCCTCCCCTCCTCCCCATCCCTGGCAGTCACTGATCCTTCTACTGTCTCCATAGCTTTGCCTTTTCCAGAATGTCATATAGCTGGAGTCACACAATATGTAGCCTTACCAAACTGGCTTCTTTGACTTACCAACATGCCTTTAAGGTTTTCTCATGTGTTTTTATGGCTTGATAGTTCTTTTTTGTTTTATCACTGAATTAATTGCTGAATAATGTTCCTTTGAGTGGATATACACACCAAGGTTGTTTATCGTCTTGGTTGCTTCCAAGTTTTGGCAATTATGAATAAAGCTGCTATAAACATTTGTGTGCGGGTTTTGTATGAACATAACTTTTCAACTCATTTGGATACAGTATTATAGGAGCACAACGGGCCCATAAACTTTTGAGGCCCAACAAGAGCTCTGGGACACAGGCCCCTTACACTCTCCAGGAGCCACAGCATGACCTTGTCAGTGGAGTGGACCAGCAGGGTGCTGTATGGGCTGGTGGGACATCAGAGCCTCTCATCACCAGAGCTGGCTTTTCCCCGGAGCAGGAGGGCAAAGGCGTACTGCCACCGATACAGAAGGCAAATGATATCTAGCGGTCCAGTTTAACAGAGGCAGAAAGACAATTCCTCTGCCATCTGGCCCGCCTCCACCCTACAGAGTGCGCCAGAGAGCAGAGAAGGCAGAAAAGTTTGCATTTTCCAATTAAGCACAAATATTTTCTCTCCAGGGGTAGCATGGTCCAGCTCTTACCTTCCTGTTTATTCTCTCAATAAAAGGCCTTTTCACCGGCAATGATTACCTGCCACAAGGAGACCATAATTAACAGACAGAACATGTATTTCTAGCCATCAGAAACTGTTTTCCAACAAGTAAAAATATAATTAACATTCCCCAGCTCTCTCCTCCATGGAGATTCTTCCCCCTTACTTCCTACCAATTCAGAGAAAAGATGACTAGGAATGTGTTATGGGTTGAACTGTGTCCCTTTAAAAAGATCTGTTTGAAGTCCTAGCCCTAGTCATCAAAAATGTGATTTTGTTCGGAAACAGAGTCACCGCAGATATAGTAAGTTAAGACGAAGGCATACTGGAGTAGGGTGACTGGTTCATGGTCCAGTGTGGCTGGGGTCCTTATAAGAGACAAGATACAGAGATGCACCCAGAGGAGAAGGCCACTGTGAGGACAGAGGCAGAGATCGGAATCCTGCAGTGGCCAGCCAGGACACCAGGGACTGGTAGCCACCACCAGAAGCTAGGAAGAGGCCAGGGAAGATTCTATAGAGTCTCAGAGGAGCATGGCTCTGCTGACACCTTGATTTTAGACTTCCAGCCTCCAGAACTGTGAGCGAATGAATATCTGTTCTTTTAAGCCACCCATTCGTGGCACTTGGCCATAGCAGCCTTCACAAACTACAGAGCAGGATCACCTAACTCCTCCCCCTGCAGATGAAGTGCCCGAGGCTCCGGAAGGTGCAAGGACTTACATGAGGCCTCAGGGAGGCAGAGATGGGACTTGAATGAAGTCCCACTGACTCGGAGGCCAGTGTTCATTTCACAGAACGATTCATTCTCTGCGTGTCTGGCGGCCTCGGCTGGTCCACAGTGCTCCCATCTGGATGCTGACTGCTCTGGGCTCAGCACCTGAGCAGCGGCGGCAAGCAGGCCGGCCATGTGCCCTGGGTGTAGGCTGCTTCAGAAACCAAGGTAGGAGAGAATGTGTGGGGTAAGTGAGGAAGGGAGCTAGACCAAGAAAAGGGATTACTATGGACTGAGCCGAGGGCCAGGTGTGCTAGGTGTCTTACACACACTATCTCAGTTACGCCCCACACAACCGTTTGGTGCAGGGATCATTAGCCTCACTTTTCAGACCAGACACTGGGTCTCATAGATGAGAAGTAACTCCCCAAAACATACAGCCAGTGGGGTTTCGAACCCAAACTCTTCCAACACCACATGCTCTGAGTACTCTCATCTCTTCCAATGGTTTTTACTGCCATCCACACGCTAACGGCTCCCAAGTATTTACGCACCTCCAGCATCTCACCTTCCTGTTCAGTATCTCCATCTTCATGTCTCACGAGCATCTCAGATTCAGCATGTCCAAAATTTAATTCATCAGCTTCCACTGAAAGCCTGGCACTCCTATCCACCAAGATGCCCCACTTAGCAACCTGGCAGCCATCCCTGACCCCCTCAGCCCTCCCGGCACACATCCCACAAGTCACCAATTCCTCATCACGCCTCCTCTGTCTCCACTGTTTCCTGCGTGGACTAGCCACCTATCGTGTCACTCCGGGGCCCTCTGCTTCCAGCCTCTCCCCTCTGAAGGCTGGTTTCCCTTCATGCAGGAGCGAGGGATTTCTTGAAGCACAAACCTTATCACATGACTCTCCTGATTAAAACTCTTCAACGATAATTGCAAATTCTTATGTGCTATACACTGTATAAGCCCTTTACATATATTGACCCATTTAATCCTAAAAACTACCCTATGATATGAAATAGGCACTGCATTGTTCTCCTTTAACGGCTAAGAAAATTGGAGTGTTGAAAGGTTCAGTAACTGGCCCACCATCTCACAGCTAGTAGGTGGCTGAGCCAGGATTTAAATTTCCTTGTGCTCTTAGGACAAAGTCCCAAATCCTTTTCATGGCTTATGAGGGCCTGTAGGGTCTCACCCCTACATCTCACCCCACTCTCTCTAATTCAAGTTCAAAGCAAGGACTGGGTTGTTGCTGTTGTTTTTAATTATTCAAGATCTCTAAGGTTCTTCCTGCCTCAGGGCCTTTGTACACACAGTTTCTTCTGCCTGGAGCATGGCTGACCCCATTGTTCACCTGACTGACTTCTTCTTATCTCTTTAAATGCTCCTTTGTCAGAAGCTTTCTCTGAGCCCTCAGACCAAGTCAGGCAGCACCTCATTTTATGCTTTCATTGTCATCTGCACATTTTCTTTATAGTACTTCTCAGTCATAATTACTTATATAATATGATGGTTAATGTCGGCCCCCTCCTCGCTTCCCAACAGAGAACACGCTCCCCGAGGGCAGATTCTGTATCCGCCTTGCTTCTCCAGGACGTTGCCTGAAAATAGATGTTCAATAAGTAGTAACGGATGGAAAGAACAAATGAAATAATGAAGACAAGAACGAGTGAATATGCTGTGCTGCTCTTCGGCTGTCTGTCCAGCCAAGAGGCACATTTTCTGACATAATACCTCTCTCTGAGGAGAGCGTTTCAAGCTTGTAAAGTGCATGCAAATCACCTGGGGGTCTTTTTAAAATGCAGATTCTGATTCAGGAGGCCCAAGCTGACAAGGTCCAGGTGATGCTGACATTGCTGGTCCAGAGACCCCACTTTGAGCAATCTCTCACCTCAGTTTCTCTTTAATGAGTGAGTCTTTCTGATCTCTTCCCTCACCTCCTCCTTTCCAAGATGGCACCTGAGTCTTGAAAGGGGGCTTTATGCGAACCTTCGCTCCTGGGGAGTGGCGGTGGACGGTGGAAGGGTGAAGAACTGGTTCTGCACCAGTGCCAACATGGGCATTATGTGGTTTGCTGGAAATTCCTCGTCAGGCCTGTCAAAGTCACGGCACCACTAGCTTATGCAACAAATAAGCCCCCAAATTTCAGTGGCTTCACACAATAGACTTTCCCCATATTGCTCACAGAATAGTCCAATGAGGCAATTCCTAGTCTGTGGGGAGCTCTCCTCCATTTAATGATTCAAGGACCCAGGCTCTTCCCATCTTTGGCTCTGCCAGCCTCTCGGACCGCAGAGTCTTCTCCTAGCCACCAGAATAGAAACAAGTTCCCACCCACTTCTTAAAAAGCTACCACCCAGGAGTGACACACATGACTTGCACTCACATTCTGTTGGTGAGGACTTGTCACACAGCCAGACACAGATGCAAGGTTAATTGGGAAATGTAGTCCCTACCTGGGCAGCCACCTCCTAGCAGTAATTCCACACTGTGGGAGGGTGAGCATGAATGACTGGGAGGTGATACACCAGCTGTCGCTACCACACAGCCTGGTTGGTCTCAGACACCCTGCTGGCAGTTACTAAGTCTGTGATCGTCCTCCATCAGATATCAGGGTGGTGTCTTCTCAGAATATCTTGAGCCCCTCCTTACCTCGTACCAGCACTGCAGCTGGTACGGCCCCAGGCATCCCCTGGCAGAAGCCTTTGCTACAGACCCCCAACCTCTCACCACAGCTGCCCTTTTGACAGGCTCTTGGCTTGAACCCTTGCCCTGACCTCACCTTTCTGCCCTCCCACCCTTCAGGGGCCTTTCTATGCAGCCATCTCCTCCTGATGCCCCAGACAAGAAGCTGAGGGGAGGCCTCCTAGAGGGCTCAGTGCCTCTCCAGCCTATCTCTAGGCCAAGGAGGGCAGATCTGGACACATGAGCCATCATGCTTGCTTCTCCCGTTTCCTGTCTCCCTCCCACAAGCCACCAGGCAGGGAAATACAACAGTCCCTCCTTTCTTTTTCCCGGCTTGTTGAGGCTCTCCCTCTGGTAGATGCCACTGGTTCCCAAGCCATATCCCCCTTACTAGACCAGAGCCCCTGGTCCCCACATCTGGTAAGTGTTGGCTGCTAAGGCTAACAGCATCCCCTTCCTTGGAGACTTGCCTCTGGCAGGATCTGCCTCACCTACTAGGTTACTCTTTCTCCCTAACAAGTGACATGCAGTGGCCACTGACTAACTGGCATGGAGTATAAATGCCAACCGCCTTGTCTCAAGTAGGGACCAACTCAGTGATACAATTCATGTTCCAGAGCTCCTCAGGGAGTTAGGCTGAGGCTGGCCTCTAGCTTCAGGCCCTCCCCTCTCCTTCTGCTTCCTGCCATAAATCACTCTCACCAGAGGCCCCATCTTGGGCTCTGATTCTAGAACAGCTGGCCTAAGAAACTACCCTGCACCAGATCTGCCTCTTCTTTCTCAAGATGGCACCTGCTACTTTCTTTTGCCAGAGCCATAACAGCAAACTGGATGCAGGAAAAGAGAAATCAGCATAAAGAACATGCCTTCAGAAGTGCAATGAAAATACCACACAATGAAAATATCACACAAAAGACCCTTAAAGGTCTTGAGCACCATGGTATCCGCCAGCAAACCTAGCATGGCCCTGGAACTCTGCCTCCAGGAGGGAGGCCACCCACCAAACTAGGGAGGTCTTGAGGCACAGATTCCATGGATCCAGCAGGCCCTGTCCCTGAGCCCTGTCTGGCCTCACCCTGGTCTTCCCAAGGCAAAGCCTACTCCTTGTTACGACATTAACCATGTGGGGGAACAGTCATGCAATGGGAACAGATAAGAACCAGAGAGAAAGAGAGAGCATCACCTCCCGACTGGTCCAAACACCTCTTTCTTTGGCTCATGAGGAAATCCACAACCTCTCCCCCACCCTGTAGCTGGCCATGTCCTAGGATCTGCCTTCAGCAAAGGAAGTAGTTTCAGGGCTTGGTGCCTGTGGAGACCTGGTGGAAGGCAAAGGGTGGGGGGGATGGGAGTGCCCACCAGGATGCGGCAAAGAGGGAGAGGGCGAGGATGGTAAAAGGAGAGGGTTAAGAACCTGGCAGCCCACACAAACACCTTCCATGCTGCACTCCTTTCAATTTCTTTTCTGTGAATTTAAATGCATTCTGTCACAGTGAGTTATGTCACCCGGAGGAAATGCCCAACTCGGCGACATTTTTAAAGATTATTTTTTAGATCACCTATCACTATCCATTTGAGGAACGATTGTTCAATCTGAAAAAATAAATTCAAAACTGTCCCCATCTAAGCAAGATGGAAAAATAACTTTCCCTATTCTTTCCTTTTCTTTCTTTCTTTTTTTTTTTTTTTAAGAAGGCTTATTTCTGAAGGACAGGTTTGAAAATCTGTTTTCACCTTGACATTCTGGCTGGATTTGAGCAGCTTAGTAAGGGGAATGTCATGCCTTGTCATACGAATAAACAAACGATTGTACAGCCAGCTGTGTGATCCCAGGCAATTCACTTAACCTCTCTGAGCCTTAATCTCCTCAACTGCTACTCTGCGATAACAATACTGACCGTGGTGATCAAATGAAATGATGTCCAGGACAGTCCTTGAATATGAGACAGATGTAAGGTGTCTGTTTCACTCAACTGTCAATTCCTCAAGGGCAAGGAAGAGGTTCTGACCAATTCTGTCCTCCCAGTGGATCTTGTACAGGGCCTGGTCCACAAGAAGTGTTTAATACATGTTGGATGCATGGGTGGTTGGATGGGCAATGGCTTGGTGGGTGGATGTCTGAACATACTAAAAGATGGATGAATGAAAGTGGATGGATGGATGGATGCAATGATGCGTGGAAGATAGCTATCTGAAAACAAAAAAGCCCTCACTTATACTGTCCTCCAATTGCCATAGTGCAAATACTCCCACCACTATTGGGTTACAAGCTACCAAGATGACATTACTGAACACAGTTAGAAAGACACATGCAAAATTGGTGCATACATGTCTACAGAAGCAGCTTCTGTGCTCCAGTGGATGGATGGTTGGGGGGATGGATGGTTGGATGGATGGATGGATGGATGGATGGAAGGAGGGAGGGAGGGAAGGAAGATGGAGAGAAATAAAAGAAGGGGAAGGGAGAACCACGAACAAATGTCTACTTAGAGAAGAAAATAAAAATACTCAGGAACCAGTATTGCCAGAGAGAGCAAAGCCTGAGGAGCAGGAGACCTGGGTTTGCCACCAGTCACCATGGACTAGGAAAGAATCCACCCATTTGCTGGAGTAAATTATTTCTTCTTAAGTACAGGGGCGGGGGAGGGGTTCATGTAACACAAAACAATGGTCCTCAAGGCGGGGTGGGAGACCTGGGTGGCTCAGTCAGTTAAGTGTCTGCCTTTGGCTCAGGTCATGATCTCAAGATCCTGGGATAAAGTCCTGCATCGGGCTCCCTGCTCAACAGGAAGCCTGTTTCTGCCTCTCCCTCTCTCTCTACCTGCCACTCTCCCTACCTGCCACTCTCCCTGTCTGTGCTCACTCTCTATGACAAATAAATAAAATCTTTAAAAAAAAATCTCTTAAAAAAAAAGGCTGGGGGCTGGGGGGGGGGCTTCACATAATGCAGAACAATAGTCCTCATTTATTTTTAAGAATCAGAAACATTTTTTCTTGCCCCTCTCTTCCTTGGTGCTGCCTGCACTGGCGGTAGCCCTTTTTTTTTTTTTTTTAATGTTTTCTTATTATATTATGTTAGTCACCATACAGTACATCCCTGGTTTCTGATGTAAAGTTCGATGATTCATTAGTTGCGTGTAACACCCAGTGCAACATGCAATACGTGCCCTCCTTACTACCCATCACCAGTCTATCCCATTCCCCCACCCCCTCCCCTCTGAAGACCTCAGTTTGTTTCTCAGAGTCCATAGTCTCTCATGCTTCATTCCCCCTTCTGATTACCCCCCCTTTCTTTATCCCTTTCTTCCCCTACCGATCTTCCTAGTTCTTATGTTCCATAGATGAGAGAAATCATATGATAATTGTCTTTCTCTGCTTGACTTATTTCACTTAGCATTATCTCCTCCAGTGCCGTCCATGTTGCAGCAAATGTTGAGAAAGGCAGCCATCTCTTACTCGGCATCATGGCTGCCCTCAGACCTCTGGTGAAGCCCAAGATTGTTAAAAAGAAGACCAAGAAGTTCATCTGGCACCATTCAGATTGATATGTCAAAATTAAGAGCAAAGGGCAGAAACCCAGAGGCACCGATGATAGGGTGTGCAGAAGATTCAAGGGCCAGACCTTGATGCCCAGCACTGGTTACGGGAGCAACAAGAAAACAGTCCAGTGGCTTCTGGAAGTGCAACTGCGGTCCAGTGGCTTCTGGAAGTACCTCGTCCACATATCAAGGAGCTTGAAGTGCTGCTGACGTGCAACAAATCTTACTGTGTAGAGAATGCTCACAGTGTCTCCTCCACAAACCATTGCAAAAAGAGCAGCCCAGCTGGCCCTCACAGTCACCAATCCTAATGCCAGGCTGTGCAGCTAAGAAAACTAATAGACAGCTTATGGGCATGTCATATTTGTGTTAATAAAACCATAAAACTACCCCCCCAAAAAAGTTTTTCTTTCCACATGAAATCTTACCTGGAAGGCATGATAATAATTATGGCTGGTATTTATTAAGCATTTACTATGTAATGAATACAGTCCAAGTACATCGCATGGCATACCCCACTGAATCCTCCCAACAAACCAGTAAGACAGATAATCTTCCTATCACCAGTCTACTGGAAGGGAGGAGATACTTGTTCAAGGACACATAATGAGCGGTAGGTCCAGGCGATGGCAGTCCTAACCACTCTACTCTCCTGCCTTGCTAGAGCGAAAGGAAAAGGGCCACCAGGTGAACTGTCCCTTGCAGGCCTTCAGCCCAGCAACTCGGACAGACCCACAGAAAGCCAGACCCTTGGAAAAGAAGTAAGAGGAACAGGTGCTCATCCTGGTTCTGCCCCTGGCTGGCTATGTGTCTTAGAAAAACCTCTTGCCTTCTCTGAGCCTCAGTTTTCTGAGGTGATCACTTCCTACAACTATTGTCGATTATACATTGGGCAGTTCTCGTGAACAGGATCAGGAGTCCTTAGGAAAAACAGCTCGAATAAGTCATATCATATACGATGTATTTACCTCTAGGACAACAAGACCCATTTGACTTCAAACGCATCCATTATGGAGCCTATTCTAACTGGTAGTGATCATTTCTCTAAATTAAATCTTATAGGGATGACTTTATTTTAAAGGATACATATTTTGAAAGTCCTTTACTATTTAGCAATATTTAGTTTCTGGAACTGCCTACCTGTACCATTTTACAAATGCGGGTGAAGTTAAACCTCTTCTGTGGAGGAAAACAACAAAGAACCAAAAGTCATCAACCTATCGGATGTTACTTTCTTTGGGACCATATCCCTTTGAAAATCTAAAGAGAAATATGGACTCTTCTCCTCAGAGAAATGCAGACCTTTTCCAAACTCTGGGTTTAACTTTGGGATGGCAGGAATGAGGGGACTGTCAGCCCCAGCAGCCAGGGTAAGGGAGGGTCTTAGATACAAGAACGTCTCCAAGGTCCCAGGTAATTCTTCAGGTCCCCATTTCTATGTCCTCAATCAATGCAGAAAAATAGCCAGAAGCCACTCAGACAGTGCCCGAGATTTTAAAATGAAGAATTCTCTTGATAAATAAATCTCTTAATGAAATACAAGCAATTAAGCTAAAAGTCCTATCAAATGCAGCCTGTCACTCAGCAGCCTGACACTTAATTGAATTTCTTTTTCCATCCCCTGGCTCCTTTTCCCTGATAAACAAATTCATTCACTGCAGATCAAGTTTCCCTAACCTAGAAACCAGTGATAGTCAATCAACTAATTGACACAACAAAGACTTCTATTTAAAAAAAAAAAGTTCCCCTAATTAAAGTGCGAATGAAATTGTGTAATACTCTGGTGCCTGATATTAATTACTCCATGGTTAACCCTCTCCCTCCTCCTCAGGGACCTGGCAGCAGACTGGGGAAAATGAGGGAGCCCAGACCCAGATACAAGTCCAAGTTCCAGCTTCTTCCTGAATTTGCTGTGTGACCTCAGAAGGTTGCTTCCCCTCTCTGTTTTTCGTGAGCTGCAACATAGGGATACAATGAGGTGACTTCCAAAGCTGCTTCCAGCTCTAACGCTCACATTTTATGATCCACAAGACAGTCCGATAGCAGAGCCTTTCTCTGTGGTTGCAGGTTAGCTAGAAGCCTCGAACTGAAAATACAGCCCATCTTCCGTGGGCTCCTTTTGCCTCTGCCTGGTAAATGCAGCAGCCCCTGAATGAATATACCCCTCCCCTCACGCATCCACGCACACATTCCCAGGCACATGCCTTACACACATATTTATACCAGATCTTCCTGTAGCATACTCCTTCATCTCTCTCTCTCTCTCTCTCTCTCTCTCTCACACACACATTAGACATTCAAATGTTCTCAAAGCCTTGTGCATTCCCATCTCCCTCACCCCAGTGCATAAGCACACGCATACATAGCCTGACCCTTTTAGCGCAAAACCCCTACAAAGAGGCCGTGCACACATGCATTTACACACTAACATGCACACACACCCATCCACAAATGTGAGCTGGGAATGGATAGCAGCAGGTTTCAGTTTTGGCCAGGGTAGCCCCAGGGATCTCAGAAATCTGGCTACTGACCCAACAGGATTTTCCAGGACTATCTGGGCTCTAAAGTTTCCTTCATTGAACTAAGGGCTGTCAAGTGCTTTCCCTGTGCCAGGCACTGTGTGGGGAGGGTAGTGAACAGACACTGACCCCAGAAGTATTTGTTCCTGGTGACCGCAGCCCACACTCAACAGCAGGTAGTGCGGGCCCAATCTCTGGGCCCTGACACATCCAAGGGTCTAATTTAGAGGGGGCTTTCTCACAACATCACGGTCAAGGTGGCCTTTGAGCCACGCCTTGCAGGACACAAGAGGGCGTGGACCAGGCTGAGACACAGCATGAACAATGACAAGGACGCTGGGAAGCCGGGGGTTCTGAGAAGCAGCACCACGCAGGGGTGTGGGCAGCCCAGCTCCACTACTTACTGTCTTCGGGCTTAGGCAAGTCACCTAACATCTCTGAGCTTCCTCATCTGTGGAATGGAGACAATGGCTGTAGCACCAGAGAAGGACTATCCATTCACTCAACAAATAGAGACTGGGCAGCCACTCTGTGCCAGGCACTGTTCTACCGGGGGCTGATGTGAAAACAGAGGAGATGACAAATGCCAGCTCCTGGGCCATGTCTGCACACACAGGGCACTGGCCTGGCAGGGCCCCCAGGGACACGAGGGAGTGGAGTGAGCAGGAGGGCCCTTCAACTGAATGTCAGTGGAAGACTGGGCTCTGGAATGAATGGGGGCCTTTGATGCCCAGAAGCACGGGGGCCAGGAGGGAGCTGATGGAGAAGGATGGCAGGGACAGAGGCTGAGGCTGGGAGGCCAGCTCGAAGGGGGTCGTGAAGGGCGGTTGGTGATGCAGCCCCCAGCCCCAGGCTGTATCTCCAAGTAAGAGACACTGCCTTGGTCCCCGCTCCCTTCTCCCCCTCCCCCATTCCAGGGCAGGGGCCTGGCTTCCTTGCAGTTTGCACCGCCAGGCCAGGGTGGTGATGAGTGGCACATTTCCCTCCCCCTCGGACAGAGCAGACGCTCTCAGCATCTCATGCTTTCTGTTGAGCTCATCTCCCTGTCTCTGTTTTCATGTTTTCCTCTCTCACGCTGGCTGTGTGGAGCACATCTCTCAGAAAATACTTGCTTTTGAAAGTTGTTGCCATAACAACCACTTCATTACACGCCAGGCCCAGTATCTCAGAAATGCAGAATCTTTCCTTAAAAGCGTGCGCTGCACATCAAAGGGGAATAGGAGCTCATTATTTTTACATTATTTTGCAGGCAAATAGATATTTTCCAATACACATTTCTTTTCTAAGTTGATTTTCTTGTTCAGTGGAAATGCACATTTCTTTCTTAACGCTTTCCTGCCTGCAGGGTTCAGGGCCTAGAAATCTAAGTTCCTCAAAGCAGGAGGGAGAAGGCATTTCTTTGCCAGGATATGCTTCCTTCAGCCCCCAACGCTGTAGTTCATGAAGGATGGTTTGCTCTAATTCACAATTTAACTGCACCCAGGAATTCTAGAAGAGTCAGAAATTCTCAGTATAGCATATATATGCCTTCACTGGTCTGACTTGGTTCAAGCCAAGCTTTCGTAACAAGTGAAGCAAATTATTTTAGGAGCCAAATCAAAACCAAACCAAACAAACAAAAATCTTAACCATTTGGGACGGAGATGTGTTCTAGGGTTTTGTTTTCGAAACCAGAAGGCACTGTAGCAGGTAATAGGTCCCTTTCAAGCGAATGCCTTGCATGTGTCTCCCCCGTCACTAGCATGTAAGCGCCATGATTATTGTCTGTTTGGCTTACTGCTTATCACCAGCCCCTAGAACAGTGTCTGGGTCCATAGGCACTCAGTAAATATTTGCTGAATGGACCAACAAATGAACATGTTATAAACACTACATCTTATAACAATTCTGCAAAGAAGGGATTATCATCCCCGTAGTAAAGATGAAGAACATGAGGTCCAAAAACTTAGTAGAATAACATTAATAATCATAATTACAGGGGTGCCTGGGTGGCGTAGTCAGTTGAGCAAATGACTCTTGGTTTCAGCTCAGGTCATGATCTCATGGTTGTGAGATTGAACCCTGTGTCAGGCTCCATGCTCAGCACGAAGCCTGCTTGGGATTCTCTCTCCCTCTCCCTCTGCCCCTCCCACTCATTCTCTTTCTCTCAAATAAAAAATAATAACCATAATCATAATTACAGCTAACACTTTACACTTTCTATGGAAGCATAATATGCATACAGAAAAGGGCACCCATCTCCCTGACTTCACAAACTGAACATCCAAGGAACCAACACCTAAATCAAGAAGCAAAACATTTGGCAGGAGGAAGGAGACTCTAACAGTAGGTTCTCAAGTGGCCTTACCACAATCCACTAAGTTGCTACACCTTTATTTTACGTGGACTTCTGCGTCTGTTCTATTTTACAACAGAAAAGGCACTACACCTCATAGTCACTATCGTGACCTCTAATATCACAGATTAGTTTGGCCTGTTTTTGTGATTTCTTGTAGATGAACCATTCAGTGGATCCCTGTTTGTGCCTGGCTTCTCTCCCTTATCACAATGTTTCTGAGATGCATCCATGTGGTGGCCTGTAAGTGACCATCATTTACTTGACTGCTAATAGCAGCTAATTCGTAATGAGCATTTACCATGTGCCCTATAGGTTCAGGCGATCCTCCCATTACTCTAACACGAAGGCTTTATTATAAGCAATTTGCCTGGAGCCCCACAAACAGTGAGTGGAGAATTGAACCCCGAACTTTATGGCCCCAAACTCCCACTGTTGTCAAGAACCTCTTTCCTGGATGACTCAAGGCTATTGCTAAGAATAGCACAGTCAATAGTGGGCTAGGCCAGGGGTGAGTGGAGAGCTTTTTGCTCCCACACTGAATGGCCCAGCATGCTGGGTCCCAGCGTCTTGTGACTGCTTTTATGTTTCTCCAGGCCCTGACCCATGAAGCTCTCAGCCATTCCCGCTTGCTGGTGCCAATGTGCTTGCCAACAACAGTCACACCAATGGCTCTTCTCTTATTTCAAATTCACCATGACCAGGAAGCCAAAAATATTAGGGTTACTAGAATTGTGTGCAAAACAAGAGATAATGGCTATGAGAACAAAGACGTACCAGTGCGTGAGTTTACAGACAATAATATCTGGATGCTGCGGATACTAACACAAGCAGGATGGGACCCACCCAGCCTCATCCCCTGGCAGCCTCCTGCTCTTCTGTGTGCAGCCTTCCAGACCACCCGGGCCTGGGGAGCCTGGCCCTGCTCTAGTCCCTCACCCCAGCCTGTCTACCCCAACCAGAGCACTCAATTACCTCCACTGGGCACCTGCTGGCTCTCAGTATTTTTTAAACAAGAAACTAAACTTTATCCCTGGCCTTAGCCCTCTTGGAAAAAGCCAATTTTGCATCCATTAACCAACTCATTTCCACGTTCCTGACTTATCTATATTCACATCTGCTCTCTGGACCTTCTTCCAAACCAGCTTTTAATACCTTCTGGATCCTTCAGAAATTAGTGGGTTTAAAAAAAAAAATCCTTGACATGGGTTAAAAAAAAAAAGAAGAAGTAGAAGAAATCTTCCTTTGGGGTCTCACCCTGAGTGTGAACTCTCAGTTTTCCTGGTTTCGCACTCCCCTAAATCCAGGGTCTGACACCAGAGAGGGTCTTCCTTCATGGAAGGAACAGCCATTTGCTTGTTTTCTGGCACTTTCTGCAGAAGCCCTGATGGTTGTGCCATAAAAAGCCACTCCATCCTGAGCCCATAGCTCACATTTGGCAACTGTGTCCCTTTAATGGATGCACACGTGTCTATTGTGAGTACAAACATAATGGTTTCCATGGCGACATGTCACAATGACTAATTAGACAAAAGAGGGTGTTTTTCAAAGCCTTGAAAGACATCAGGGATGTAATAAACGAACATCATCTTATTCAATTGATGTATTCCTTCTCATTTCTCCCTAGAAACATCAATAAATGGTCCCCGGTGACTTGAGCTCAGATTGGAGTTGGACTCTTTAGCCACTGGTCAGAGCCTGCCAGATTCTCCACTGCAGGATCCTGATCCTGGCACACGTTCCAGAAGCAGCCACAGGGCCACTCGTCCACTGCCAGCATTTCCAGACTGGGCCACCCCACTCCTGTCCTACCTACTCACTCTCATAATGGCCACTAAGGAGACCAGGGATGGGCTTTGGGGACCCCATCCTATCCCCTCATCACACCAGCCTGACTCAGCCACTAGCTGCCCCACAGGGCTCTCCCTACCACCTTCATTTATTCATTTCAGGATGTTGGGTGTGACTTTTATTGCTGCCCCTCCCCCAACAAATCTGGGGGCAGTTGAGTATTCACTGTCCCAATTCCCAAAGAAAAGCAACCCTTCTCCCCAAGGAGGTGTACCTTGGCATCATGCAGTAACAAAATCTCATAAGTGAGAGAGAGAACAGCCCCAGGTATTTTTTTTCCAAAGACTGTACGCAAACTTCAGATAAAGCTGAGAAATGAGTCCAAAAGTCACACTATATAACAGCAAAAAGAATACCTAGATAGAAATGCCTGAGCAGGGGCACCTGGGTGGCTCAGTCGTTAAGCGTCTGCCTTCGGCTTGGGGCATGATCCCAGGGTCCTGGGATCGAGCCCCGCATTGGGCTCCCTGCTCCACTGGGAGCCTGCTTCTTCCTCTCCCATTCCCCCTGCTTGTGTTCCCTCTCTCGCTGGCTGTCTCTCTGTCAAATAAATAAATAAAATCTTTTAAAAAATTAAAAATTAAAAAAAAAAAGAAATGCCTGAGCACAAGAAACAGATGGCAACTACACAAACATACACCGACCAACATCCCAAGAAAAAGAATCACCCAAAGATAAAGAATCCAGTGTAGAAGAAAACATAATTTCAAATCCAGAAGAAAATTTCACGTAAGTGCTCTCTGCTACAAAACTATATAATAAGAATACAAATATTTTAAAGGCATAAATTCTCAAGACCAAATATAACAGAAGACATGACAGCAGAAGAGAGATGTCATTAACATTTGGAAGATAAAACATGAACAGATGAGTGGTAACCGACCCAGGAAAAGGAAAAACCGAGACCTATATGTGGGGTCTGCAGAGTGGGGAACCTGAAAAGACCAGACTCGAGTCACAGAACTCTGAATCAAGCGGAATAACACTGAAGGCTGGGGTACAAGAGATGCTGAAACAGGAGTGACCAAGAGTCTGTATGACGAGCATCTCAAACACCAGCCTCCTTTCCTGACCCTGCAAAGTCCCAGCAAAAAAAAAGCAGGGCGTTTACTCCCTTGGGAAGGTTGAAGCCAGAGGCTCAAAAACAAACATCAGTACGGTTCATGGAGGGTATGAGGTGCTCGAATGGAGACACCAGGATGAAGTCCAAGTGCGCACGCTGAACAGTGGGAGGCAGAAGCCCTTCCCGACTCAGACCTGAATAGGCTGGTGCCCCGAGGCAGGAGAGCAAACAACTCCTCCAGCCCAGGAGAACTAGCCCAACAGAAAAGACTTGGAGATAACAACATTTGAGGTCTCCTAGTGGCACACCTTGACCCCTGCCCCTTTACTCCAAAGTAAAGCCCATCAGCCAGCAAGCACCTTTCCCCAAACTCACTCAGGGCCTATGGAATGTAACCCTGTTATTTAGAAATACAAACATAAAACTAAAAGAAATCACTTCAAGAGTTGGAAGAAGTTGGCGAGAATGAAGAAAGGCAAGAGGAGAGAGTTGATTTTCCTAGGAAGTACAATTTGACTTTTTCATCTATGTCATCTATTCTTTTTTAAAATAGAAATTATTTTTAGAAAAAGGAAAATAAACTTTGAGTAATAAATTTTAGGCATTCTGGCAGAAAAAGCTAATCATCTACAAAGGAGAAGAAGCATCAGCCTGGATTCAGCTTCTACTCAGTGCTAGTCAAAGCCAGATCATCTTGGGAAAATGGTGTTTTTGATTAAAGCATGTGTGAGTCAAGGGCTGCCTGGGTGACTCAGTCGGTTAAGCATGGGTCATGATCTTGGGGTCATGGGATCGGGCTCCACCACGGGCTCTGCCCTCAGCCCAGAGTCTGCTTGTCCCTCTCCCTCTGCTCCTCCCCCTGCCCTCACTCTCTCCCTCTCTCTCATTCAAATAAATAAAATCTTTTATTTTAAATCAATCCATCAATCAATCAATCGTGGGAGCCAAGATCATTCCATCCTGCAGAGATGTTGTTCAAATGCAAAGGCAACAGGCAGACGCTCACAAACGTCTGCTAACGCAGAGTGTACCTTGCCTATGAATCTTTCTTGAAAAAACTTCTTGATAATAAAATCCAGCAAATGAAAAAATAAATAAAAAATAGAAAACTCAGGGAGGGAGAGGGAGACATCATGGCAAAGGACTGAGCACAAGCAATCAATCCATCTAAAATTAGAGTTTACACCAATGTTCAGATTGTGATTTCATAGAAATTCAAATGCTTTAAAACTTAGCAATGGAAAAATATGGAGACTAGGAATGAGGTGGGAGGAAGCAGAAGGTTAGTGACCTATTCTTTACTACAAGGAGTCCACCCATCTATCCATACTGGCAGGTAAGCATGTCATTTGAGAATGCACGATTCTCAGTATGGGGCCAGGGGCACAATGGATAACACGTCTGACCACAGATCAGAGGATTCTAAGAACACATGGTTCTTCTCAGGAAAATGAAAATTAAAACCACAATGAAATGCTGCTACATATCTATTAGAATGATTAGATTTTGTAAATTGGCAATGCCAAGTGCTGGAAAGGACACGGAGCCACTGGACTTCTTGTACATTACTGGTAGGGATGCAAAATGTTACAGCTACCCAGGAAAACAGTTTGGCAGTTTCCTACACAGTTAAACACTTACCGTACAACCTGACAATCTCACTCCCAGTGGTATTTGCCCGAGACAAAGGCAAGTTTTTGTCCACAGAAAACCCTGTATGCAATTATTTAGCAGCTTTACTCAAGTTGCCCCAAACCGGAAACAACCCAAACACCCTTGAGCAAACTGTGGTACACCTATACAGTGGACTGAGCAACAAAAAGGAGAGAATTACTACAACACACAACATGGTTCATCTCAAATGCACCGTGCTAGGTGGAAAAAAAAAATCAAAAGGCTATCTTCTGTAAGAATTCTGTGATTTTCTGGAAAAGGTGAAACTATAGGTTTTAGAAAATAGATCAGTGGTTGCGACGGTCCAGCTGTGGAAGGAGGGGCTAACTGCAAAGGGACACAGAGATTTGTGAGGGCGGGGCTTCCGCATCTTGATGACGTGACTGTGCATTTGTCAAAACTCACAGGACTGGCTCTACACTGCTCCGTGAAAAACGGATTAGGGAACGAATGGAAAAGTTAGTCACAGACTTTTCACAGGCTATGACCATGTCTTTTGATTTAATGGATAATTTTATGTTGCTCTCTCAAAAATTCTATCATTGGATTAATTGAAACTATTTTATCTGAGAAGAATACCATTGCTAATTGTGCTTATGATAAAATACATGTATTTTTAAAACCATAGGACTCCAACCACCATATTTTCCTAATCTCTTATTAAACCTGGTGGGATCTTTTAGGAAACAATTCCACTAGTGATGAAATAACTTGTTTGAGGTTCAGAAATTCCTTTGGTTTCACTGATTTCCTTTTTTTCTGTTAATGTCAAATAAAATTACATTTAATGACTTTTATTTTCAAAAGTATCCCATTTATAAAAGTATTTCTATCTACCTCTCCATCTAGAAACTCTGCACAGAAACAGTTCGAATGGTGGTTTTACGGTATGGGGGGGGTCTTTTATTTATTGTATCTTTCCATATTTTTTGCATTTTAACGTGTATGCATTTTTATGAAAACTGTACATCATTCCCTGACCCCGCCCTAGCTACAATCACAGCTCTCTCACTCCTCTCTCCTAGCACACACGTCACTCTCTTTACTCTGGAAATGTTGCCACACCTGTCCCACCTCCATTCTGGACTGGACATTGCGTTCTTGAGGGGGAAGAGCTCTGTCTCGCTCATCCCTGTGTCTCATGGAGGGCCATGGTTCACACAGTAGGTCCTCAATGCTGGTAGCCAGAATAGAGGAGACCACAGATCAAGGACGCTGGAGGAGAAATCCTTCATGACTGTGAAACATAAAAAGGTTTTCAATCCTGACCTCAGGTGTTAGTTTCCCACTGTCTATACACAAGAGAGCTACCAAGGGCAAGAGGTGACATGACTAAAAGCTTAGCTCCCAAGAACACTAGGGGACCAGACACAGCCATCTCACTGCCTAACATCTAGCAACATGTCTCTTCTCCGAGTGAGAGACTGAGCCTTTGAGAGAAACTTGGTGGTTGGGATTCTAGATCTCTGAGTAAACAAAGAGAACTTAGAATGAGATGAGCCCCAGAAGCCTGGAAGACACCAAGGACTCTCAAGCAGACTGATAAACCCAATAGACTCCTTGGCATTCATGAAGTCAACAATGATATTTGGAAGCCATCCTCCAATACCAGGACATGAAATCACTTGCTGCCTCGCTGAGGAATGAATTCAAATGATGTGTACTGTGTACAGAAGCTATTGAAGGTGAATCCCTTAGCCAATGAGCGAGCCAGTTCCACCACCCAGTGCATCTCAACAGGGCTCTGTTCTTTCTTGGTCCTTATGTGTCCCCAACCATTCCCAAGAAGTGATGAAACTTTGCTTTTTTGTGAAAAAATGGCACTGAAAAGAAATCCAACTGCTTCTGTTGGTAATGAGAGTGAAAGAAGTGAAGGTACCCAAGAAAGTGAGGTAGATTCTGCACTGAAAAGGAACGTCAAATTATACTGTAGGTCAAATCTACCATGTGAATGACTTCAAAACATACTTAACATAGAAACCAGAAAACGTGACTCAGGAAGCTTTCAGCAAGTGCTCCTGGTATGGGCAAAAATGCGTATCAGATGAAAGCTCATTTCTCTCCTTCCTTCAATCCTTCATTTGAGGTGCCTGGCTGGCTCAGTCGGTAGAGCACGCGATTCCTGATCTCGGGTCAGGGTTGTGAGGTCAAGCCCCACATTGGGTGTTGAGATTACTTAAAATCTTTTTTAAAAAATCCTTCATTTGATTCAACCAATATTACTGATGTCCTATCAGGGTCCGGGCACTGGTCCTGGCCTTAAGGATATAACAATGAGCAGAGCAAGGACTCAGAGCAAAGTTCCATGATCACACTATCAGTAAATATCATACAGCAGCAAACTGGAAAGGCCCTTAGCGATCATCTGGTCTGGCCCTTCTTTTTCCAGATGGGGACACTAAGTCCCAAAGAAAGGAGGAAGTTAGCCAAGACCACATGGTCACCAACTGTCAAAACATAGCTAGGGCTCAGGGTCCCTCCAGACCCAACACAAGCTCCCACTTTCCTACCCTTCACGATTTGGCAGAGATCCCCCCCCCAGGCACTGCCCTGAGTTGCCCCCAAGATGCTTTTTAGAGCTCCTGCAAAACATTTTGTTTTGTATCACACCTGTGGTGACAGCTGAGTTAAACTGAATGTTCACAGTCATTACGCACAGAAACCTCACACGAGTCCCATCTACGGGGTTTCAGAATGAATCCAGTTTCCAAACTCTCCTCCCTCCAGCTAATCATGTCTGTATATGGTAACCTTTAGAAAATGAGTCCAATAATTAGTCATCTTGGCTTAGTTAAAGACAACAGTATGTTCTCCAATTTCACTTTGTTTTTAACGAGAGTGATGCCAACGGTAATTTTCACCATGGTTAAAATATGCTTCTCAGTTGGTCCCTGCAGTTAACTGAGACAGCTCTGGTCCCTGCACCTGCCCGGTACTTCCCCACGGCTTACTCTTTAACCAGACTGTGCCCCCCACCCAGGTGCCCTCTCCCCACACTAATTCACATTTGACACCATTTGTGTACTGGGCACTAGACTAGATCTTCTGTACTCATCATTACACTTAATCACCTTTGCAAGATAAACTTTACTACCCCATTTTGAAGATGAGAAATCTGAGAACCTGAGGGTACTAGTCCCTGTCTACTGTCCAAACCTCACATCCAGGCACTCTCCCCTCTTCTCCCTACTCCAGCCATGCCAAGTTCTTGAAGTTCCTCAAAGTCAGTAAGCTGGTTCTCACCTCAGGCCCTTTGCACGCGCAGAGTCTTTCACCTGAAACATTCTTCCCCCTGACCCTTCACTTTGTTAACTCCTACTCACCCTTCAGATCTCTTCCCTTAGGAAATTATGTTTGAATTGAATCCCTCACATGCCCTCCCACATATTTCTATAGTTCTTCACTCACATAACATCCTAAACTCCTCTTCTTTCAAAGTACCTATTACAATTTGTAATTTCATAACTGTGGGATTATTTGCTAGTATCTGACTCCTCCATAAAAGCATGAACTCCTGAAAGGCGAGGACAGTGTCTGTCTTGTCTACCTCTGTATCTTCACACCTAGAAAATACACAAAATAGGAATTTAGTTACTATATTGGATGGATGATGAACAGATGGTTGAGAAATGCTAAACAAAACCCAAGAAAAACAAAACAAAACAAAATCCAAAACCTTGTCACCCATCCAGGTAAATGATGAGGCTAAAATGCAAGCCCAAGCCCTTCTACCCTCCATTCTACTTACTCTGTGTGATAATCTAATGCTCCCCACTGTGACACACCACACACACACACTACCCCCAAACTCTGACCCTAGAAGACCGGGGCCCACTTCCCTAGAACAAAAGTTCTCAAAACTCTCCAGGTCTCCTAACCTTGCTTTCTGAACCCTGACACCCCCATCCCACACACCTGGAGCTTCAGAGGTACTGATTCAATGGGTTCAGAAGGGCCCCCCCAAATCTGGTAGTAAGTCCCCAGGTAATTTTGAAGGAAGCATGTCCCAGACCTCCGTTTGAGGATCCCTAGACTAAGGTGAATCCAGAAGACCCCATTTTTGGAAGGAGGGGGAGCCATCAGGCCCTCCACCCCCAAGCCCGCCAGCCTGCTGGAGAAGCTGCTGCAGAAGCTGGGGCCATGCTGCCCTCTGGCGGTGGTGGCGGCGCTGCAGCTGCTGGGCTTCCCAGGGACACAGCCCCTGTGGCCAGTCCTTGACTCTCAAAGACCTCTCCAGGACTATTTTTTCTCTTCGTAAATGAAACATGGTGTTTCCCAAACATCAACCCAGCACACTGTAGCAGATAAATCAGAAAATGAGAGCCAAGGAAGGGGAAGATGGCACACAACCCCCACCCTGCTACGCGACAGGGGATGTGGAAGACAAGTGAAAGTGGATTTCTCAATCTGCAATCTGGCCAACGCGGTCAGCAGCTCCTCCTAGGGAGATGTCAGAGCAAGCAAAGGGCAGCAGCTTTCCCTCCCTGTACTCACATAAATGCTGTTTACGAAAAGCCCACATGCAGTGAAATGTCACATAAAGGTTAAAAGTGAAAGGATTTCCAGATGACTGACAGTGGTATACACTTAACTGCTTTTTGCCAGATGTCAGCTGAAATGGTCAAAAGAAAAAGACAGAAAAATCTGTATTAGTGTGTAAACCTCGGAGAAACCCAGACCACATGCTAGAAACCTTCAAGTGAGACATAAACCTAGGACAGCCCAACCAGCGAAGGATTGACATGGGGTGTGCTGGGAGAGAGCTGGATTTTGCCAGCTCCTTGTGAAACCATTGGTAGCTCGAAAATGGCCACAATGGGAGTGTTCATACCATGGAAATTAGCAGATGCTACAAATCAGGGACTTTTTGTTGTTGCTGTTAAGAACTGGTTGTTAAACATTTGTTGGACTGGCTATGCCGTAAGTACCAAATAAGAAGAAACAGATCTGTGAGTAAGCTAACGGGACCCTGGGGCAGGTGCAGTCAGTGCTCCACCCATCCTTGGGAACTTCCAGTGTGTTCTGGCTAACCCCAGTCTCCACATCTGTTCATGGTTCCAGAACTGCCCGTACTAGGCAGGTTAGAAGTGCCAAGGAACTTACAAACCCCTGAAATAGCCCTCCAAGACGAGTCTCTCGGAAATTGGTGTAAACATACTCCAGCTCTCTGACCCCTTGGGTGGGGCCATTCTGAGTTGTGTGACTTTTTCCCCATTATTTCCCCAAAGGCCCCTGGATGCCCACTGAGATAGCTGGATTAACCACACATACTTTAACCTTTGTAAGTCTTCACTTGTTTCCATGTATCTTTTTCTAAATATAATTTTTGGTTTTCCATAATAAATGGAAAAATATGTGCATTGAAAGCTTTAGAAGATATAGAAGATATACCATTACAGTGTTTGTATCATTCTTTTTAAATATTTGTACATGCATACAGACATGTATCTCACTTTGCTCCTCTCTACAGGCTTACCTGCACTTCCTGAAGAAACTACTTGCGTCTGAATCCTTGCCTTGGGCTCTGCTTCTGGGAGAACCCAATTGAAGACAGAGCCATATCCCCAGCAAGACTCCATGAAATGGACAAGCTCAAAGCATAAGGAGCAAGGAAGCTAATGCTACAGGGCAGCTGTAGGGGACCAACACTTGGTACTGCTGTTACCTCTGAAGAGGTACAGGAGGGCTAGCTCACGGCACTGCGGGCTATAACCCCACTTCACACCCCCAGCACTGGTGTTAGCATGACATATGGGTTGTTCCTGCGGGCAGATGCAGAAGGGGGGCCAGCTAACTTTGGGCCACCAGGGCAAACAGAGAAACCTTAAACACAGCAGTGAAGTCACTGCCATGTAGCTCCACTCCTCCACTGGGTGCTTCAGACAATGGGGCCTCCAAGATAACAAAGCAAAAGGACAGCAAATCCTACCTGTGCTGAGACTGATACAGCATCCTACAGAGACACACAGACATCCCCCTTTGCAGCTCCTCCTTCTGTAAAAATGAACAGAGAAGCAACTCAGGACTCATGATGGGCTCAGAAGTCCAAAGTGAGGGGCCTGAGGAATGAATGAGTACTATGACCTTTCATAAACAGTTGTCCCTCGAGAAATAAGAGTAAACCTTAAAACAGAATTCTCTGAAATGTGTTCCAGGGAAACTGGGTGCTCCAGATGATAAGAGGCATTAAGAGAAACTGAGGCCTGGAAACACTGAGCTAAGTGAAGGTACACAGGCTGTTTCCCAGAGGACTTTCCAGATCGTGTTGATGGACACAGAGGGATACAATATGCCAGTTCCCTAAGGAATGTGAAGGACTCATGTTCCAGCTTCATTTAATAAATACACACAAACAAAAAGACATTTAATTCAAACATGTGCAAGGTAGTGACTGAAACTGATGAATTCTAGGCCACAAGGAAAACCTCAGAGATACTAATGAGCAATCCTCTCTGTTCACATTATCTGACCACAATGCAGCAAAAACAGAAATTAAATATAAAAGAATAAATGAAAGAAATTAAATCACTTGAAAATTTATTCCTAAATAACTCAAGTGAAGGTAGGGAACAAAACTGCAATTACAGTCAAAAGTAACGACAACTGGATCCCCGCAAAGCAAGACTCTGGACTGTAACCAGACACTGCCTGTAGCTCTAAGTGTTTTGTTATAACACAAGGAAGACTGAAAGTAAGTGAAGCATCCAACTCAAGAAGCTAGAAAACAAGCAACAAGATAAAGTCAGGGAGAGAATTAAAAGTTAAGGTAAAAGTTAATGAACTAGACAACATAAAAATCAGTAGAACTGCTCAATCTAAAACTCAGCTCCTTGTAAAGATCTATGAGATATCTAGACTTGTAAAAGCCTAATAAAGGGAGGGAACAGGAATGGGGTGAGAGAGAGAATACAAAAAAATAAATAAAAATTAGGAAAGTAAAGGAAATTTAATCAGAGAAGAGTTTTCAAATTATAAGAGAATACTAAATACACACAGTATGCTAGTTTATCTACAGTGTTCAATGGGGAACACATGTGTATTTGTCTGCTCGGGCTCTCTAACAAAGTACCAAAGACTGGGTGGCTTAGACTACAAAAGTTCATTTTCTCACAATTCTGGAGGCTGGAAGTTCAAGATCAAAGTGCTGGCAGGGTTGGTTTCTGGTGGACCTCTCTTCCTGGCTTGTAGATGGCCACCTTCTTGCTGTGTCCTCACATGGCCTCTCCTCTGTGCTCCTGTGGAGAGACATCTCTGGGTTCTCATCCTCTTCTTACAAGGACACTATTCCTGATGGATGAGGGCCCCACCCTTATGATTTCATTTAACTGGAGGCCTCTCCAAATACCATCACACTGAAGTTAGGGCTTCCACATATGGAGGGGGTAGAGGGCACAAGTCAGTCCATAACAGCATGCTTTTTCTAGAAAAATGACAATTGCCAAGAGAAACAGAAAACCACGGAACCAAGTTGAACATGGACATAGAACCATGTCCCAAAAAGGTGTGAGAGAGTTTAGTAAACAGGTCCTTTCAAACGCTCCAAGAATGTTGCTAGGCTGTTTACCCAGAAAGCAGAAAAAGATAAGATGTGTTCCAACTCCTCCTACAAATCTAGCACAGCGATGTCACATAAACCTGACAGACATAACCAAAACTTCACCCAGCCTGGCATCTTAGTAAGATCCCGGGCGATTCACATGCATGTTACAATTTGAGCAGCACTGTACCACAGGACACGGAGGGTTTTCAAAATCAAGTCCTCAAATCAAAGGAGCTAGCAGGAGCCCAATGGGCTGAGACAGGGGCAGCCCTGAGCAAGGAGCAGCCCACAGAGGGCAGCATGGGGGAAGCCCGGGCCAGAGCTCAAGTGTTGGGGGGGGGGGGCACCTGTCTGCTGGACATGCAGGGAGACACTGGGAGCCAAAAACAGAGTGGATCGCCCACCCCAGAGCCACATACACATGACAGGAGTTTGGCATGTTTGGGATATCCCTACATCCTGGAGGATGGTGCCAGAGCAGAGGACACAGAGGTCACAATGACTTCTAAGGGGTACGAGGAGGCAGGTCAGCTTGGCTCAGTGTAAGAAATCTACAGCAGAACTCTCTAGGGAGTAGGGAGCTCCCTGTCATCATATGACCAACCTCCAGGGATGTTCCAGAAGGAACCCCAGCCCTGAGAGAGAAGCCAGTCTTGATGTCAGATATCTCTCCCAGTTTGTGACTCTAATCTTTTAATGGCTCTATCCCACCCCATGATGACAACTGCAGATTTGGCTGGCCAAGATACACAATTGTTCATTTTTAGAAAACATTGTTCCTGCGGTTCTGTGACCTTCTCCACGCCTGCATTACCATCTGTTAGCAGCATCTCTCAAGATGCTAAGCGCGGGAGGGGAAGGAGCAGAATCTGACCTCACACGCATTATTGGTCAGGTAGGTGCTGACAGGCCTGGGACGTGCCACTCAGATAGGTGTGTATGCATCCCTCGCTCCTCTCAAGTTGCCATGGTGAGCAACCTGTCAGGTCTCGGGCTCAGAGCAGAAGCTGGGAGAAGGCTGCAGGCTTGAGGACCATTCAAGACATCCATTAGAAGCATTATCAAGCCCGGCCTTCCCTCTCTCCATAATGGACTAAATGTTGGCCTGCCACACTAATGGGCAGGTGGCCACAAAGAAGCTATAAGAGCTAAAGCCCTATTCCTTATTATGTGGATTTCAATGACGGGTGAAGTGCCTTCATTATCTCCATTTGCACACTTCCACACGCCTGAATTACTCGGTACCTCGGTCAGCCCTGGTCATGAGCATGAAAAAGGCTATGGGACTAGGAAATGAAAAAGCACTGTCAGCATCGCCCACACACACCGTGCCAGGCTTTGGAGGTATGGAAGAGCAGATGCTGAACCGCCTGTTAATTCCCAGCAGGGTCAAGGTCATACCTCCTCCAATACTGGATTGCAGGCTTGGAGAAAACAGACACTGTCCCATAAATGGTATGGAAGTTACAATTTACCAAGGACACTTTCTCAGCAAAGTACACCAGGAGATATCCCCGGGGGGATGAGCAGTAGTGGGGGTACAGTGAGCATGACTCTATGAGCCCCTCATTCCTCACAGCAACAGGCTGGTTGGAGGCACTAGAATGCCCACTATCCTAGAGTAAGTTCCTGCCAGAATGTAAGAAGCCCCCAGTGAGCACTGACCAAGTCACCCCACTCTAAGCTAGGACTTTGGGTTTTCTCCCTTTGTGTGTGTGGGGGGGGGTAGGGGAGTATATTCTGCATGTGTGGAGAAAAGGGAAACAAATACTGGTGACAAGAAGAGACAGGACATTCTTAGGACCCCCCCTTTTTTAAAGATTTTAAGTAATCTGTACACCCAACATGTGACTTGAACCTAAAACCCCAAGATCAAGACTCCCCCATTCTACCAACTGAGCCAGCCAGGTACCCCTTTTAGGACTCTTGACAAAGTTCCTATTCTCTCCCTTGTGGCTACATGATAGGACTGTGCCTCTTTGACCCTGCATCTTAGGTGTGGCCCTGAGACTCGCTTTGGAAAATGGATGTTGGTGGAAGTGACATGTATCATTTCAGTGGAAGTTCGAGAATAAGATAGAAGCAACATTTGAAGAGACAATGGCTGAACACTTTCCAAAACTAATGAAAGACACTATTCCACAGATTCCACAGGTCTAAAAGTAAAAACAAAGAAAGAATAAATAAAAAGAGACCCACATGTCAACATCATAGTGAAACTACCGAAAAACCAAAGATAAAGAAAAGTTATTTAAAACAGACATATGAAAACAGATTACCTTCAAAAGAAGTTAGGTGATGGTGGAATTCTGAATTCTCAACCAGAGTGGGAGCTGGAACAAACTGAACTCTGCTTCAGTGGGAAGAAAGGAAATAGCACAAGTACACTCCATTAAATCATCCTTCAAGAATGAGGATGAGATAAAGACATTTTCAGATAAACAAAACCAAAAGGGTTCATCACGAGAACATTCTAAAAAGTAAATTACTAGTGGAAACATAGCCATCCCATGCAGCAGGTCTGAAACACCAGCAGCAGAGAGGAGTCAACATGAGGACAGGTGTCCACAAACTTGGACTTTGTCAAATGACAACAGCAATGCTGTCTTAGGAACTTTTTAAAATTAGGCTTAAGGAGTGCCTGGGTGGCTCAGTGGGTTAAGTTTCTGCCTTTGGCTCAGGTAGTGATCCCAGGGTCCTGGGATCGAGCCCCGCATCAAGCCCCACATTGGGCTCCCTGCTCAGCAGGGGGGCCTGCTTCTCCCTCTCCCTTGCCCCTCCCACCCCCAGCTCATGCTCTCTCTCTCTCACTTGCTCTCAAATAAATAAAATATTTTTAAAAAATAAAAATAAATAAAATTAGGCTTAAAATAATAAGTTAGGAGGGAAGAAATGTAGAAAAAGTCCTGCATTATTTGGAAAAAGGATGAAACTATTATGAACTTTAAACCTTGGTAAGCTATTTATGAATATTTCAATTTGTAGAATAACCACTAAATGATTAGAGAATGTGTAACCTACAAAATCATGGAGGAAATGGGATTTTTTAAAACTGTCTATTTAAAATTAGTGAAGAGAAAAAATAAACCAAAGAATAGATAAGGAAACACAAAATAACATAGATTTAACCCCAAATATAGATAATTATATTAAACACATAAGTTTAGAAACAGTTAAATGACAACAGACATGCCACCAGTAATTTTGAATGGCAGCTTTTCCCAAAGCCACCCCACCCCTTAAAAGCGATGGACGACAAGTAGCCTTTTGCTGATGACTCAAGCTGCCCATTGTGACCTTTCATGACTGCTCCCTGACATCACACAGTGTACCTCTCAGAGTCAAGAGGGGCTGGCATGTACCTTCTTTACGTTCCTGTGGGGCAGCTGTGGTTTCTGGCTCTTGCAGGTGCTTTATATGGTTCTTCTGTCTCACCTGCCATTTGTAACTCAGCTCTCTGTGCAGCTGCCCCTGACAGCTCCTCTCCTTTTCCTAACCCACCACTCGTGGTCGCACAGCACAGGAAGCATAAGTTGTTAAGAACTTGGCCGACAGAGCTCTAAGGGCCAACTCTGGGCAGAGGACAGCTCCATCCTCCCTACCAAAGGGTTTTTCCACCAGCGGCATTTCGTTTTGACTCTGGGAAGTGAGCTACTCTGCTTCAAGAACAATTTCTCATGGAGCCAGAAGCCTTAGAAATTTGCCCTTACAACCCTCACCACCGAGTCCCACTCAGCAGATTTCAGTACCACCTGGCATCCTGCAGGAAAAAGAACCCCAAGAAAGCCAAAAAGATGGCCAGTTGCAAATACAACGCCTGCCACGTGGTCCCCATCAAAAAGCTGGAGGAGCACGAGGCTGCCTGCGTCAACAGAAGCACAATGGAGGAGGAGGACAGCTTGCGCCCTCTGAAAGTTAGCCTTCCAAGTTCAGAGCAGAATGGAAAGGCCCCTCCAGGGCCCCCCTGGCTCCCCAGTTCTGACGTCTGGAATGTTGATGGCACTAACTGCCATCCCATGTTTGTCCTTAAGACTTTTGTTCCCCAAAAGCTTGTTTGTGAAAGCGATACAAGAGAGTCAGAGAGAGAGGCCCACCCCCCATCCGTGACCACCCCCCAGAAGACCCTCAGACCAGGAGAGTAAACCACCAGCAGCAGAAAGGAGCCACTCGCCTCTTAAATACCTGAAAGAAGATGCAACTCACCCAAATAAAAGCATGCAAAGTGAACCACCCTGGGCTGCCTTTTTTTTTTTTTTTTTCCATGTAGCAGTTGGTAAAGATCTAAAGGCTGGCAGGACATTCTGCTGGTAAAGATGGGGCAAACAGGCACTTTCATAACACTGGTGAGAACGTAAGTTGGTAGGTAAACCTCTGTGGAGGGCGATTAGGCATTAGCTGTAAAAGTCAGCAGTGTGCTCTGCTTGGATGGAGCAATCCCCTTTCTAGGAATTCATCCTGTGACTACATTCACACTTGCGGAAAATGAGGTAAGTGCACGCTTATCCACTGCCACGTTATTTGTAGCAGTGAGGGTCAAAGAGGCAGAAATGGTCTAAATATCCCTTAGGGGAGGGTTTCATTAAATGAATAACACAGCCATACAAAGACGTCTATGCTGCCATGAGAAAGGGTGAGGAGGCTCTTTCTGGACTAGTTTGGAAAGGCTAAAACACAGTGTTTAACTCAGACACCAGCAAACTTTTTCTCTAAAAGGCCAGAGAGTAAACATTTTAGGCTTCACAAGCCACATGTTCTCTGTCACAGCTATTCAGCTCTGCCTGGGTGGCAGAGAAGCAGCCGCAGACAGAACGTAGACAAATGAATGTAGGTTCCAATAAAACTATTTATAGAAACCGGTAACAGGCTGGATGTGGCCTATGGGGCATAGTTTGCCAACCCCTGGTTTAACTGAGAAAAGCCAAGTCCCGAATACTCTGTATATTATACTACCATTTTTGCAGAGTTGTGGGAGAGAACATGTATATGTATGTTCTTGTATTTGCATAAAATTTCCCTCAAGGACACACCAGAACAGGCACCTGCCCACAGAGCCTACAATGTCTCCTATCTGATCCCTTACAGAAAAAGCTGGCTGGTCTCTTCCCTAGAAACTTACCAGCCCTCCCCAGGGAAGAGAACTAGGTAACCGAAAGTCAGGAGAGAGACACTTCCCTATAGACCCTTTAGTATCTTTTATTTATTTTTTCTACAGGGAGACAAAAAAAAAGATGTAAAATTTTAATGCCATGGTTTATGTTACACCTCACTGTGTCTCATGAACATTGAAAACCCTGCACTCTTTGGCTGTGGAACCCTCCCCTCAGATAACCACACACCAACACAATGCTACCTGGAATTCTAAGACGATTCACAGACCAAATTCATCTGTTGTTATTTCATATGTAAGAAACTCAGGTTAAGAATGGAATGTCCCTAAATAGTAGAGGTATTAACTGTTGGGGAAGATTAAGATGAAGTGGTGATGCCTCAGAAGGCCTGGTAATTTGTGATCGTTCACACTCGTGAGTCTCCTCCCTCCCTCATGAACTTGAACAAGGGCATACTTCAACTGCACTTTAGCCAACAGCTGGAACACTGTTTAAGTCTATGTAACAGCTGGTCTCACGGAGGAGAAAACACTGAAATAGGTTAGACCTTGCTCATATTGTGTCAGACAAGTTCGATCATCTGCCACAGACTGTTGCTTGCAACCCTTCAGTACTTTTACATGGGAGTATATATGAATATATCATCAGGCCACAGAATTAAAATACATTTTCTTAAACTGCAAAAGACTTAAGTCTTTTGAAAGCTTTTCAGGAGGAAGTCTTAACTAAGTCAGTTTTAAATAATCATAGCTTTGCCAATCCTGGGCCCTTCAATTCTTTCTACAAAGTGTGAAATAAAGATTTCTTCTTCTGAAGAAGGAGGAGGAGGTGGGTGGGGAAGAGGTAGTGGTGGTGGTGGTAGTAGTACTAGTAGTTGTTGTTCTAGGTGTTGGCTTTAGAAACTCCATGATTAATAAAGTACATGAATTAGAAAACTGTCATATAGGAAGCAGGTGAAATAAGGTGATCTGTAGGGCACCTGTAAACATCTGTAAACTATAGGCCACCAGGACCAGGAAAAAGAAAAACGTAATTTGGTTTGGGGCGTGAATTAAACAAATTGGTCATGAGTTAATCGTCACTGAAGCTGAGTGATAGATAAATTTTACTATTCTCTCCGTTTTTATATAAATTCAAAATCTTCCATACTAAAAGGTTTTTAAAAATACATGTATATATACTAAATGCAATGTGGGATCCCAGATTGGATACTGGAACAGAAAAAGACATGAGTGGAAAAACCGGTGAATCCAAATAAAGTCTGTAGTTGAGTTACTAGTATTGTACCAACATAAACTTCCTTAGTTCTGTTAAATGCACGATGCTTTTGTAAAATGTTAACGTTAGGGAAAGCCAGGTGGGGAGTATATGCGAACTCTCTGCACTATCTTTGCAAGTTTTCTGTAAATCTAAAATGATTTCAAAACTAAAAATTTAAACACACACAGAGCAAAGAGCAGCACGATAGCCAGGACTGAAGCCCAGTTCCACCTCTTCCTAATGCTAGATCTCGGGCATAACCTAACCCTTGTGTGATTCCTGGGATGACAAACTCCCAGGACGATGTGGAGCGTTGAGGGATCTAACTCATGTAAGATTATCAGGATAGTGTCTAGCACTCGGGAAGCTCTCAACTAATGCTACCTACTAGTAGCAGAAATGGAGGTGGTGTTACTTAGCAAAAAGAAAATGTAATGAGGTAAGAGAAACAATGATGAGTAAGTGAATTTATAAAATATGTACACAAAGTTAATCAACTGAGAAAATCATCAATTTTGCATTTAAAATGATAAAACAAAACTCAATGAAAATAGGCCAGGAAAGGCTATCGTTCAAAAGGACAGAAACAGTAACAAACATGCATATTAAAAAGTTTTAAATAGCCTCTAAAATCAGAGAAATATTTTTAATGTAATTCAAACCAGGCAAGAGGAGAAAATAGACCAGATTACAGAAAACTTTATAAATTCAACAAAGAAAAGGGGAAAACACAAAATAAAATGGTAAAAATCAATCCAAATATGTCAATAGTCATATAAATGGAAACAGACTTAACCCACCTATTAAGAAACATTCCATTTACCTCTCTAAACCAAAAACATGTCTATTCTGAGCAATACTAACCAATACCTTTAAGCCAAAGATAGAGATAAATACATGAAACGTGTGCCGCCGCCACCACCTTCCCCACGTATAACAGACATAACTAATCAATCACAGCACTTTCCTGAGCCTGGACAATACCTTCAGAATCTTTCCCAACACAATGCTCCAGGATTCCATTGTGCAGAGACAGAAGTAAGCTCTATCTTGACAGAGCCCCCTGTAGGCAAGTTTTCCAGTTGGCCCACTGACCCACATGGCCTGACCTGAGGTGTTTCAGGAAAAATAAGGAATAAAAGGGCTTAAGAAAAACTCTTGCCTGGACATTAGGAAAGAAAGACCAGGCAAGAAAGGAATATCTGTTATAAATTCCTGGGCTGGCTCTCAACCAGCTGTTCCCTCTCCTCAGTCCTCATTCCTTGCCTCTCCTGGACCAGTCTCCAGAGAACACTGGCTTCAAGCCACATGCTTACCAAGACCATCATAAAAACATTTGTCAGCAGTGATGGTGACCACAGCAAGCTAGTGCTGGGCTGGGCGCCAGTGGCTGAATCACAAAGGAGAGCCCATGGCCAGGGAAAAGCACCCACCAACTCTGAGCAGCAGGCAAGCTTTCCAAGTTCATGTCGAAAACTCCTGGCATAGGGGGAGTCTAGTAGAAGAGCTGTGTCCTAGGGCAGAGGGGACTCTGGCATGGCAGAGGAAAGAGGGGAAAAAGGGGAGCTACACTGGGACGAGGTGCCTTGCAGATATTGTTTTATTAAGACCTGTGACAACAGGGGTGCCCGGGTGGCTCAGTCAGTTAAGTGCCTGCCTTCAGGTCAGGTCATGATCTCCAGGGAGCCTGTTTCTCCCTCTCCCTCTACCCCCAGCCCCTGCTCATGCTCTCTCTCAAATAATAAAATAAAATAAAATAAAATAAAATAAAATAAAATAAAATAAAAAGACCTGTGACAACAGAGGGGGGCAACTATTATTTCCAATATACAGATATGAAAAATGAGCCTTGGTTCACAAAGCTCGTAAGTAGCAAGTGGCCTACTGAATTCGAACCCATCCCCAGCAACTCCACTCCCATGTATGTATAAACCAGAAACGTGTATGTGAACTCACCAAAAGATTAGGACAAGCAGTTCACAACAGCTCAATTATAATAGCCAATCCAGAAACTTTCCCCATGTCCTTTAGGAGAATGGGTAAATTCTGCAAAAATTATACCATGGAATGCTATACAGTGACGAGGATAAACAAACTGTAACTACCCAAATCAACATGGGTAAATCTTATGTATTATGAAATTCAGTTTACACATTAAAAAAAAAGAAAAAAAAGGCAAAACACGTTCCTGGCTGACTTGGTCGGTAGAGCACGGGACTCTTGGATCTAGAGGTTGTAAGTTTGAGACCCGTGTTGGGTGTAGAGATTACTTAAAGATAAAATCTTTTAAAAATAAATAAAAGTAGGGGCGCCTGGGTGGCACAGTGGTTAAGCGTCTGCCTTCGGCTCAGGGCGTGATCCCGGTGTTACGGGATCGAGCCCCACATCAGGCTCCTCCGCTATGAGCCTGCTTCTTCCTCTCCCACTCCCCCTGCTTGTGTTCCCTCTCTCCCTGGCTGTCTCTATCTCTGTCAAATAAATAAATAAAATCTTTAAAAACAAAAAAATAAAAATAAAAATAAATAAAAGTAAAATTTTAAAAAGGCAAAACAAACTGATGGTGTTTGAGGTGAGGAGGGAGGTTCTGGGGTGCTGGTCACGTTCTATTTCTTGCTGTGGGTGCTGGCTACATGACTGTGTTCACTTTGTGAAAATTCATCCAGCTATACACTTGGGATTTGTGCATTTTGCTCTCTGTATGTTGAACTATTATGAAAAGTCTTTAAAAACTGAACCTATACTGGGGCGCCTTGGTGCCTCAGTCATTTAAGCGTCCGTCCGACCTTTCATTTCAGCTCAGGTCATGGTCTCGGGGTTGTGAGATCAAGCCCCATGTGTCAGGCTCCCAGCTCGGCGGGGGGGTCTCCTTCTCTCCTTCTCCCTCTGCCCTTCCCCCGACTAGCTCACACACGTGCACTCTATCTTGCTCTCACTCTAAAATTAATCTTTAAAAAAAAAAAAAATACTGAACCCATACCTAATGCCCAGGCTGCTTCTCCTGCAGCACACCACTTCCCCAGCTGATAGCTACGAAGCAGATGATGACACAGAACCGGGCACACCAAAGGGCAAACCTCCAAGCCAAAGTGGCTCAAGCCCTGCCTGGAAACTTCCCCTTGGAGTACTCCACTGAAGCATGGAACTCCACACGAACTCCTTTTTTGCAGGGTTTCTTGAGCATGAGAAAGGGATGACAAAGCATTTTGTAGTAACATCTTAAGAGCCCTACTTCCTGAGCCTCGAGTGTGTGCCAGTGTTCTCTCTAGTCCCTTCAACAACTCTGACAGGTTAAGGATTCTCCCCATTTTATAATGAGGACTCCAAGGCTCAGAGGAGGGAAGAGACATAGCCAGTAACAGCGAGGCTGGGATTCACATCCAGGTCTGTCTGATCCAAAGTCAAAGAGCCTGGGAAAGCTAGCCCGATGTCCTGGGGAACAATTAAGACACAGGCATAGTCACATGGCTCTGAATTCTAGAACCCTTCACTGCACTCATTTCCAGCCCAGTTCTAGGAACTCCAGGTCTCCTAAGTTCCTCCTCCATCCAGCTGAGCCCAGAGTGCACTATTCATTTTCCAGGGCTTTCTAGTGAACACAAGTCTACCTTGTGTATCAGCTAGTTATTACCACAATAATGCTGAGTATCAAACCACCCCAACGTTCAGCGGCTGAGACAACATTCTTACCATGCGTCATTTGGAGGTTGACTAACCTAGGTTTACAAAAAGCTGACAAAAAAAACAGGATATTGGATATTTAGACAGTAGGATTAGCATATGACAAAAATGAGACACTGCCCCCAATGCCTGCAGACTATACATTCTTTTCAGATGCATGAGGAATTACAAAATTAATCAAAATTGATCACATGCTTGACCAAAAAGCAAGTTTTGACAAATTTTAAAGATATGAAACCACATAGACTATGTTCCCTGACCACAGGGAACACAATTTAGATAGAAATCAACACTAAAAAATGATAAAGCTTCCCCCACCTCTCTGATCCTAGCTGCCCAAGGCATTTCTTCCTGCCACATCACTTCGCGGCAGAATGAGACATTTACTGAGCACCTATTGGATACCAGGCTGGGCTGCTCTCCGGGCAGGGTGCAGGGACTCTTTCCCAGAGAAGGAGAGACATGTTCTCAGCTGTGCCTTTCTGAAGGGCATTTGTGACTCAGGCTTTACACCTGTCCTTGCCAGGTACATTTATTGCATACTTTAACCTAGATAACTACAGGGCAGCCCTAGTTAACATACAGGTGAAACACCTCCATCCTGGCCAGCTGAGACCACCCGTCTACATCAGTGAAAAGCCTGATTCTTAATTCATATCAAAATTCAGCTTTAATTACTTTAAAACACACATGGCTGAAGGTGGAAACATAAATCCATCTGAGAGAGGGTTGAATCACTATCATTACTAAATCAGAGACTCGGTGATTTGTGGAAAAAGGGCAGAATTGATTCATGCTAGGGTCTGCTGAGATCGTGGCTACTTCTGGCAGTTAGAGTCCCCAGGTAATCCTGGCCTATCGACAACCTGTCCTGGGACCCTGACTTCACCACAGACCAGCTTCCCATGTACCCTAGTCATTCCTACTTAGATATTACAAAGGAGGGAGAATTTTTTCTCCAAATAAAGAATCTTTTTCTTCACAATTGCTGTCCAACAATGGAGTGGGCTGCTGAGGAAAAGTCACCTCTCCCAATTAGAGGAGGTGTTCAAGCAAAAGCCAAACAACTGCTTGATGAGGCTGCTGAAGAAAAGGCCTGAAAAGCAGAAAACTGCCTCAAGGACTTTTCCAAGACCTTCAAGAAACTGCTATGGCTCACTTTACCTGCTGCTGCGAACACACAAATGGCCACCAGGTGGTGAAAGAGTCACACCATCACTGCAAAAGCTTTAGTAGCCCAGCACACAGCTTTTCCTGGAAATACCAAAAACCTAATTGAAGCACAATAAAAACAACTAAAATTAAAAAAAGGATTACCATATGATCCATCAATCCCACTTCTGGGTATACAGCCAAAAGGACTGAAAGCAGGCTCTCGAGATACATGCACACCCATGTTGATAGCAGCATTATTCACAATAGACAAGAGCTGGAAGCAACCCTACTGTCTGTTCACAGAAAGATGAATGGGTAACTAAAACGTGGTCTCTATGTGCAGTGGAATATTCTTCAGTCGTAAAAAGGAAGGAAATTCTGACCCAAGCTATAACAGGGATAAACCTATGCTAAGTTAAATCAGCTGTCACAGAACAATACTGTATGATTCCACTTTATATATTTACAGTAGTCAAATTCATAGAAATAGAAGGTAGAATGGCAGTTTCCAGAGACTGGGGGAGGCGGAAATGAGGAGCTGTTTAATGAGTACGGTTTCAGTTTTGGAAGCTGAAAAAATTCTAGAGATCTGTTGCATGACAATGTGCATAGAGTTAACATGGCTGAATTGTACACTTAGAAAAGGTTAAGATGGTAAACTTTGTTATGTATTTAACCACAATTTTTAAAAAATGGGACAAAACTGAGACTCATGTAGAAGGGATCTGGGATTATCAGTCATGAGCGGAGACTGTGAATCAGGCCTTCGGAGTCACTTTAATCTCTGGGCACCCCAGCACAGGTGAGTATTGATGGAGGATATAGTCCAGCCTGGGACAGGGAGGCCTGCATCTGGGAAGGGGTGGGCATCTCTCTGGGAAAGGCCTCTGGGCTCTTGCAGGGTCTGTGTCTGGGTAGCTGGGGTGGAAGGAGGGGTGGTTTGTGAAGATGCACATACAACTCTTGGACCACGGATGCTTTTCGGTCAGTCCCTACGGTCACACAGCAGAAATTCAGGTCTTCCCTTGGTCTTGGCAAGAGGACAACTCCACCCTGATGGGGGCGCTTGGGTGGCTCAGTAGGTTAAGCACCTGCCTTCAGCTCAGGTCATGATCCCAGGGTCCTGGGATGGAGTCCCACATCAGGTTCCCTGCTCAGCAGGCAGTCTGCTTCTCTTTCTCCCCCTTCCCCCTGCTTGTATGCACCCTCTCTCTCAAAATAAATCTTAAAAAAAAAAAAAAAGAGGACAACTCCACTTTGAGTAGTCCAACAAGAGATCCTTAGCTCATGAGTGCCCAACAATGGCCAGAGCATCACTGATCCCTCTTGGTTTTCATACTCATTCAAGAAATATTTGTTGAGCACCTACTATCTGCCAGGCACTGATGAGTGCTGGGGATAAAGCTGTGAACACGGCAGGTATCATCCCTGCTCTCTTGGAAGTTACATGCAAAAGGGAGTCATACTTTAAGCCAGCACAATACAAGTGTAACTGTAACTAGGTGGGCCCTTCCCAAGTGGATGTCCCACTGCCTGAGAGACGCAGGCAGGTGGAGGGGACCCACGTGGCTATCGCCACAGAAACCACATGGCACAGGCTGCCCTGAATCTGCCAGGACTGAATTCTTAGAGTGAGTGAAACTGTGAGATGCTGTGGAGCCCAAGGTAGAAAAGACAGCAATGGCCCCAGACATCTCATTGATTTTGATTAACTGAATTAGTACCATTAATCCCTGCTACTCAAAGTGCAGTGCCCAACTCAGCATCACCTGGAAACTTGTTAGAAATGCAGCACCTCAAGCCCCACCTGAGAGCCTCCCCGACCAAAGTCTGCATTTTAACAGGATCCTAATGTGATTCACGTGCAGAATCCGGGAAGCACTTTACTAGCCCGTTGGTGGTGGTTACCTCTGAGGAAAATGGGGGTGGATGGATGAGACGGACCGTCCGCATTTTAATTCGTACCCTTCGTATCACTTGAATTTCATGTGAGCCTTTTAAAATTTAAAAAGAGACAATAAAGTATTAAAAGCATCTTAGAAGCCAATTCCCTTTATTAAAGGGGAGATATAAAACCCAAGTAAGCGTACTACGGATCTCAAACATCACATAGACGCCCTGTACCTAAACATAAGTCCCCGCAGCTTCACACGATGTCCACCCGCCGCACTCGTCCCCGGGGGGCCTGCTTCCGACCCCCAGCTACAACGTTGAGTTGAGAATACCGTTGTCCCATTCGGAATTCTTCATGACTGGGACGCGGGCTCCTCACTGCCCAACTCCTTCTCCTCCACCCTCGTGCGGGTCCAGCTTGCACCTCGGCTGCAGCCTCCCGCTCGGTGAGGGCCAGCACACCAGGCCAATGCATCCTGACCATACAAGTACCCACACGCCCCAGTTCCCCGGGACAGCATCTGTACCAACAAACCACCCCCACACTTCGTGGGACTTAAAATAATACCGAGCTCCAATGGCTCATGAGTCCGTGCTCAGCTGGGCAGTTCTTCTGGACTGGGCCAGATCAGGTGAGGCCAGATGGCTTCGAATGGCTTGGCTCACGCGACTGGACTCCGCTAAAACCGCGGGCCATTCTCGCCTCTCTCGGCAGGCTGTCCCACAATCCCTCACGTGGCAACTAGTGATCGCCATTGGACAAAGCAAATCACGTGCCCTGCGTGGGCGTGGCTTCCGGGAACAGCTGTTCCTTAGGGGCCATTACTGGAGTTCTCATCTCTGTGCATTTGATCCTCTCTCCTTCACTTCCAGGCTCTTAGCCTGCACATGCCGAGCCACCGTCTGGATCCTGTCAGAACACCCGCCCTCTGCCATCCTAACTGAACCCCACCTTTCCCTCCTACTATCGTCTCCTGTACTCCCTCCCTGAACTCGGGTGTTCGGCACCTACCTCCGTCTTGCTAGTCACACCGGCCTAGGAAATACTGGACCCTGGATCCACCCAGATGTGACCCAGTTTCCCCAGGCCGTCCACGGGATGCAGAGCCCTCTGGAGCACTATGTGCCCCGACACTCCCAGTCAAACCACAGAGGGGCTGTCAGCACCGGCTCTGGGAACCAGTCCCTCCGCCCGTGTGGGCTCTCCCTCCCGGTCCCCGTGGTGGCCAGGGGCTGCGGCCAGCCTTCTCACTTCAAGCCTCCCCTTCCTCTTAGCAGGCGGCCTGGCCAACCATGCCATTCGTGATTCCTCTGCTTTCTTCAAAGCCCCTCTTAACCTCTGGCATGTTGTGTATACATGTTGGCTTATAGCTTGTCTGTCCTCTCTAGAATCTAAGCCCTGTGAGAATAAAGTTGTTTGGGAGAGTCTTGGGGTTAATTTTTGTATCCTCATCACCAGAACCACGCCTTGATGCCCGTTCATTGAATGTGTGAAGCAGAGAACAGCTCTAGTGCAGAGTTCACAGGAAGTGGCAAGTTAACAGGTTTGCAGTTGGCAAGGATGCCTCCCTCAGAGGACAGGAAAGAGACTCAGGACAAGCCACGGGCAAGAGTGGGAGACACAGTCTGGAGCAGGTGCCGGCGGAAAGCCCCTGGTGGGTTATAGGCCAGCTCACCGAGGTGCAACCACGGACCACCTGCCTAGAAATCACCCCTGGGAGCCTACAATCAACTCCATGGCGGGAGGACTGGAGGGCAGGTTGTCCCAGAGGCTTGCTGCGTCTGATGTTAACGTAGGTGTTCTACAGACTGGGTCGCCTGTGAACCTCGGAGATGAAGATCCCCCGGTCTCCACTCTCACTGGAGTCACCCATCAATGCTGACAGCCCTGCAGGGAACAGTCCGTGATGGAGCCTGGGCCCTGCAGGTCATCAAGGGAGAGCTGGGGTGGGGGACAGAGGACAGGAGTCCAGCCAGGAAATCAGCAAATGCACAGGGCCATATAGCAGGTGTGGCCCAGCTATGCAACTGACTGGAGCATCAGGCTCTGCTGCAAGAACTGCAGGAGGCAGAGCGGAGCCCTAGTCTCATTCCCAGGCCTTGGCTCTGCAGCAGGAACCAGGACTCAGCCAAGGCTCAAACTGGGTACAACTGTGTGTGACTGGGTCGAGGGCCATCTGGGGAGGGCTCTGCCATGCTGACAGGACCCCATGTGCACCTTCAGCAGGGCAGGGGCGTGTCAGTCAGGACCCAGGTGTGCTAACTCTTTAGAGAGGGGGCCCCCCAGCAAGAGGATCTGTCCCCAAGTCTCCCTTGGGAACCAGAGGCACTGAAGCAAGAGTCTAGAGATGGGTCCCAGGCAGGTACCCATCCCGTGGTGAACTAAGACCTCAGCCCCCAGGCAGGGCCACATGCCAAATCCCATGAACCCCACTGCTGAACACCGCACTCCCTAGTCTAGACCTTCTCAAACTTGGCACCCATCCTGCTTCAATCCCCAGCTTCTAGCCAAGTGGGCCCATTGCACCGTGGTCAGGGTGGACCAGAGCACAGGCTCCAACTGCTGCCATGGCCTTGGCAAGTTAAGGTCACTGTGGTCAGGAAGTTCTGCCCCGCTGCTGGTCGCTCCTTTTTTACCAGTCTCACCTGGGGGCTAGGTTCATGGCAGGCCACGTCAGCCATCCATGGCAAGGCCAAGCAGGGTCCCGATGCACCTTCCCCTCCCTGCTAACAGCCAAGGACTCCTCAGAGCTTTGAGACAGCCACTGGGTGCAGAGGAAACTGCCCCCAGTACACTGGGCCCCTTTGGGGGAAGGCGTCCAGAGCCCCAGACCTGGGCTGTGCAGACAAGGATGTCCTCTGAGGAGGAGGGCCCAGATCTCCAGATCCCTCAAGGCCCCAAGGACAGTCACCAGGGAACCAACCCAGTGACCAGGAAACCACAGGCAGGGGACAGGAGAAAGGTGGAGTCTACAACAACATAAGGAAAAAGGAAATTTTATTTTTTTCAAGAAAATGTACTAATAGGTTGAGGGAAGGAGCACACTGGCCACGTCCCCTGTTCTAAGCAGGGGTCTGAGATGAGGCCAGACCTGACCAGGGCTTGGGAGAACTAATGGGACTCCCTGTGGCACTGGCGAGAGGACCAGGCAGGCCCAGGGGTAGGACTTTGTTCTGTTAGCACCAGGAAGCACCCGCAGCCACTGCTGAACTTGGAGACTAGAGAGTGGGTGGCCCTGCTCTGCCTCCACCTGAGCAGTCTGGGGAGGGGCTGGTGGCAGAAGGCTCCCTGCATGTGGTCATCCGAGTGTGATTCTCAGACTCAAAGGCCAACCTCGGTCCCTCCAGCCCCCTGTAAACATAACGAGCTTGTGACCACCAAGCCCCTCAGGACAAGATGAGGGTCCGAGAAGTGTGGCTGGGCTTCAAGCGGCCCAGGAGCTGCCGGGCTTTCTCTTGCATGAAGAGCTGGTCCCTGGTCCCCCCGCAGGCCACCGTCTTCCAGGCGTTGGTCATCTGGGAGGAGGCAAGAGAGTTACCATCCAGGCAGGGGCAGCATGCACACTCCCAGCAAACGCTGTGAGCATGGCCAGGAGAAACGGGGGACATGTCTATGACCCTCCTCCCTTTCGAAGTCACAAGTCTTCTTGTGCTCCCTCCACCATCCCAGTGGCCCTGGAGAGGTTGCTCCTGTTTCTGAGCTTCCTCAGATGTAGAGCAAGGAGGCTGGACCAGACAACATGGCCGTGCCCATGTGGCACCAGCCTCCGCATGAGGAAAAGTGACAGCCAAGCAGGCGGGTGGGAGGGAACAGCAAGAAATTCATACAGACAGTGAGGTGCAAGCAGCCAGGGCAGCCCCTGCCCTTGAGGACAGACATGTGCTAAGCAACTAAACACAGAGACAATGATTAATTACAAGCGAGACGACGCCGTAAAAGAGGGGCTCGTGTGGAGAGGGGGCTCTCCAGCACACGGCTCCCTCCCCAAAGGAGTGGCGTCCAGACTGAGATCTGAAGTGTCAGCTTAATCAAGCAAACAGAGCCTGAGAAGGGCATTCAGGCAGAGGCGACAGCCTGTGCCAAGTCCCCACGGGTAACACCACATTGGTGGCCAGCACTCACAGGGGCAGGTGTTGGAAAGTGGCTTCGGGGCTTCGGGGCTGCCACCGGCTTCTCGGGCTTGGCCTGCAGGAAGCCCTCGTTGAGGAGGCTGGTGTCCTCTTTGATGCCTGGCACCGTGAGGCTGGAGGAGCTTGACAGGACATTTGTCGGCTGAAAGGAAAACCGAGCCAGACTCACCCTTCTGCCACGAGGGAGGGGGAAAGGGAGGAAACCAGTCACAGCTCAGCAGCTCCACCTCCGGGCTATTGGATCTTGGGCAGGACATTAACTTCTCTAAGCCTCAGTGTCCTCTTCCAGATGAGGACTTCTCTGTCAAGTGCCTGTTTCAGAGCCTGGCACTTAATAGATGCCCAATAATGCCGGTCCTTTTTCCATGGAGCTGGCTTCTCCGCCACAGTCTCAGGCAGGGGTGGGGGTGCTCTAGTTTCTCCTGGGACCAGAAATCTCCACGAGCAGTCACAGATGCCAGCATCAACCAGTACCCACAAGCTGCACCAAGTACCCCTGGCCAGCCCACCTTCCTGCTCTGCTCCGCCTTTACCCTCCTAACAGTCTGCTGGGCTAGGCGCTCTGGTAGGCAAGAACCTGACACTTGGGACAACTGAGAGATCCCAGAGAACAAGGGCCAGCATCAGGACTCCACCAGCATCCCCCCCAACCCCATGTTCTAAACTACTTAACCACACAGCTTGACTGTCTGGCAAGTATTTCACGTACCCAAGGCGATGCCTGTTGCAGGTCTGGCTGCATGGTACTAAGTTCTCAGCCCTGTGGGGCTCCCTGCCCAGTGATGCTTCTCTGTAAGGGCTATGTCTGCAGTAGTCCTAAGTCCCCAGATCTGCAGGATCTGATCAGGCAACCGTTTGTCTCATCCCCCGCGCCCCCCCCCCGGCACTCCTCTCGCTGCCTTCCACTGGGCAACGCACCCCACTGTCGGCTGCCAGAGATCGAGTGTGGTGTGCTTTCTGAGGGCAGGCTCCGTGTAGGCAGCAGCCCCCTTCCTGAGCTCAGCCTGGAACTAGACAGCACCCTTCCCAGGCCTGATGTGTCCCAACCACCTGGCTATGCCTCATCGAGGCACATCAGCGACCTTCTCATCACCCCCATGAGTAGAATATGAGAGAAGGTGCCAGGGACCCAGATTTATGGTTTTCAAACATGTTCTAGCAATGCAACTCTAGCAATGCAGTAAATGCTTCTATGAAAGACACATGCAGAGCTGCCTTGATTGAAACTGGGGGGTGGGTGCCCAGCCCCACTTTCTCCATCAGCCCTTTACAGCTAAGCCCGACACCCAGAGCCCAGTCCGAGAACCACCAGACCACTCCCCCACCAGGGTCCCCTCACAGCTAAAGGGTTCTAAAGGCAGAGGGCCTCCAGGGAGACTCCATCCTCCCTGGGCCAGACGAGCCTTCTGCAGTTCTGGGCAAGGCAAGCAGGTGACAGGGTGGTTTTTCTCTCAGACCCCTTACCAAGGACAGCACCTTGGGCAGTGTGGACATCACCAGCTTCACATCCTCATCCACGATGTCAAGAGCCAGGGACTTGCGGACCTTCTTGATGGGGCTCCGCCGCAGCTAGGGATGGGGAGGAGGGAGATAAGGCAGACGTTTGGGATTCCCGAGTTTTTGGGGTTGCCTGCCCCAACCACCCTGGTCACAGAGCCACACCCTGATGCAGTGGAGCCTTCGAGCCAGGTCCCTGACTGGCAAGGATTGGGATGGGGGTGGGGGGAACGCAGGTAGACCAGGAGACCCTGGCCCCATCACAGATTTAGCACCCAGGACAGACCGTCCTGCCAGATCCAACCACAGGGAGGCCAAGACACAAACACCTCCACCCAGAGACCCACTCCTCATCCCCAGATGGACCATGCACAGCTCCCAGGCCTCTACCACGCTAAACTCACCCCTAAACAGGCCTGGGAGAGAATCATCCAAGTTACACCTCAAATACCCACCTGCAGACGAGGAACACAGACACATAAACCTGAGGGACATAGGCCTCTTATAGAATACCCAGCCCTGCACCAATACCAGGGAGGAGCTCTGGGACTAACTCACCCCCCCCCACACACCCAGCAGTATGTCCTAAATTGGTACTGCCATGGCTCAGAACCAACATCTGACATGGAGAAGCCAGGGAGGGCCCTGGGTCAAGTTCTCTGAACCTACACACCCAGGGGTCCTTGCCCCATGGGCCCCTCCCAGACTGAATGCCCACCTTCCCCACACACCCATCTGGCACATTCCCATCTTCCCACCTCTCCTCAGAAGAAAGCATCTGCAAGAAAGGGGGACATGAAATCCATCTGCTTTCAGGGAACCACACACGTGGTGCAGCAGGGGCGTGGCTTCTGGGCTGGCTTGGGACAACCCCTGCCCTGCACTCTGCACCCAGGTGTCCCTGACCAGTGTCCCCACCAGCTCTCCACCTCACCTGAACCAACTGTCCCCCACCCGGCTCACATAGCCCAGATGCGTGGCTGAAGTCATCTGAGGACTTCCCTTGGAATCCTCTGTGTCCCTTTCTACTTACTCCCTGACTGCTGTGTGCATCGAGAGAGTCACTGGTGTGTTGTCTAGCATCTGCCTCTGCACCCTCGACTCCAGGAGGGAGTGACCACGTCTGGGTCTGTATCGCCATCCTATCCACTGTACCCAGCCCAGAGCCTACTTGAGAAGGGTCCCAACACAATGCTGCTAAAGGAAGGGCCTAGCTCAGAGAGATAAGGGGAGGGTCCCCAGCACCAGGGCCTCACTTTGGTGGGTTTTGTTGATAACCACTCTGAGGAACAAAGGGCATGGGCTGCAGCTCCACCTTCCCCAGTGATCAACTTTTACCAGCTATTCCCAGACTCACCCCCTCCCCACGGCTCCACCTCCCTTGGCCCAAACTGCCCAGCCTGGTAGGAAGGGGATCTCCAGCCCCACCGGCCACTCACCCCAGCCTTCCTCTTCTGCTTCTCAGGCCTCGCTTCGTCCTCAATGATGAGCTCGATGCCGGCCTCCGAGCGCAGCACCTCTTTCAAGTCCTCCTCCAAGTGTGGGGTCTGGGGCTGGGGGTGGGGGGGTGGGGCAGCCCATGTGAGGCTCCACAGCCAGGCTCTGGGACCCAGCCACACCCTGGCTGTCCTAGGCAATGCAGGAAGGAGGCCCGGGGCCAGGATGCTGACGCTGACCTCGCACCCATTCATGACCATTAACTGTCCTGTCTCGCAGGATAGACAAGCAGACACCGACCTCAACTCACTGAGGCCCATCATGAGCCAGGAGTATACCCACATCACCACAGCGACCCTCACACAACCCCGTGCAACAGCTGTCATCTTCCACAGGGTAGACATGGGAAGCTCAGAGACAGCAAGCGCCTGGCCCAAGGTTATAGAGCTGTGGAGTTAGAACCTGGACACCTTCAAGCCCTAACTCCTCACCCCCTTTGTTCCACACTAATGGGGACTCGGTTCCATTTCCCATTCTTGGGCCTGTGGGGCTCCAGGTGACCTCTCTGGCTTCAGGCGGCACTGACAAGGGAAGGAAGAGAGCAGCAGTTGCAGGGGAAGGCAACCCTGTGAAGTCACTCTAAAAGCCCCTACATGCTTTAATTTTAGTTGGCAAGGTCAGACGTGCCCTCTCAAACCTGTCCGGAATGCATGCCAGTATCTCAGTGTCTGGGAACCATATCCCCACCTGCACTAGACAGAGAGGTGCTAACTAGTGCCTCACTGGGCTCATGGACTCCGTCAGCTCATCCGCTCCATCCCAGGGCTGGAGAGACCACAGCAAGAGAACCCCACACAGTGGCGGTGACGGGAGGCGGGGGCAGGCAGGCCACAGACCGTTTATAGGCCAAATGCTTCTTGACAACCTTTCTCTCACCTTCAACTCATTTCTAAAATACCTGCCTCTGTTTCAGAAAGCCCACGGTGCCAGCTTTCTGTTTTCACTGGGGAAGAGTACGACCATCCCACTGGGAGGAGTGGGGAGAAGGGCGGTCTGCCCACTGCCAGGAAGGTGCCTCCTCACTGGCCCCTCAGGCTCACCCACAAGCTGGCTTTCCCGTGTTTCAGAAAGCACTGGCAGCGGACCAAAGCCGTCAGTGTGAGAAGCCATTGGCCACAGCACCCGAGCCAGTCCTTCTCGTTCGCGGCATCTGCCCATCTTCTCCCCGGCACGGACGATACACTAGGAGTGCTGAGTTCTCCAGGCGCCAGTGTTTCATGCAACCCGCACCCCACCACCCTGAGCTTCACCAGGATGCCACCGCGTCTCCAGCACCAGCCAGTGCCCACCCAGCATGTTGCAGGTATTCAGGAAAGGTCTGATGAATTGGTAAGTAACTCAGCCTCGGAGCACCCATTTGTAAAATCAGGATATTTGCAACTTCTCAGGGCTGCTGGGAGAGTCCGTGAGGTCTCAGAGGGAAAGGGCTCTGTGAGCCATACATAGCTACGTGGATCTGAGAGACCCCACCGTGCACACCCGCCTGGCTGCACCACATACCAGGGGCTTTAGTGGTCCGTACTTCTCCAGGGCATTCTTGAACGGGGTTGGCGTATGGGGAGTGTTGTCCATGGAGTACTTCTGATCTGGGGTTACAAACCTGTCAGGCAGAGAAGGAGGCTGAGCAATGGGGTAGGGGACAGACACCTGTCACTCTGCCACAGGCTGCCCATGACTCCCACCGTCCTTCCACCTGACCTTTGGCCTCAGCAGCAAGAAGGAAGCCCCAGGCATATGGTCTCTTCCCATGACACATCCCTACCCACATTTATACCCCTAAGGGTCTTCATCAGGGCCTTAGAGGACTGGCCAGCCTCAAAAACAGGAAAGAACAGGACATAGTCTAAGAAGCCCTTGGAGCCCCAGCCAGGTGGAAGAACGTTTGGGAATGTTGCTCAGACTTTTCATAAACAGGGCAGGCCCACAGCCACACTGCAGGCCCAGCAAGAGAAGGGCAGGGGAGCAAGGCAAGAATCCAGGAAGACCAAGTCCCTTCCCCAAGCTCTCTCCAGAGAGCGCGTGCCACATGGAGAGCACGTGGCAGTGGCATTATAAAGGGAAGACACGTGATGCGAGATGGTGAAGTCAACACACGGGCTTAGTGTACCCTCTTCCTGAGTCCCCTCAAAATGATCACGGTGGGGATACAAATGTGGAGAGAAAGCTTTAGCAGACAGAAACATGGGAAGGGTCTGGTCCACAAGCAGAGATATTAAAAAGCTATCAGCCCTGGCCCCAGCAGCGAGCGATTTCTGCCTGTGATGGAGAAGCCTGGTGGGGAAGGCCCAGAAGAGACCCCCCCCACACACACACACTGCCAGCTGGCTGTGGGCAAACCATCTCTCCAACTGCACAAGGCCCACATGACCTCCGTCAGCCAGAGATACCACCACAGCTGACTCCCAGGCCTTACTGGGGCTGTCGGAGGTTGAGAAACACCCAGATAGTCAGAAACTCGGGAGCAGAGGCCAAGGTGGACACAGCTGCTGGGGCCCCTACTCCGGCCACCTCCCCCAGCCTGCCAGCCATTCCACGGGAGATAAAAGGCTGGAACAAGGGCAGACCATTCTTTATTTCCTTCCTCGGGATTGAGATTAGACGGGGATCCACTCAATCTCTTCCCAAATTCTTGTTATCTCCCACCCAGGACACACAGAGGACCCGCCCTCCAGTAAAGATGAAGGATGACGAGATAAGTACTGGTCAAATGTAAACATCTCGTGGTTCAAACTGTAGCTCCAAGGGATGAATTGAAGTCTCGGGATCAAACATCTCTGTGGGACATGGAGCTTTTGCAATAAACACAAGAAAACCCTAGAACCTAATTCACAGTTTCTGCAAGAACTGAGAATACATGCGTGCAAGATCCACCAAGAGAGGCCAACTTGAAAAAGAAAGACAAAAGATTGCTTGAGATGAAAAACTGCAACTCTGTAAGCTGGAGGCCTCAGCAGGGGGGAAAGTGCAGGAGCAAACTGGTGAATCAGAAGACAGTCCTGCGGCGTCCTCGCAGAGTTCAAGTGGCTTAAGACAATGACCAGGAAGGTGAAGATAGAGACACAGCAACCGACAAGACTGTGTAGGGAGGATCTAAAGGTAGAAGGTAAAGGGGCAAATCCCCAGAGAAACAATTTTAAAAAAAGAAAAAAAAGTGCATTTTCTTAGCTCAAAGTTTGAGTCTTGAGTTCGAAAATCAGGGTGGTGGGAGTTCATAAAAGAGACAGCACACCTACATCTAGCTTGGCAAATTTCAGGAATTAACCAAAAAAAAAAAAAAAAAAAAAAAAAAAAAAAAAAATAACCCCACGAAAACCAAAACCAAACCAAAGCGCTACAAGGATCCAGAGAGAAAGAAAAGATTTGCTACAAAGGAGTAACGGTGGGTTAGGTATCAGATTTCTCCGCAACATAAACGCCTAAGAAACAAAGCAGAACCCAGGGTTTGGGGTTACAGCTATTCTCCCTCCAGGCTTCTAGATGCAGCTCCTGTTGTTGAAAAATAGAAGACAGACAGCCCAGGCGTCAGATGGCACAGGCCCCACACCCTCCTCGTTCACAGCCTTCTCTCTGGGAACAACTCAAAAAAGCACTCCACCTAACCCAGAAAATAACCAAACTTTAAAACCAGGGAAGGTCTTTGCTTTATGAACCAGTAAAATCTTAGGGGTGTTATCAGCTCCACGCGGCCCATCCCCACTGACGCATAGCCCTGGTGACCCCTGACTTCTCGCCAACAATGCTCTACACCCGATTCACTCCAAACTTAGTGGCCTTCTTTTTGTTCTTTACAACACAAAAAAAGCATCCTTCTGTCCTTTGCGTTTGCAGTTTGACCTGCCTGGAATTGCTTTTTCCCAGAATTCTGCAGGGCTCTCCCTCCCTGAAGGGCCATCCCTGGAAACTGACCTGGAACTGATACACAAGCTAAAATCAACAGACAAGTATATAAAGACAGTTGCTATCATATACTTCGTACGTTCGACAGCAAAGTTGAGATGGAGGGTATTTTACAAGATCCAGTTGAACATCTGGAGACAGAAACCACAATGCCTAAGATCAAACACACACTGGATGGGATTACCGGGGACCAGATGCTGCAGAGGAAAAGATTAGTCACTTGAAGACAGAGCAGTAGAAACCGTCCAAAACTAAACAGAGAGAAAGAAAACTGAAAACAATAGTAATAACATCAGTAAGCTGTGGGACAGCTCCACATGGTCTAATATGTGTGTAATTGTGGAGTCCCTAAAGAGGGCTGCGTGGGGGGGGGGGGTCCAGAAAGAATATATGAAGATATAAGGGCTAAAGTGTTTCCATTACGGCACATCATAATCAGCTTGGTCAAAACCAGTAATAAAACAGTACAGGCCAGATGACAGGAGAGCAACATCCTTAACGCTTAAAGGAAAACCCTGTCAACCCTGAGTTCTGTACCCAGCAAAACTACCTTTCAAACACTAAGGGAACTTTTCAGATACAAACTTTCCAGATTCACCAGCAGGCCCAAACTACAATGTTAAAGGATGACCTTCAGCAAGAAGGAACATATTACCAGGTGGAAATACAGCTTGATAGAGGAATGAGGAGCAGGGGAAACACTTCTTCACATGGAAAAAACCCAGAAAGGCTGGGAAAGCAGCCGCCGATTAGGAACAAGGACGAGAAGGAAGAGGAGAAAGCACCATCAATGCCTTCTGTGGCACCAGCATATCTGCTTAAAGGCTTAGATTTGAAAAATTCTGGCTTGAACAGAGAATCGTTCCTCATGCAACATATCTGTTAAACTCTAGGTCAACTGTTGAGAGACGGATCTCTGACCAGGGGATTCATAAAGCTTTCCTGAAATTAGGTATCATTACAAGGGCTAACATTTCTGAGCTGATTCCTGAATTACACCGCTTACTCAGGAAATAACATGGCAATGCTTCTCCTGCAGCAAAGGTAATACGCAGGGTAGTTAAGCCACTGTCTCCACCTGGGATTCAGAGTCAGGATGACGTATGAAGTGCACTTCCGTGAAAGCCTTTCCCAAGCACACAGGTAAGCAACCTATACAGGTGAGACACGGAGCTTCGTAAGCTCTCAGCATGGGCTTCCTCTGACTGAGCACCACAGAGACAGGGAGAACCAGGGCACTTCTGTCCTTCATGTTAAGGCTGCTCAAACACAGTGGATTTGCACTTGAAACTTACACAAGAGGGCACATATTTTCATAGCTGTTGGGACTCTAGTCCTGATTAGAAAACCATCAAATTAAAAACTGAAAATGAGGAACAAAGATGAAGCACCAAACAATCCTGACAAAGACAAAGAGGCGTGGTGGCCAGAAGGAGGCTGCCTTCTGGAAAGTCTCGGGTGTTTTTCCAAAGGGGATCCTGATCCTGGCTTGGGGAAGGGCAAGGCCCAAGCTCTTGGGCCAGCAGGGAGGGGTTGGCACAGCACTCACGCTGCGTGTTTCTGGTGCAGGGGTGTCTTATCCCGGTGCAGGGGTGTGGTGACCACCACCTTCTGGCTGCACACCGGGGTGGACGTCAGTGAGGGGCTCTCCAGCTCCAGTGTGTCCTGTTTGTTCCAGAAGTTCAGAAACTGCCAGGGAAGAAGACGGAAACAAGACAAAATGACAACCTGCAGGGGTGGGGTAAGATCCTGGACCCCCCACCCCCCGTCCCCCACCATGGCTATTCTCTGACAGAGGTCTCCCTCCTGACCTGGGAGCACTCCCCCACCAGGCACCAGAAAATAAAGACCAGGATAGATCGACAGGACCCACTACCTAGGTTCATGTAGACCCCTGGGATTGTCACTGCCCCTAGCCCTGGCTTTTTCGAGGCTGGGGGAGGGCCATCCCCCATGCCCACACTCACAGCACTGCGACCGTGCTGTCAGGGCAAAGGAAGCTGGCAGTCTTGAGAGCAACTCCTTTTCAGAAGTAACACTAGCTCTCACCCGACCTGTGGACAGGGGACAGTGACAATGGTGCTGGTAACGTGAACACGCAGAGCAGGTCCTCACACCAGGACTAAGCATTCACACCAAGAATTCCATGTAGTTTTCACAGATCTTCTGTGATGTAGATGGCATTATGACATCCCATTTTACAGGTAAGAAAGCTGAGACTAAAGAGGTAAAGGTTCTTGTGCTGAGTTCTAGAGATGGGACACAAATCCAGATCTGAGCCAAGTCTGTGGCACTACCCTCCCCCTCTCTGCGCTGAAGGTGCCCCCAGTAGCTCAAGGTCACGAGCAGCCTTCGGGCCCACAGCCCAGAGCAGTGTCCCCATCACCCTGGGCTATTTGTTGGGTGGCTCGGAGCTCACCATCCTCCTTCTCTTGTCAGCTGCCCTTGCTTGGGGCCTGCTATGTGGTGTCCTCCCAAATTCCTATGTTGAAGCCCTAACCCACAAGACCTCCGAATGTGAACGTATTTGGAGAGAGAGCCTTCAAAGAGATGATTAAGGTAAAACATGGTCATAGGATGGGCCATCATCCAACATGGCTGGTGTCCTTAGAAGATTCTACGAGAAGCAGGTAAGAGATTATAAAAGAAAAGAGATTAGGGCACAGACACACACACACACAAAGGGAGACCATGTGAAGACACACAGAGGTGTCAGCCAGCCACCTACAAACATGAGAGGCTCCGAGAAAACTGACCCTGCCCAACTTAAACTCAGCCTCCAGAACCATGAGATTAATTTCTGAAGTTTAGGCCCCCTGGTCGGCGGTACTTCATTATGCACCTGTAGCAACTACACAAGGTCTCTCGCAAAAAATACCACTCATCACCCGACACGGGCCTGGCTTCGATCCCTGGACAGATGGTGGGAGGAGCCTCATGAAACGTGCCTCCTCTGGGCCTCTCTTTCTCCCACATCCTCAGGGAAGGGGGTAGACATAGGGAGACCCAAAGCCTCCGTCCACTCTCTTCGGGTCTGGGGAAGTGGGAACTCCAGGGTCTGCCTCTCACCTGCCCTTCCGGTCCACCCTACCATAGCCCCACCACCCCCTCAGCCCCCAGGGCAGTACATACCCGTTTACACCTACAGCCCTCCAAAGCCCCTGCCCCATTCCCCGACTTCCCCACCACCCTGGCTCTGGACTTCACACCATGCACTCTGCTACTCATGGAACGCTCCCTTCTCTCCATGCCTGTGTTCAGGCTGACAAAACCCAGCTCAAACATCTCTCTCAGAAGCTCTGAATGCCTCCCCGACACGTAGGGAAGACAGAGCCCCTCCTCAGGTCTCCCTAATAGTACTTTCATTACAAACAGAGCTCCAGGAAGCAGCACCCAGGACACAACAAGCTCCCAACAAGCACAGCACTTTCCACACCACCTTCTGTTCAAGTACTTACAAATGTGCCCCCAGCACTCACTACCCTCATCAAGGGCAGGGCTATGTCCCCTTCACCGTTACACCCCACGGCTGGCAAATCTGCTACGAGCAGGTGCGCAATAAAGAGACTCTTACAGCAAATAGTGAGTCCTTTCCCTTCTTTGCCCAGTTACCACCTACTATTCCCCGGCTAAGCCTTCCCTCCTCCTCATGGAAGGCTTCCAGGATGACACCTTCCCCCCAGACGAGATGCCCTCACGGCTCTGTAAGTCTTCTGCATACCAGGTGTCAGATTCATTTGCAGCTTTTTCTATTAACTGGTCTTCCCACCAGAGCATAAGCTTCCCGAGGGCAGAGCCAGGCCTGGTTTTGCTCCCCTCTGTGCCCCCAGCACCTAGCACAGGGCCTCATACATGGCAGATGCTCAGTGAGGACTTGCGGGATGACATGTGCTTGTGTGCCAGGCCCTGTACCGGGCACTGGGAGTCTGTGCACCCAACCCAGTGAGCAGTCGGGGTGGGGTCCACACACCTGAGAGGGCGAGAAGGGCAGGGTCTTGACGGGTGTGCTCTTGGGGGTGAGGCTGTTACAGGAGTCCAGGAAGGACAGGCTGGCACTGTTCTCCGTGACAGGGGACAGGGCGACACGCCTCTTCTTCTGTCGCTTGAGCACCGAAGGCGGCGTGCCGATGCCCAAGCCCCCCACTTCAGTGCTGGGGGAAATGGGGATCAGCTCGCCCCGACTGCTCCGGCTCAGGTCTGAGATGGTGTGGCCGTCCAGGCGGTACTCGGTCACACTGGGCACCGGGGCAGCGGGCTGGCGGGGCGGCGGCGCCAGCTGCTGCTGTGACGGGGACGGCTGCACCGGGCTGTTGCTGATGCTGCCCTCCGCGGACGGCTCCTCGGGCAGGTCAAATTTACTCAGGTCACACCAAGCATCAGGGTCCTGCCCAGAGAGGGGGGTTAGGAATCCCTGCAATCACTCTGCGTTCCCAGCCGACACAGGAAGACTCATCATTAAAGGACAATACACAAGCGCCAGGGAGGAACCCAGAGCCCCAGAGTCATCACCGTGAACGTTTTCTCGCGTTTCCTTGAGGATTCTTCTACATCTGTGTATCTCTATCTGCGAACATACCTGAAGTCCTACTGCGCGCACGGATGCTTGCTGTTACTTTTAAAAAGCGGTACATAAGATCGACAAAAAGCACAAAGAAAGAAAACTCAGACACCCATCGAGGAGCCTAGGAAATAAAACTGAATCACTGAAGCCCCAGGCACCTCCCCTCATACACATCCTCTGCCTGAAGTCAGTATTTACCGCCCTCATGCACTTCTCTCATTTTACCACTTAACACACGTCCCTCAACGATAGCTAGGATTCTGTGTTTCTACCCTTACAAAAAAATCATTTCTATATCCTGTTTTTCCATTTAAAATTATAGTAATAATAATAGTGCCTAATTCTATTACCTATGAGTTAGATGTTTACTATTACATATCAGTTCTCATGTGAAAAATTTTCCAACTTTCATAACAGGTTTTATGACTACAAAATATTTGATCATATGAATGTATCGGTTACTTAACTATCCCCTTCTTCTGTTGGATATTGTTTTTTCCCCTAGTTTTTAAAAATTAAAAATAACATCTTCATGAACATCTTGGATACAAATCGTTTCCTGCATTTTTGGTGACTTCCTTGAAAGAGACTCCTAGAAGTGAAGTCTTAGGCCTGGGGCTGTGTGGCCGGGTTTAAGGGTCCTGATCTACATAGCCAAACTCTTGGAGAATGTCTTCTGCTGTGCTCCATGTATCTGCCAGTCACGGATGCCTCCTTGGCCACTTCACCTAAACTGCCTCCAGTCCCACAAGAACCTGCCAGACAAGCATTACTTTCTTAATTTCCAGGCCAGAGAAGGTGCAATCTGAGGTCACCTAAGTTTCTGGAAGCAATTCTGAGTCATACCCAGGTCTTCCTTCCTTTGCCCAATAAATTACAACCCAGCCACAGGGCTCCTGGAGACAGAAGCTTTGGTCCCTGGAGGTCTGGCCCTTAGTAGACCCAGATCCTCGTGATGACTCCTGGTCCGTGGGACTCGCGGAAGTGTGGGCAGTTCATTCCTAAGGATGGAGGCCAGCTCAGGGCAGGGCTGACTTCAGGCCCACGCTCCAGCAGCAAACCCCAACCTCGAGGAGGCCCCAGACTGATGGTGTCTAATGGACCAGAAGCATATCCTACAAGCACTGCCTGGAGGACCAGACGGCAGGGTGTCCACAAACGCTGTAACAGAGCATGCATGTTAGGTAGCAAGTAAGGAGCCTGGCCCGTGGTGGGCACTCAAACGCCAGCTACTGTCGTTAACTAATTAAGCATCGGTCTGGCAAACACTGGGTGCTCAACAAAACTGAGCTCCCCTCTCCCCCTCTCTGTATCTATCAAGGGAAGAAGATGCAGAATGGTCTGAGGATGAAGGCAGGGAACACCGTGAAAGGCCAACCATGCCAGGCACAGAGAACGTCCTCTGCTCATCTAACTCCCCCCTTAGGGCCTGAATCGGGGACTGCCCATGGCAGCCTCAGAGTTCTTTACTGAACGTACTGACAAACCAAGGAGACCTGCTTCTTGTGCCCCCGAAGTTTCTTGGAGTGGAGGGGTGACAGCACCTGCCGCTGTGACGGTGACGACTGCTTAGCTAGACCCTGCAGCCGGGCCAAGCCCCAGCCTCTGGAGGCCAGAGGTGGTCAGGACGGCCGAGACCCCCAAGCCTACTCACTGTATGACCGTGGGGACATGACTTAACCCCCCTGAGCCTCGATCTCATCTACAAACACAGAGAAAGGACAAACCTCACAGGATACTGTGTGGATTCTATATTGAACCCAGAACCTGGCATTTAGTAAATGTTCAATAAACAGCGTCATTATTCTTAGCAAGGATGGGGAAGCCCAAGTGGGAAGGTGAGTGTGGGCCTCCTCCCACTGAACTCCGCCGTGCCTAGTTGCCAGGCCTCTCACCCATCACGTCCTGAAACCCACTCCACACGGCAGGCCTGGCTGACACAGAGAGGAGCAGGGATGTCACATCAGGAGGTGCAGTCCCCACCGAGCTCTCCCCCATGAGGTACAATCCAGAGCCAGTGCGGCCTTAGGGGCAGCGTTACCGGAGTTACAAGAACCCACTCAGCACTTCAGCCCCAGTCCTACATCCGGTGTCGCCAGCACCATCCTCGCCCGTGCACTGTTACGGGCCTCAAACGCCCTCCCCTCGTCATCCCTGAGGTCTCAGGGCAGTGCCACCTCCTCTGGGGAGCCCTCCCACCCCACCTGCACTGTAGAGCAGGAGGGCAGGGACTGCGTGGCAGCCATCTGGGTCCCCAGGCCCTGGCTCCCAGCTGGGCACTCAGCATCCGCTCAGGGGACGTGCCGGGATGACGGAGTGAACAGAAGGATGCCCGCCCACGAGAGAAGCAGTCCTGGTTGGCAGGTGCTCTAGGCCCACTGTCAAGTGCTGTGACCAACATTACCGACTCGATCAAGTCCAGGGCTTCCGAGAGGCTGGACCCCACGGCAGGGATGAGGAGGTTTGCAGCCTCCACCACCCACTTGTAGGGCAGGCTGGTTTCCGGCGAGGAGCCCTCCTGGTCTTCACGCTTCGGGAAGTCCTCCAAGGGCTCCGGAGTTCGCACTCCATCCAGGTCTGCAGGGACAGCTCCCTGCTCCTTAGATGTGGTGGCTGCCATGGCCTCCTCCTCACTGCTTTCCTCTTCCTTCATGGCAGGAAGCGCGGGGGGCCAGCTGGTCATAAGACTTCCCTGTTGGACACAGGGCATGTGGTTCCGGTTATGAGATATTCACTGTGTAGTATTCTAGCGAAAAACGCACAACCTGGGGCACCTGGCTGGCTCAGTCTATAGAGTGTGCGACTCTGATCTCAGAGTTGTTGAGTTTGAGCCCCACGTCGGGCACAGAGGTTACTTAACATAAAAAATTTAAATAAAATAAAAATGTACAACTGATCTAATAGGGAAACTCGGATGAATCTAAATTGAGAGACAGATGGGGTGCCGGGGTTGCTGAGTCAGTAAAGCATCCGACTCTTGATCTCAGCTCAGGTCTTGATTTCAGGTTGTGAAACTTGATTCAGGTTGTGAGTTCAGACCGTTCACTAGGCTCCACGCTAGGCATGGAACAAGGAAGGAAGGAAGGGAGGAAGGAAGGGAGGAGAGAGGGGGAGAGAGAGAGAGAGAGAGAGAAAGAAAGAAAAGAGAGAGAGAGAAAGAAAGAAAGAAAGAAAGAAAAGAAAGAAAGAAAGAAAGAGTGAATCTACAAAATCACTGGCATTATCCTATACTTCAAAGGTATCAGCATCATGAAAGGCTAAGAAAGGCTAACGAACTATTCAGATAAGTGAAGACGAAAAGAGACAACAACTAAGTCTAATCTTAGACTGGATCGTGGGCAGGAAAATGGAAGTATAGACTGTAGATTTGTTAGAAGTCCTGAGTCAGTGTTAAAATCCCTGAACTGGACAAAAGCATACTACAAGTATGTAAGCCAAGCCCCTTATACTTAGGAAACACAGACTCAGTATTAAGGGATAGAGAGGCAAATGCATGTAACGAACTCTCAAATGGCTCAGATAAAAAAATAGTACCTGTATACAGAAAAACAAAGCAAATCCAGCAAATGTTAAAAACTAATGAATCTAGAGGTCCCTAGCTGGCTCAGTCAGTGGAGCATGAAACGCTTGATCTCAGGGTTGTGAGTTCAAACCCCATGTTGGGTACAGAGATTCCTTAAAAATTAAAAAAAAAAAAAAAATTCCTTAAAAAAAAAAAACTAATGAATCTAGTAAAGAGTATTCTGGGAGTTCTTTGTACTATTCTTGTGACTTTTCTGTATGCTTAATATTGTTTGGAAAATGAATGTATACTAATTTTGTGACCAAAAAAAAAAAAAAAGATGAAAATCATTTGGGGCAATAGCTCCCCTGGCAGAACCCTGAAACTAAGGCTGACATGTTAACCTTACAGATCCCAGCATAGCCTTGAAAATGGCACATGTGAGCAACAAGGCCTTCTGGAGGGCAAGGAGTGTGATCCCCGTGTCAATGAGGAGGGACACAACGGCGTCGGGGAGAGGACACGGGCTCTGGATTCAGCCAGAGTTTGGACATTTTTGCTAAGCGACCTTGAGCAAGCTGTGTGACCTGTGTGTGGGTCAGCTCTCTTGCCTATAAAATGAGGACCTAAGGCTCACCAGGCAGGGGTGAGATCAGCAACAATGCGAACAGTGCCAACATACACCGCGGCTATTATTGCTATCACTGTCAAGTGAACAGGATGGAAATGGTTTGTCATCCAAGCAAAGGAAGAAAAGGAGAGAAGAACAGATTTGATTGAAAACTTGTAACTGCGACAATCGGAGAAAGGGGAAGAATGCCATAAACGTTATTTAAAGGCCTGAATGTGGGAATCCTGCTTCGGAAACAGCCATGTTGAAAAATGGCTTGGTGATTTCATTTAGAATTCAGAATACACTTACCATACAACCCAACAATCCCAATCCCAGATGTTTACCCCAGAGAAATGAAAACTTATGTTCACAGAAAATCCTGTACACAGATGCTTATAGCAGCTTTACTTGGAAACATAGCTAGAAACGTCCCTCAGCTGGTAAATAGATAAAGAATGGTACTCCCATACAACAGACTATCACTCAGCAGTAAAAAGGAACAAATCACTGACAGACGCAGTCACGTGGATGAATCTGAATGCGTTAATAACTACGTGAAAGAAAACAGTCACAGAAGAGCAGAGATTGTATGATTCCATTTACACGACGTCCTTACTAAGATAAAACTACAGAAAGGAAACAGAGAAGCGGTCGCCAGCAGCTGGGGGCTTAGGAATTTTAGGGGGTGTTGGAAATGTCCTCCACCTTGACCATGGTGTTGGTGACACTTGTCAAAATGCACAGAACTATCTACTAAGAGGGTGAATTTTACTCTCTATAAACTACACCTTTATGAAGTGAAGGGATGAGGAAGCTCCAAGTTTCGCAAGCTGGGAAAAAGGAGTTACTATATGATAAAGGGGTAATATCCTTAATATATAAATAAAAGTTTATGAATGACAAAAAAACAAAAAAAAAGGGCAAAGGCAAATCAATAAACTAAAGAAAAACGGTCAACCTCACCAGTAGTAAAAGGAAATCAAACCCAAATGATAGTCCATTGTTGTTCATAAAATTGGCAAAGTTTTTTGGTTTTTTTGTTTTTGTTAAGATACGGAGAGAGAGAATCCTAAGCAGGCTCCACCTGCAGTGTGCAGCCCCGAACCAACTCAGGGCATGATATCACGCCTCTGAGATCATGACCTGAGCAGAAATCAAGAGTCGGACGCTTCACGACTGAGGCACCCCGGCAAAGATATTTTTTATATAGTCACAGCCAGTGGTGACAACGATGTGAGACAGCAGGCAAGGCCATCCGTTGCTGACAGGACAAAATGGTACCACCCCTGGAGTGGCAATTTGGTGATGCTTATGAAAATTTCACATGTCTGGACCACTTGACCAGTCGTGCCACATCTGTAAAATTAACCCACATCAAAAAGTACATGCACGGGGCACCCGGGTGGCTCAGTCATCAAGCATCTGCCTTCGGTTCAGGTCGTGATCCCAGGGTCCTGGGATCAAGCCCCGCATCGGGCTCCCTGCTCAGAGGGAAGCCTGCTTCTCCCTCTCCCACTCCCCCTGCTTATGTTCCCCCTCTCGCTACCTCTCTGTCAAATAAATAAATAAAATCTTTTTAAAATTAAAAAAAAAATAAGCAGACGCACAAAGAATTTGAGCGATGATGTTCACCGAAGCATCTTAACAGAAACGGTGACAGATGTTCATCAGCAGGTTATGACAAGAGGTGACAGATTCAAGAACGGTGTAAAGATCTGTATGCACAAAATACCATGGAAAGATTTAAGAAGAAACCGCAAGGCAGTAAGTTACAACATAATCTCATTTTAAACTTACTGCCCTTAGTAAGAAATGTTGGCAAACACATTAAACGACATATTGGTTCTGACGGGCAGTTGAGATTAGCAGGCTCCGCCTTCCGCAATATTCAGTTCTGTAACGCCTGTAACTCTTTACAATGACTATGCATTGCTTTTGAAGCAGAGGGACAAGAATCACAATTGCAAGCACTGACCAGTGAGTGGCGAGACCAGGAGGTGGTCCCATACGCACATTAATAGGCAAACCTTTTCTGGCAGGCAATCTAGCAAAATGTATTAGAAGGTTTTCAAGAAATGTGTCTCAAGCAATCTCTAGGAATTTCTAAAGAAATGACTGAGCACGTGAGCAGCGATTTGAGCCACAAGGACGGTCATTAAAGTTTGGTTTCTAATTTTAAAAATTAGACATAATTACATAAACAGCACAAAAGAACCATGAAAATGATGCTGGAGATGAAACACGGCTGAAAATAACACGCTAACTGGGCCCCAGGGCTCATTCTGGCCCAGCGCAGCCCGCGCTCCAGACGCAATGTGCCAGGGGCAAAAGCTAAGTCAATAACCTGACTTTCAGCTGAGGATTTTCAGAGACTGAGAAAGGTGTGTCCACGTCCCCCTCAACCTAACAGGGGACTTTGTGCCTGCTGATGCCCACTGTTTCTCAGTGTGCAACGTAGGCTTCTTCTTCAACCCGAAGTAAAAGGCTGGAAAACGTGTTACTTAGATACACAAGAAAGTGTGAAAAGTAGACACCTCTGCTTAGGGGATGTGTGGGGAGTCCAGACCGGAAGAAGTCGATTTACTTTTCATTCTAGATCTTTCCCTACCAGGGAATCAAGAGATATGCTCTCAAGTTGAGAAATCAAGAAACAGAAGCAAACACAGGATGCAGTGCGGCCGTGGAGCCTCGCAGCCCGGAGTGGTTCACAGGTTCCACGCAGCCAGGAAGGAAAGGGAAGGGGGGCGTGAAAAATTATTCACCAGTTCACAGTCACAGAAGAGACTAGAACAGGGCACAGAGGAAGTGTGTTACCTCCTCTGACTCCACATCGTCAAATCTTCATTCTTTGACACATTTCCTTCAATTTTTTTTTTAAAGATTTTTAAAAATGTATTTGTTTTGAGAGAGAGAGCGAGAGCAAGTGAGAGCACAAGCGGGGGGAGGGGCAGAGGCAGAGGGAGAAGCAGACTCCCCACAGAGCAGGGAGCCCCATGCAGGGCTCAATCCCAAGACCCGGAGATCATGACCTGAGCCGAAGGCAGATACTTAACCGCCTGAGCCACCCAAGCACCTCTTAAATTTTTTTTTTTAAGTTTGTTTTAATAATCCCTACACCCAGTGTGGGGCTCGAACTCACAACCCTGAGATCAAGAGTCGCATGCTCTCCGACTGAGCCAGCCAGGCACCCCAAATCTTTATTTTTAAAGAATAAATTATTAGAAAAATAGTTTTAAAATATCAATAAAAAGTTTGCTTTGGGGTGTGGGATGGGAGATGCTAACACCTTTACAATTGCAAATGTAATACCATATAATTTCATTTCTATGATTTTTTAGAAAATTGTATGAAATCATAAACAGAAAGCAGGGGAGTACCTGGGATGAGGGAAAAGGGCGGACATAAAGGAAGACAAGGGAACGTGGGGGGTGATGGAAATGTCTGTATCTCGATGTGGTTTGGTTACAGGACAGTATGTTTTTGTCATGACTCAGAACTGTACACTAAACGCCATGGGTTTTACTGTATGTGAATTATACCTCAATAAATAAATAAATGACCTTTTTTTTTTTTAATTGCAAGCCTGTTTTTAGTATGAAAAGCCTGAAAAAGGCAACAGGTAGGAAGGAAGCTGTTGCCGAGGATAGAGGAGGCTTAGGACCTCTTACACCCAATCCTCCATCTTGTATGTCAGCTTGTATGTCGTCCTTCACCTGCGGGCAGACAAGTGTCAGGTCTGTGCAGAATTATGGGATAAGGAAAGGCTCTGGTGAGGGAGATGCAGCCCACAGGACACCCTGTGGCAGGAAGTCACGGACAGCTGTGGCGAAGATGAAAAGGAAGGAACGGGTGTTAAATGAGATATCTGGGATAAATACGCAACCCAACAAACCCAGAGCCGGGCCCTGGGGCTGGGCGGCCTCAGGCAGCCGTCTCACCTGCTCCTCCACAGGGTGGGCACTCTGGCAGCCGTCCTTGTCCTCGAGCTCCAGCAGCAAGTACACAGGGGGCTTGCAGTCTTTGGACTCACTCAGGAAGCCACCCATGTCCACCTTCCTTTTGATGGTGGAGTTCCAGTGATTCTTCACAGCATTGTCCGTCCTGCGGGGACCAAGAGGAGGCCTTTCAACTCAGCAGCTGTGCCGCAAGGCATGTCACTAACCTCCCTAAGCAGAGTTCCCACTTCTATAAACAAGGGTTCAACCTGATGACTCTCCGGTCTCTCGCTCTCTCTCTTTTTTTTTAAGTTGGTTCCATGCCCAGTGTGGAGCCCAACGTGGGGCCTGAACTCACGACCCAGAGATCAAGACCTGAACTGAGATCAAGAGTCAGACACTCGGTCAACTGAGCCACCCAGGCACCGTGACTCTATGGTCTCTTAGCTCTAAGATGAAGTCAGATGTGTCTCTGGCTCTCAACGATTTATACATATTTCCACTAACCTCAGCAAAATAAGCAAAGGTTTTATTCCGCCCATGGTAAAATCATACAGCTGAAATGTTTTTGAAGCTCGCATTCCCTTTTCCGCTCACTTTGCACCTGCAGAAACTAGAAGCAAACCCCTGGCTGCTGAGCTCCACTCTGAGGCTCACAGTGATCTTGAACACAAGGCCTGGTCCTCCTCTCAGACGCAAATGGCCACAAAGGGCAGAGCTGGATGGCATAGAGGGTCTGCTATGGGTCACTCTGAGCCTCAGTGACTTTATCTGGAGAGTCAGGAGACGACTTCATACTCCGTCACTGACTGAAGATTAACCGAGGTGACATAGGTCGTAGTGTGAGCAGAGAGCAGCACAATGCTACAGGGGCACAGGGTACTAGAGTATGGGAGTGTAGAGAAGTACAGGAACAGAAAACAGACCGAGACAGACAGACTAGCGGAGCAGGAGGAAAGCGTACAGCGGTATGGAAACAGCACCGTACAGTAGCACAGAAATGCAAAGCGTGGAGAAGCCGGGGTAGTTTAGAAGCCACAGAGTAGCATACAGCACACAGCAGCAAGCGGCAGGCGGCAACCAAGTGATGCAGGACAGGGCAGCACAGTCGTAAGCAGCACGAATGACAGCAGAGGAGTAGAGGAGTACAGAGGAGGCGAGGACTACGGAAGCCCACAGCAACGTAGCTGTAGGACTGCGTGGCAGCAGAGCAGTACAGAAGTATAGAGTCGTCGTCACCATGTCTGCAGGGCTGAGAGGAGGGCAGAGCTAAAGCCCCGGTGTAAGCAAGGGTGACAGTGCATCAAGGCCAGGCTGGTGGCATCAGCCAGGCCAGGCAGGTCACACGGGAGAGAGAGATTCAGGTCTGCCACCCAAGCGCTAGGAGAAGCACCAAAAGGATAACACACTCAGGTTTGAGTTTTGAAACTAGACCATTCCAGACTTAAGAGGAAATACAGCACCCGGCATTTTATCTCCTCTCCCCTGCAGGACCACAGTGTCATGACAAAGGATTAAAAATAAAACTGAATAAGAGGGAAATGCACAAGGACAAAGAGAACAGGGTAGAAAACAGCCACAAATAAGAGATTTTTGTAAGTTTCCAGAAGATGGAAAGCACTTAGGGGAGCAATAAGCAACTTAGGAGAGGGGAGTTGACCCTGGAGGAAGATTCTGGCAAGAATGGAGACAAGTCTTCCCAATGCTCCCCCAGAGCCCCAAGAGCCTCTTAGAGGGACCAGGCACAGCAAGGAGTAGAAAACAGAGCAGTGGATTGGATGTCTAGATCCTGGCCCTGACCGCACAGGCTGGAGAAGAGAGGTTTACTCTCTAGAAAAAGGGACCAGGCAACCCTGGCAGAGGGCAGGTGTGGTGCACAGAGCTCCAACAGGGACTAAAAGAAAATCTGTACACAGTGAGAGGCCCCCAGGCTCCTTCTCCCTGCCCTGATTCAGAACTGCCTATATAGCCAGGTCAGGCACCCCTAGGCAAGAATCTGAAGGATTCATTCATCTCTGGGAAAAGTGAACAACTGCAAAGAAATAGGACTGACTCTTGGAACATCTCCCAAAAGCCCAACGGATGCCCTCACTTCCTGGGAACATCCCGGCCCCCGGCCTCCGGCCCCCAGCTGGCAGCTCACCTCCCTGGCAGCATCTTGGCAATCTCGGCCCAGCGGTTGCCGAGCACCTTGTGGGCCTCACAGATGATGCGGTCCTCCTCCTCAGTCCAGCAGGACTTCTTCACCTCGGGGTTGAGGTGGTTGTGCCAGCGCTCACGGCACTGCTTCCCCAGCCGGCCCTTCAGGTGCTTGGCAATCAGTGTCCACTGCTTCGTGCCGTACTTCTTGACCAGCTCGATGACCTTGGAAAAGGTCTCTGTGAAGCTAGGGGCACCCGCCCCTCCCTCACCGCCCCAACACAGCACCCTCCCTCCACATACGTCTCATCTCACCGCATTTCTGAGAGGGCCAGCTGGACACCCCTGCCCACCCCCAGGACAGCCTCACCGTCCCTTGATCCGCTGGGGTGGGTGAAGCCCACTGTGTGCAAGGCACTGGCCGACAGTTACCTTTTGATCCTCCTCTTTGGTCCATGGCCCCTTGACGAGGTCTGGATTCAAGACCCTCAGCCACCGGTACTGGCACTGCTGGTCGGTGCGGTTCTGGGAAGAGAACAGGAACCCGTGAGGATTCCTAGGACAGCAGCCTTGGACACTGGCTGAGCACTGGGTTGAATGGGCCAGGCCTACCTCAGACAGGTTTTGTCTTGTTCCCTTCCCCACCACATGCTACACTCCCACAGGCCGAACACACGTGTTTTTCCTGTGGGAAGCTTCCTCCTGCCCCACAATACAAGGAGGCCACCATCAGGAGCCATAAATTCCTATAAAAGTTTGTGGTGTATGTCAGAGATCCTTCCTTGCTTCTGGGAAAGCATTATTTCCTTTGAGGTTTCAGATCTCACAGAAGCAGGGAAGGTGAGGAATGAGGTAGGAAGGGTCTGCTGACTTGGTCCCTGAGCCATCGAGTGACTCAAGAAATAAGGCAGATAGCAGCTCCTGCCACGCCCCCTCCCTACCAGGCACCTGCAGTCCTGGGGGGGGGGGGATCTGGGGGACCTGCATCCCCAGGAGGCTCCAGCTGCTCTGGGGGGGCTTTGGCAAGAAGCCTGCCCAAAGTATCGCTTCCCCTCCTTTCAGTCTCGCTGTTGAGACTATTTGCATTTCTTGCGGGAAGAAATGCAAATGTGCCACTGGTCACATGCTCCAGATGGCACAGAGCCTAAAGACCACCAGGCCTGCCAAGGCTGCTGTGTGGAGATGCTTATGACAGGGGAACTTGAATTCTGGCTTGGGAAGAACGGGCCTAGGAAGGTTGTTTGCTTTTTGGGGGGGAGGGGGCAGCTTGGTAAGGAACACCCTCTTCTCCTTGGCAGAAAGTCTGTCCCAGGCACACTGTCTGGTCACCCAGAACCCTCATCTCTGGGGGAGGGGGCCACCGAGGGGCTGCACTCACAGGAAAGTGGCTGGCCAGGAACTTCCAGTCTTGCTGTCCAAACTGCCTTACCAGAGACCTCAGCTGCTCGTCCTGCCAATGCCAGAAAGAGAGGGCTCAGCTCACACATATGCAGAAAGCAGCCAATCATAATGGAGGAACAGCCAAAAGGACAACGTCCTTCACGCATGCAGTCATGAAGGGAGCGCCTACTATGTGCCAGGTACTGCTGACATAGCAACAGGCAGCGACAGAGCTGCCCCCTCTTGTGGGAATTATGGTCCAGAGGGAGCTAATTAAAGGCTCCCACAAACAAAAATAAAGCCACCTTGGGGCTGGTTGAGAGCCAGCGGAGAAGTACATGGTGACTGCCTCTTCAGGGAGACCGAAGGACAGGCTCAAAGGAAGGCTAGCGCAGCTAAAATGCAGGAAGCAAGCGAGGGGGATGCGAGAGGATCTGGGAGGGCACGGCAGGGGGCAGACCACACACAGGACTCATTCCGGCCTCTGCCTCACACAGAGGCCTCATACGGAGCCACTGAGGCATTTGAGCAGTGGGTGGTCACGGTCCAACATGCCTATTATGCAGTTCACCTTGGCAGCTTCAGGGAAAGGGGCTCTGAGAGGGCAGAATGGAGGAAAGGAGGCCATGAGAAGAATCCAGACCAGAGAGGACAGCGACGCGGCTCGGGAGACGGGGACCTGTGGGCAGGTGAACAGTCGGTGTTACAACAGTCTCCTGAAAATAAACTACAGACTCCCGCAACAACACGAAATCTCAACATCATGATGAGGAGGGAAAGAAGCCAGGCATAGGAGGGTACACACTGCAGGATCCCATGTATATGACATTCCCAAAAATGTCAGCAAAGCTGTAAGGACAAAAAGGTAGTCAGTGATTGTCTGAGGTCGGAGGTGAGGGAAGGAGGGAGGGAAGGACAGCAAAGGGGTGCAAAGACTGTTAGAAGTTAATGGAAATGTTCTATAATGCGATGGTGCTGGTAGTTTCAAGGTAATACATCTGTTGTAACTCACTGAATTGTACTATGAATGGCTGCAGTTCACTGGATGTAAAGAACTCGATCAAATTGGTTTTTTATATTTTATATACATCTATATAAAGAAAATGTGATATATCCATATAATGGAATGTTTATTCAGCTTTAAAACAAGGAAATTCTGTTAGAAGCTACAACAGGGATGAACCTCAAGGACATAGGTGAGATAAGCCAGTCACAAAAGGACAAATACTATAGGATTCCACTCGCATGAAATATCTAAAGTAGTCAAAATCGTAGGCACGGAAAGCAGAAAGATGGTTGCCAAGGGCTGGGGGAGGGGGGTAAGGAGGAACTGGCGCTCGGTGGGCGTATTCAGTTTTGCAAGATGAAGACATTCGGAAGATCTGCACAATGGGAACACACCGAACACCGCGAACCGTACACTTAAAAATGGCCATGACGATATGTTTCGTTTATTGTTGTGTGTTTTTTTTTTAACACACACTCCTGGACAGAAGAAAAAGGCCATTACAGAAATTCAGGCCCTCAAGTGCAGTCAGCACCAGCTGGGGCAAAGTCCCCATAAATCCTGTAGCTGAGCCAGCCCTGGACCAACACCGGCCTTCCTCCCATGTGCCCATGTCCATATCTAGCACCGCCACCCTCCCTGACAACTGGCAAGTATTGTCTTTGCTATATTGTCTCCATCTCCTCCCGGAACCCAGGGGCCTCCTCTACCTCTCAGTTCCATCCCTGCCTTAACCTCTCCACAGCTGCCTGGTACGGCACCCTCCCTGTACTGGGTACCACCAGTCTCTCAGCCTGGGCTACCCCCAGATCTCTTATCCATCCTATACATAGATTAGCTCCCCTGAAGCCCAGCTATGTTCAAGTCACTTCTCTGCTTTAAAAACCTTCAATGGGAGAGGTATGCCTGGGTGGCTCAGTCGTTAAGCGTCTGCCCTCGGCCCAGGGCGTGATCCCAGGGTCCTGGGATCAAGCCCCGCATCAGGCTTCCCTGCTCTGCTGAGAGCCTGCTTCTTCCTCTCCCACTCCCCCTGCTTGTGTTCCCTCTCTCCCTGGCTGTGTCTCTGTCAAATAAATAAATAAAATCTTAAAAAAAAACAACAACAACCTTCAATGGGAGGGATGCCTGGGTGGCTCAGATGGCTAAGTGCCTGCCTTTGGCTCAGGTCATGATCCCAGTGTCCTGGGATTGAGCCCCCGCATCGGGCTCCCTGCTCAGCAGGGAGTCTGCTTCTCCCTCTCCTTCTACTGCTCCCCCTGCTGTGCTCTCTCTGTCAAATAAATAAATAAAATCATAAAAAAAAAAAGTTTTGGGGCGCCTGGATGGCTCAGTCATTTAAGTGTCTGCCTTTGGCTCAGGTCATGATCCCAGGGTCCTGGGATCAAGCCACATGTTGGGCTCCCTGCTTAGCAGGGAGTCTGCTTCTCCCTTTGCCTCTCCCCTGCTTGTGCTCGCTCTCTCTGAAATAAATAAATAAAATCTTTTAAAAAATGTTTTACAAGACATACACTAAGAAAAAAAAAAGACCTCAATTAAACATATCCAGGGGGAAAAAAAGGTAAAATAAAAGATAAGACCAGCAGGAGTCTAGGATGGAACAAACAATTTAGAAAAAGGTCTGGTAGTTTCTATAAAACTAAGCATACACCACCCCATGACCATATAAATATCTCGCCCAGAGAAACGAAATCATAATCCTCAAAAAAGATTTATGTAAGAATCCTCCCAGCAGCTCTATCCACAATAGCCAAAAACTGAAACCAGCCCAAATGCCCATCAACAAGAGAAACATTGTGGTATACCCGAATAAAGGAATGCTATTCAGCAATAAAAACAAATTGCTGAATCAAGCAGCTATTTTGTTAAGCAAAAGAAGCCAGATAGAAAAGAGTACAGCTGTATGATTTCATTTACAGGACATTCAAGAACAGACAACACAAAACAAACCAAGAGGCATTACTTCAGCAATTGCCTGGAGCCAGGGAAGACGGACCACAAAGGGACCTTTCTGGGATCATCAAGGTGGTGCTTTCAACTGTTCACTTTAAAAAGGTGCATTTGATTGTACCTAACAGTGAAGTTGATTGAACAATAAAAAGAAAATTCAGAGCTTGATGTCCCACGGACGCAGTTAATTTTTTAAAATTATAATAAAGAGGAGGGGCACCTGGGTGGCTCAGTCGGTTAAGCGACAGACTCCTGATTCCAGCTTAGGTCATGATCTAAGGGTCGTGAGATGGAGCCCCGGAGTTGGGGCTCACATTGGGCATGGAGCCTGCTTGGGATTCTCGCTCTCCCTCTCCCTCTGCCCCTCCTCGCCCCAACATGTGGCTGCACGTATTCTCTTTCTCTCTCTCTCTCTCTCTCTAAATAAAATAACAATAGTAATAAAGAAGTTGCACATCAGGCTAATCAGCCTAGCGGACAAAGGACAAGAAGCAAGCAGTTAGTGCCCAGGATGCAGAACACACCAGCTTCCAAGAGACAGTGTTCCAAGAGTCCTCCACAGCTCCCGAGAATGCTCTGAGAAGAGGCACTGGGGAGAACCAGAGCACCCGCCCACCTCTTTCACCAGCTCCTCCTCTTCATTGCACCCATCACAGCGTCAGGCACACACCCACCCCAGGCTCAGTTCTCTGACCAGACCCCCAGCTGCCACCAGCCCCTCCCCCAAAATGTCTCTCAGTGTCACTCACCTCCTCGTGGGTCCATTTGACCTTGCACTTGCTGTCCCTCTGCTCTGGCACATCTGAATCTGTGTCCTGGTAGTGCAGCTCGTCCAGCTCCTCACTGCAGGGAGAGCAAGCTAAGGGTCAAGGACATGTGTCTTCACACATTGCTCCGTGACAGATGGACAGCGTGTGGGCAGTGGCTGGCGATCTCTAGGGAAAGGCTTGAGGGAGGCAGCCTTTTACTGCCCACTTTTGATATGTCCACCCTCCTCCTTTTTTAATTCTTTAATGAATTGGGGTTATGGGCTATTTTTATTTTCTTTATCCTTTTATTTTCACAAATACCCTAATGAGTTCAAAAGCTGCAAGGAAAAAGAAGTTAAGATTTCACCAAGAAGAAATGCCTGGGTGGCTCAGTTGGTTAAGCATCTGCCCTCAGCTCAGGTCATGATCCCAGGATCCTGCGATTGAGCCCTGCTCTATTGGGCTCCTTGCTCAATGGGGGGCCTACTTCTTCCTCTGCCTGCCACTCCCCGTTTGTGTTCTCCCTCTCTCTCTCTGACAAACAAATAAATAAAGTCTTTAAAAAACAAAAGATTTCACCAAAAAAAGAATATTATGATATTCAAAACCAGACACCTGTTTGGTATTTTCTTTTCTATACCATAACTTTTTTAATTTTATGGTTATTTTAAGGATTAAATCTGGTAATATAAGCAACCATCGAACACATATTTCAAGATATATTGGTTATCTGAGGGGCGCCTGGGTGGCTCAGTTGTTAACCATCTGCCTTCGGCTTGGGTCATGATCCCAGGACTCATGATCCCATGGTCCTGGGATCAAGTCCCGCATCAGGCTCCCTGTTCCTCGGAGAGTCTGCTTCTCCCTCTCCCTCTGCCTGCTGCTCCCCTGCTCCTGCTCTCTCTGTCAAGCAAATAAATAAAATCTGAAAAAAAAAAAAGAAATATTGGTTATCTGAAAATAACACTTTTTTTTTCAAAGATTTTATTTATTTATTTAACACAGAGAGAGAGAGAGAGAGAGAGAGAGAGAGAGGGAGAGAGACAGAGTAACAAGCAGGGGGAGTGGCAGGCAGAGGGAAAGGGAGAAGCAGGCTCCCCGCCAAGCAGGGAGCCTGATGTGGGACTCAATCCCGGGACCCTGGGATCATGACCTGAGCCAAAAGCAGACGCTTAACCGACTGAGCTACCCAGGCGCCTCTGAGAATAACACTTTAAATATATCACCTCATTAACTATGTCCATTTTCCAATCCTTGCCTACACACAGGCATGGTTTATGGAGAGAAAAATCAAAGTACAAGCAGCCTTGACTTCTGGATGTTATTTTCTAACAGGCAATTTTTCAAGTTCCTCCTAAATCTTCATATCTATCAGGTTTAATGATTACAGAAATGGAAATGACACTCTTCACTCCAGGAATGTCAGGTGCTGGGGGCAGGGAGGGAAAGGTTAGTAAGCTCCCAACTCCATGTAGTGGGAATGCCTCTGGTCACCTGTTAGGTACATTCCTAAGTCAGTCGTCTGTAAGTGGGAAAAGCCATCTCCAAACAAGCAAGGCAAAGCACAAGCCTTGTTGCAAGAGGACAAGGACTTCCTTTCATGTCCATCTTCCCCTTCTCCAGGGCTCAGCAACTTCCTAGAGTCACTCCTGAGCTCCCACACCTCAGAAATCCTCCTGTCTCTCAGAATGAAGGCCCTTAGGCTGCTCCTTGACAGGGACAGAGGTCAGCTCCACCTCCACATCCGCAGGGCCTTTGGGGGTTGCCATCAAAAGGCCTTAAGAAATGTTTGCTCCGGGAATGACTGGATACTTGAATTAATGAATAAACATGCCTTACTGCTGCCTATTGGTTGATAAGAAATGCTAATTAAATGCTAATTAAAGCTCAGTAAATGTTCCTTCAAAGATAGAAGGTTGTCTTTGGGAACACTCTCCGGTGCTCCAATACTTTAACAGGGACAAGCAACTCAGCTGGGAGATACACAGTATACGAAATATACTTCCATCATCAACATGGAGCCAACCATCTACTTCACAGGCATTCCCATTACCCACGTTTAACAGATGTGGACCCTGAGGGGGACAGGGGTTATGCCACTTACCAAGTCCACAAAGCAGAGCTCCAGACCTGCACCTTCAAGCCCTTACCCTGTGATCCCCCCTGAAAAAGTAGAGGCCAAGTTGGTGGTGGCAACCACATGTAGGTCCAACACACCCTTTCTATGCCCTTCCATGTTCTGGGCTCTGCTCCAGGCTGGGTGAGTCAGAAGCTGAGCGGGAAGTGGGGCACTGGTGCAGAGGAGAGTTAAAGCGAGTGGCCAAGAATTGAACTGAGGGCTGTGGGGTGCCAGCGCACAGAAACCATCCCTCACATGGGAGGGGACTCCTCCACAGATCCCCAGGAGCAAAGTGGCAGAGGACCTGGGGGTTTTCTGGGGCTTGTCATTCCTTGGAATAATATTTCCTGCACCAAAAATGAGGACAGGGTCCGATAAGTGGCTGATCAGAAAACTCTTCCTGGGAAATGGAGGTGCCCTGGGAAATGGTGGCCTGAGGAAGACAGAACCTGTGCCAGGCACCCTGACCAGGGCCCAGGGATCAGAGGCTTCCATGCTGAGAGGAACTCTGGGGAAAGCCAGCAGTGAGTGCTTCTTAAGTCTATACCCTCTTCCTGAGAAGGGGGACACCAAGGGAAGGGGGTTAAGGTTATCTGGGCTGCGGGAATCCAGGGAGGGAATTGGGCAGGCAGGCCCCCTTTATCCTTTGACTCCCAGACTGACGTAAAACCAAGAGATCAGGCCCCAAGCACACAGGTGTTAGACAGGGACCTGGAACCTACAGACTAGGTTCCAGGCTCCACTCTGCCTCTTACTCTCTGGAGGAATAAGTAAAATGGAGACTGCAGTTCCTGCCTTGGCCCCAGAGCGGTCTTGATACGCATCTGTCTCTCTTCCCCTCACCTTCAACCCTAACTGCCCCAAACTCCTCATGTGGAACAGGAAGACAGGTCTCTTAAACTAAACCAAGCTGGGGCCCGCGACACCCAGGCTGAGGGTAGAGGGGAGACACACAAAAGAGTCCCCTCCCCCCGGCACCCTTCTCGGGCCGGAGAGGGTTTGGGGAGCTCCGTACTTCCCGGAATGTTTGAGAAGAAATGCCCACTGCCAAATATGAACCCAAATAGGTTTGAACTAAAAGTCCTCCAGGCTTTGGCTTCCCCCTCGCTGCGGCTTGGAGGGAGAATCACTTACCCTTCCAGGGGTCGCCTCCCTCCCCGGTAAAGGCCCTAGCAGCTGACACTGCCGTCCCACCCCCACCCCGCAATTAGGCGGGAGACAAAATGACATCATACAGGGCTTGGCCCGGGTCCCAGAAGACCCGCCCGCCCCCGCTCCGAGGCCCAGCAGGCCTGGGGAGCTGAGCGAGGGGCCCCCAAGAGCCCCCCGGCTTCGCGCGCGCCCCCTGCCTCGGGAGACCCGGGACACAGCAATTCCCCGGGAAGCCCAGCGCCACCCGGAGGGGCCACGGCAAGGGTAGGGGTGGGGTGGAGGCAGGGGTCGGGGTGGTGGGGGATGTAGGGGAAAGCCCTCGGCCGCCCGGCTCCGCTCACCCGCGCGTCCGCCGAGACATCCCCCCGGCCCGGGCCGCGCCGCGCTCGCCCGCCCGCCGGCTGAGCCCGGAGCGGGAGCCGGGCCGGGGTCAGGGTGAGGCTGCTCGGGCCGCTCCGGGCCCCGGGGCCGCGCCGGGAGGCGTCAGCGTATCCGTAGATCCCGCCGCTGCTCTCAGGAACTGCAGCCACCACCGGCGCGCACAGAAGCACTTTTCTATCTCCCGCCAAGCGCGACGGCGCCGCCCAGGCCTGGCGCGCGGGCGGGCGGGCGTGCGCGGGGCGGGGCCTGCGGGTTGCGCGGGGGCGGGGCCGGCGGGGCGGGCTCGGGGGCGGAGCCTGAGGAAGGCAGGCGCCGCACGGGTCCAGAGCCCTGAAGCCCCAGGGCCAGGAGAGTCGGCGGTGAGGGCGGCGGTTTTGGGGACTTACGGAATGGAACCGGCCGCCATTTAACTTAGGCCGGACCTAGGCCAGGTGTGGGTCCGGGTTGGTCCAGGAGTTGCCCACCCAGCAAAGACTGAGGAAAGGGAGTGAGACACAGGGATGGGAGAGTCAGGCCGGGGAAACGGCCTGTGCAGAAACCCCCACGCTACTCCAAGCCGCTCCTCTGACCCTACAGCCCCCACGCTAAACTGTTCCCTCACCCTGTGGACCGGGGCTTGTGCCTTCGAACTGTCTCCCTGCTTCCTCTCCAGCCTCGAATTCGATGGCTGTCGCTCCTGGGCTCAACTCCCGGCAGCCCGAGTGAGCTTCCTAAAATGCAAACCCAATCTTTCCTCTCCAGAACATAAAACCTCTCTCCTCTACCTCGGGGTAAAATATTCCATAATCAGGATTCTACCAGCTCCAACACCACCCCGCTCCTAGCCTAGCTAGTTTCCTTGCCTTTGCGTGGGCGATTACCTGGCCTGGAACGCTTCCCGCCCCTCCCACCGAATTCCAATCTATCCCTGGGCTTCGCTGCCCAGGATCTGCTCGTTGAGTAGTCGTTTTCCTCTATGAACTATGGGCAAGCTGAGGTCCAAGTGGCCCCTCAGTTCACCGCAGGGTCCCCAAGACCCAGAAATTGTCCGCGTGCTTAAACTCCTGGAGTCTTAGCGAGGATTTTCCTTCTGAAGTTGCCATTTACCAAGTACCTCCTGAGAGTCTTACCACACTGGGCTCCCTGGGAGGAGTACTGAGAGGAAGGTAAATGAACTATAGGACGGGTGCCTGGGGAAATCTGGTCGAACCCCAGCCTCTTAGCCACTGCTTATGTCTGATTCCTCTTCCTGAAATCTGAGGAAGAGGCCACCTTCCTGACCACCTGGGGACAGCCTAGCCAGCTGCTGCAAACTTCATTTACCACAGCAGAAAGAATACTGATGTCTTAAGTGCCAGAAGCTTCCACATCAATTAATTCAGGTCTTCCCCCACCCACTTCCTTCATAAAGTAATTCATGCGGACATCCCATCCCCTCTTCATTACTAGAGCATGATATTTAAGAGTGCAGACTCTGAAGCCAGACTTCCTGGGGTTGTGATTCCCAGCCCCATCATTTATTAGCCGTGTGATCCTAGGTAAATTACTTAACTCCTCTATGCCTGTTTTCTCATATGTGAAAATTAGATTTATCAAAAACTTAGTTTTTATTATGTGCCAGCCACTATTCTGTAGGCTTTATAAATCATTTTAGGGACACCTGTGTGGCTCAGTGGGTTAGGCATCTGCCTTCCACTCAGGTCATGATCTCAGGGTCCTGGGATGGAGTCCCACATTGGGCTCCTTGCTCAGCGGGGAGCCTGCTTCTCCCTCTACCTGCCTGGGCTTCCCTTGCTCAGTGGGAAGTCAGTCTCTCTCTCTCCCTCTGCCACCCTCCCCAGCTCGTGCTCACACTCTCTCTCAAATAAATAAAATCTTAAAAAAAAAAATTATAGACTCCAGAACTAGATAGCTCAGGCCCAGGTTTGAATCCCTGCTTTGCCATTTACCAGTAGTATGGGAGAGGAGGAGGGAAGGAGCTGTATCTTAGTTTCTCCATCTGCCAAAGAGGATCATACTAACATACTAACACTACCTCCTCATAGAGTTATGAGGATTAAATGAACTAAAATGATTTTTTAAAGATTTTATTTGTCAGAGAGAGAGCACAAGCAGGGTAAATGGCAGGCAAGGGGAGAAGCAGCCTCCCCACAGAGCAAGGAGCCCAACACGATCCCATCCCTGAGATCATAACCTGAGCTAAAGGCAGATGCTTAACCCACTGAGCCACCCAAACAGCCTTAGAGTCTATGCTCTTAATTACTACACTGGTACCTACTTAGTAGGGTGGTTGTAGGATGAAAAAAATCAGTATGTGTAAACCACTGAGAATAATCCCCGGCCCATAGTAAGTACTATTTTACTTTTAGTTGTCGTTGTTATGATGATAATAAAGAATAGTCAGAAGAAAGGCAGACAGGGACAAGCGCTCCCTGTCCTAAGAGGAAACTACTCTTAAAAGGAAAAAGAACCTGTTATTCTAGACTTTACCCAGTGCCCCAACTTTAAGTTGTCCTACTGGGAGGACTTACAACTTCTATGTGACAGAAAGGAAGGGAATGGCCTTGGGTGTCCTAACCCAGGCCCAAGGAACAGCTCAACAGCCAGCGGGATATTTAAACAAAAAGCTTGATCGGGTGGTGACGTGCACCAGCATGGCATGCCTTAGGGCAATGGCGGCTACCACCTTCTTCATCCCCGAGGCTGTGAACCACCACCCTGCAAGGAGCCCTCCCTCAACCCTTTTCCACGTGAACAACTACCTGACAGGTAGATGAGTTGCATGTACAAAAACTCTCCAAAAGCTCATTAGCTAACAGGGTAAATGAGTAAACAGATCTGTAAGGGTGAAGATAAACTGCAGGGGCTGTGGGTGCCCACCCAAAAGGCTCACTGAAGGCTCTTCGGGCCTTGGTTATTTAGGAATTTGCAAGGTAGCCAATATGGGGAATAGCACTTCAGGCAGAGGAAACAACCACTGCATGGCAGGAAGTAGAAATATTAGTAAGTCCTCAGGGATTGGCCAGAGTTGCAGTCATTTTTGACTCTTCTCTCACATCACTTACCTGATCCATCTGCGAACGTATTGGCTCTACCCTCAACCTCTACCTTCAGAATACAGCCAGGGGCAAGAGCATCAGGCCCCTTGCTCAGCAGGGAGCCTCCTTCTTCCTCTCCCTGCCTCTCCCCCTGCTTGTGCACGCTAACAAACAAAACGTTAAAAAAAATGTATTCAAAACCACCCAGTCCTATGGAGTCAAGAAAAATGAGTGCATATGTCTGTCCACAAAGAGATTTTTGCATAGCTTTATTTGTAATAGCCCTAAACTGGAAATAACCCAAATGTCCAGCAACAGATAACTGGATAAACAAATAATAGATATAAAATAAATATATTCATACAGTGGAATACTACCCAACAATAAAAAGGAATTATTGATACAATAAGAATCTCAAAATAATTTTGCTCAAAGAAGCCAGAGAGTGGATACTGTATGGTATCATATACATACAACTGTAGAAATTGCATAACAGAACCAATTAAAGTGAAAAATGGTTGCAGAGAAGGGATTACAAAAGGACACAAGGAATTTTGGGGGAGTGATTAGTATCTTATATTTGTAAGATTCTAGGCGTCCCTCTTGGATCACTGGGAGAGGTGTGGGGTCACTGACCACAAAACGGGGGAATCAACTTTGCCTGGTCTGTCCTGATCATGCCAGTCCCTGCTGTGTCCTCATTTATGCAACTACAAAGGATGAGAATTTGGTCTCTCTTAGAAACCACCTAATCCAAATTTCCGGAGTTCCTGTAAAGGGGAGGAGACTCCGAGACGAGTGCCAGGGCCCTGGGCTGCTTTATGCACACACCATGTCCAGCCCACACCTCTGATCTCTACGCTGGGCTTTCTGGGCATCGGCTTTCGCAAACTTAGCTTTCTTTTGCAGTGTGGCCACTTGTCCAGGAACCAAGCAGGGAAGGACCCGAGGGTTACGGAATTCCGGCACAAAGTCAGGGATGGAACCAACAAGGGACGCCAAAGCCTTGTTCAGCGACGGTGGAAACCACCTCCACAACCTGGCCAGGCCTCGCGGCCGCAGATAACAACACCACCACCCTCTTCTGTAAAGATGGAGGGAAAATCAGGCTTTGGAGTCCACCTGGCAGTCTGTCAACGCCGCTGTGATCCGGGGCGAGTGCCGCGACCAGTTTCCAGCAGTCCTCCCAGAAAACCCGGACGCACCAAGGCCCAGGCCGCGACTGCCGGGCGCGCGCTCCATCTGTGGCGGGGCGTGGAGCATCACGGGAGTCGCGCCGCCTGACGTCACCAGGGGGCGCCCGCACTCGGCGTCCGCTTGGAGACGGACTGCTGTGTAGTGGGGCTTAGGCAGCCTTGCTCCGCGCTGATTCCTCGCGCGAGGTCCCGCCAGCGCCGCGCTCTCTGAGCTGTGTTCGCTGGGAGGCTTCCCCCGACGCCTGCCGTTTTCGGATCGTGCGGAGGATGGGCGAAAGAAAGGGCCAGAGGTTGAAAGGGAGCAGGGAAGATAGGTGGTCGGCCTCCGACATCATGGCAGCCATGGGAGTAGGCGTTCAGCAGTCGCCCCGGCGTAGAGCCCTGTTGACCCGCTCTGCCTCCACCCGGCCCTGACTCCCCGAGTAGTTCGGCAGCACTGGACAGGCTCCTGACACTGCAAGTTTCCTTCGTGTTGCTAGTAACCATTTGCGACTCTACGAAGTTAATTTCTCTCCCCAATTAGATTGTGAGCTGTGGAGGTAGAACGCTAGGATAAAACCGTGGTGGGCTTCACAGTAAAATTTGGTATAAGCAAGATATGTCATTCTTTTTAAAGTAAATATTTCTTCCTGCCTCATGAAGTCAGCGGAAGAAATTGGTAACATCGGTTGCAGAAAGGGGAACTGAATGGGTGAAGAGGGTGAAATTCTTTCCAGTATCGCTCAGTTCCGTGCATAGGTATTACCTAAAAATTTCATTAGGGCATACTTAACGCTCTAGAACCTTTTAGGTAACGGAGTTTAAATAAAACCTCTCATATTTGGCTTTATAAACAAGAAGTAACCTAGCAAAAGCCACACCGTAATCTATGACTCATAAGAACCACAAATTTTCCTTCTTGGTCTTGGGGAGAGGAGAGACCTTTGTTCGTAACACTTCATCGCCCCTTTCTCATTGTACCTCCTCTTCCTTTTGACACTCAAACGTCTCTGATGAGAGACGTTTTTGAGTTCAACAAATAAAATCTCCCAACAGTTATTTTTATGCTGTTACCTGCTCGAACTGATACCATCACTTTGTTTGTGTGTGTGTGTGTGTGTGTGTGTGTGTGTGTGTGTGTGTTTTAAGAGTGAAGTTGAGGGGCGCCTGGGTAGCGCATTGGTTAAGCATCCGCCTTTGGCTCAGGGCGTGATCCCAGCGTTCTGGGTTCGAACCCCACATCAGGCTCCTCCACTAAGAGCCAGCTTCTTCCTCTCCCACTCCCACTCCCCCTCCTTGTGTTCCCCCTCTCTCGCTGGCTGTCTCTGTCAAATAAATAAATAAAATCTTAAAAAAAAAAGAGAGAGTGAAGTTGAAACACTTGTTCAAATCTCTTACTTTTCATGTTTGAATTTAAAAACACCCCTGGCTCACTACCTCACCCAGTCGACTGAACTTAATTTCACTTAGAGGACTAATCTGACATACACAGCATCAGCTATGAGATATTCTTGCCAAAAATGTTTAATTAAAAGCTAGTCAAGCCTTTAAGCCTAACCTCCAATTTGCAGGAAAGGAGATAATGGGTTAATAGACACCAAGAGGAAACCATCAGAAAAATCCACAATGTGGGACACCTAATAATTTTTTTTCCTTTAATGGCGCCTTTCTTTCAACAGCACCTTAGTTCATATCCCCATTACTTCTTCTTGGGGTTACATCGCACTCTCTGTAAATGGCCTTCCTTCCATAGTTCCCATCTTTATAGAACCCACTAGCTAAGCTGTTCCCATTGCATCGCATCCCTTACGCACTGGCAGTAGTTCTGCAATCTTCTGTCTTTCAGGGTTCCCCAAAGCTGGTTCCCAGTATGTCCAGTACACTGCTGTGCATTTCCACATCAGCTGCCCCATTCAAGCAGGTACAGTCTCCCATTGTCCTTGGGACAGATGATCATATTATAACCCAAATGATGATGGAATTCAATGCTTCAGGAGCTCAGAGGAGGGTGACAGAGTGTGGGTAGAGACGACAGCCTCCAAATGGTTGTGTCCTGTGGATGGCTGGGAGATGAAGGGGTGAGTGATCCATGTAAGGAAGTTATTGATCTACTATTTTATCTTTTTCATTAGGCACCTGGGGCAAACAGACCCTTGTAGGTTAAGTTTGTTTTATATCCTTCTGAGCTAGTCCAAAAGCTGAACAGTATTCATAAGCGAAAATTATTTATGCCTTTGATAAAGGAGACTCAAATTCAGAACTACAGTCCAAAGAAAAGACCTCAATGAAAGTCTGTTTCATAAATTATAAAAGTACAGATTCGGTCAGATTTAATTTCAAAAATGGAACGTATCTTACATAAGGATCTTGTTAGAAATGTTACACCTATCTGGGCACTACAGGAGATGTACGGACCTACAACTCATGGGGTAAAGAATGTATAGGCAATTTTGATAAGGAGTTGCAGAAGAATTCAAAAATAGTTTACAAAGAGAATCAGGAGGCAAAGATGCTTCAAGAGGCACGGTCCTCAGAAATTGTTCTGGAATGCTGGTTCACTTGTATCAATGTCATGTTCCTAGATGAGGGAATAAGACACAGAATTTTAGTATTTCAGTATGAAATGTGAAATGTGAACTCTGGTGTTTTGCACTTTAAGATTCTGAATCATCAATTGGGACACAGGTAATCTCTGGCTTGAAGGCTAAATCCAGCTGAAGGATCAAGTTTTCACTATCAGGACAAGGCTTCTTGACTACTCCCCACCACCCACAAGGAGTGGGGAGCAAATACAGTTGAAGTCACTAATGCAAAGACCACACCAGACTTCTTACCTTGGCCTTGGGGGCCTGTCTCTGCCCCGCCAGCAATGTGAGTACTGTTGAGAACCTACCTGAGCCCCATCCCACATTTCAGTGCTCCAGCAGTTATATCAACTCCCTTCTGGGTTCCCTTCATGGCATTTATCTCAGAGCACTATCATTTGCCCATACAGTATTCCTATCTCCCCCACAGCACATGGCTCAGAAAGAGACAACAAAGGGCGCATTCATCTTGTTCACTACAACAGCCCCAACATCTAGCACCATGAGTATCAGCAGAGCCAGCCCCTGCCAGTAGAGGATCTAACCTTTCCACTCAGCATCTAAAATCCTAAGCATGTACATATGTATGTATGTATGTAGAATGAATGAATGGCACACACACACACACACACACACACACACACACACACATATATATGAAAAATGGACTGTCTACACTGTTTAATAGCCCTTACCCCCCACAACCCCATTTACTATATCCTGAACGTCTTCCAAGTCCTTAAACATTCTTCTAAACATTTTTTTTTCCTCTAAACATTTTTGATCTTATGGATGTACCGTAGGTACTTAACCAGTTCCCTACTGATGAAGATTCTTCTTCTATTAAAACAATGCTACACTGTGCATCCTGGTTGGTAAATCTATACACATTCAGGATTATATTACTAAGACAAATTCAGGAGTAGAATTACTGTGTCAAAGGTATATACATTTTGGGAGCTTTTGAATAATATTATAAAACAGATCTACAGAAAACTGGGACAAATTTATTCTCCCATCAGTAGTACATAAATGCCCATTTACCAACAGTGGTTGCACATTTAATTTAAGAAATCTCAGCAAGGGGGGCGCCTGGGTGGCACAGCGGTTAAGCCTCTGCCTTCGGCTCAGGGCGTGATCCCGGCGTTATGGGATCAAGCCCCACATCAGGCTCCTCTGCTATGAGCCTGCTTCTTCCTCTCCCACTCCCCCTGCTTGTGTTCCCTCTCTCGCTGGCTGTCTATCTCTGTAGAATAAATAAAAATAAAAAATCTTTAAAAAAAAAAAAAAGAAATCTCAGCAAGGGATAGACAAAATGAAGACGAGACATAATTTTAAAGTCCTTGGTCCTCAGTCCAGAGAAAGATGATTTCTGACATAAGGCGCTGACCTTGTGGCTGGCTTCTCCATCTTTGCTCAGGTCTCTCTAACCACACTGGCATCACGGCTATGCCTCAAACATGCCAGGCAAAGCCCAGCCTCAGGGACTTTGCACAGGTCTTCCCTCTGTCTGGGACACTTGTCTCCCAGGTACCTGCATGGCAAAATCCCTCAACACCTTCAGGTCTTTGCTCCAATGTCAACTTTGTAGTGAGACCTATCCTAACCACCCTGCCTATTTAATACTGCCACATTCAGCACACTTGATCCCTGCTCTACCTTTTTTATACCACTACCCTGTAGCAATACTATGTCATTTACTTCCATGTTTAGTCTACTATCTAGCTCCTCCAGCTAGAACCGAAGTTCCATAAGTGCAGGGATCCTTGTCTGTTTTTTCACCTAGTAGATACTTAATAAATCCTTGCAGAATGAATGAATGGCATAAAACACGAGAAGTCCAGTTTAGGAAATATACCAGCACTCAGAAGGGTTCCCACTTTAATGGGCTTTCTAGGCTCTACCTGGTTCAATTTCTTGAACTCCACCACTTGGAAGAAGATGTGCTCAAGGATATGTTTGGCATCTTGTTGGTCCTTTGGTAGTTTATTGGTTACTCCAAGAATGTCACCACACTTTCTGACATAGAATTCCAGGTCTTCTTCAGTACCTAGGCACAGTCGGGGCAGTCAGATGAACCCTTATGTCCTGTCCTTCCCCAAGAACAGACTTAACTGTGGTTTACCTATCCCCTTGTCAGGTTCCTATACCTCTCAGGATCACTCACCTTTTCCCAGGGTAATGTGACCGCAGGACTTAAACAATAACAAACTAAAGAGATCTCTGATGTGCTGCTTTTATGAATTAGGACAAAAGTGTGACGCTTCTAATTAGAATAAAGCTGGACTGGTTCTGGCTCTCCTACTCCCAGAGCCAGCATTCCTACATTACAAAGAACAGGAAGAACTAGTAGGAAATCAAATTACCATTCTCTGAATGCAGCAAGGACCATTACGAGAAGGGCATATGGGTATATTAAGTAGCATTTATTATAGCAATATTACAGAAAAGAAAATTAAAGAAGAAAAAATCACTCATAATTCCACCCACAATGTATCACTGTGCAGCCATCCCCAGCAGCCCGATATCAAGGATGGAGAGCTATTACAGCCCTTCTTACACTAGTCTATAATTCCTTTTTTGTTTCCCCTTCTCATGTGCATTTTTTAAAGTTATGATAGAAACATAAGTTTTTATTAAAATATTCAAACCATACAGATGCGAAATTCTCTTGCTCTAACTCTGTCCCCACCAATACCACCTAAGGTAATTACTGCCATGTACGCCTACATATTTACATATGTATAAACAATCGGGATCAAACCAAAATAGTTCTATAAGTTGCTTTCATCATCTAACAAGGTATCATGGATATCTCACATCAAAGCTTATGCTCTATATCATTTTTTTAACAGATGTATGTATAATATTCCACTATATTTCATTAACCAATTCCTCTCCTGATGGGCCGTTAGACTACTGCCAATTTTTTGAATACTACAATTACTATCTCTATAGCTATATTTTCTTTGTTTCACATTTCTATAAGGATTTCTACAGGATAAATTGCTAGAAACAGAAATGCTGAATCAAAGCATCTGACCCTTCACAGGTCTGTTATTCCTACTGGACCAATCACTATGTCTTGCTAATTTGTGATTGCTCGGCACCTACCACAATGCAGGACACAGAAGAGAGATGCAGTGAAGGTGCTTTACATTGAACTGTTCATTTTTGCACACTCCTTCCTGGTCTTTGGGCACATACAGATGTTGCTCATATAGTTAGGATCCTCCTGACCATGCAATTTTCTATCTTGCCTTTCTTCACTTAGGATTCTCACTTAAGTTCTATCAGTGTCACCCCCACTCCCTGGACTTTGGGAAACCTTTTTTATAATGACATGTTTTCTCATCAGATGAATCGAAGTCATCTGTGTACCTTCCTTATCTCCTTGATTAGATTCCCAGGAGTGGGGTCACTGCCTCAAAATGGATGGTTAATTTTATGCCTCTGAGCACATGTGTGCAGGCCCGTTTGCTCTGGAGGCAGGGCATGTCGTCAGAGTCAGGAGAACCACTCACCATGCAGTTGTGTGGCCTGGGGCCTCACCTCCTCATCCACATGTCAAGGCAGGCACACATAACACAAGGGATCCTCCAGGATCCCTTCCAGTTTGAAGTCTGTATAACTCTTTTGGCCCTGACTAAGGTTTCTTATTTAACTGCTCCTCTAACCAATGACCTAGATTTGCTAAGAGGCAGCCAGGGTCAGAATCCATCCTCTGGTTACTCAGTAGGTCAGAACTAAGGACCTACAGGGATTAAAGCTGAGACCTTGGCTTCTGCTTTGCACCATGTTCTAACTCATTGAACTAACTGGCCCAAGAGAAACGATCGACATCACTTCTATGAAACAAATGGAAACTGTCATTTTACTCTGCCGTTCATATTTTTTTCTCCCTGAACAAACTCTAGCTCTCTCTCACGGCAAATCTCAGAAGTTCACAATTAAGTAAAACTGATAAAAGAAAACAAACAAAAATTTGCCAAACTTACACTTGTTGGTAATCTGAGCAAGGCGGGCCTTCTCAGAAGAGAACGTCTCATCTAAGTCGAACAGCTCCAGTGGAGGAGGTGGTAACTCCCTGAAACTGGGAGGGAAAACCTAAAAGGAAATAAGGTCTTTCAAGAAAGAACATACACAAAGCCACAACTGGCAGTGCTAAGATGGAAGGGAAAGGAGAGGCCAACTCCCAGCTCTTCCCTGGGATGAACCACGCAAATGCTCATCACCTCCCCCCACCCTAACCCGTCAGACCGTGTCAAGGGAGACGACCAGCCCAAGGTAAACAACCAAGCAGAGCCGGCACTGAACTAGAACACCACTAAACCGATCAAACTGACATACTAGTGCCCATGAACTTGTGCAAGCATGAAAGCTTGGGGCTGATGAGGCTTATTTGTGTTGAACATTTGACTGCACAACGTGTTTCTCATTTAACCATGAGTTCATTAGGGACAGAAATTGGGGAAGCAGATGTAGATTCAGGTAGAAAGTGCTAAACCTGGAGCCAGAATTTGCAGGTATGAGCCAGTGGTGTGCTGAGAAATGTTTCACTATCAGCTTTTAAGACAACAGAACATAGGCCTGCTCTGTAGCCTGTGTCATTTTCTGCAATGTAAATATCTCACCACAGCCAATTTCAAGCTACTAAAATGAAACCAAGTGGCTCATAACATTCCAGAGTGTGGTGGGATAGGACAGTTTTGAAGGTAAGGTGAGTTCCTGCCAGACTGGAATGTTGAAAGTAACCTATGCACCCATACCCCACCCCCACCTCCCCAGGGCTCTATGAATCCGTGCTATGAGCCACCTGTTGCCTGGAAAGCTGCAGCACAAAGCATTTCCTCCTTTTCACCCAGGATTTCTCCTATCATATATGCCCTCCAACTACACAAGATGGGAAATGCTTAACACCCACAAATGTCCACACCCTTGACTTCTCAGCTGGGAGCTACAGCCAATGGAAGGCCTTACGGAGTACTAATGGTTTGGTCTCTGCATGTTCAGAGCCAGAGAAATGTGACTTCGTGAGAACTACCATACACATAGGGTGTATATATATATATATACACATGCCTGGGGGAAGGACCCATGTGATGGCCCAGTTGGCAAAGTAAAGATAAAGAGTAGGGTTCTGTAGCAGGATCCCCAACCACACCTACTCACCGCTGGCTGAAGGGCAGGCAGTGGTGTCTCAAACTGAGGCTGGATGAGCTGGAGAGGTTCATGTTTCACGTTTAGCTGTTCATGGGCCCTGTGTTAAGAAGAAGACCAAAAAGCAGAGATCAACGTGAGACATTGTGGCAAAGCGCATCTAACTGACCACACTGTGCTCTACTCCATCAAATCAGGCGGTTTGACACTTTAGTAGAAAAACACACAAAATGCACTGTTATAGGTAATGTAATGATCCTTTCATGAATCTTCTCTACTGTATCGTATGGTATTGACTGTATCAAGAGCTGAAAGGGAAAGTTCTTTTCACGTTTCATATCAGGCTTCTCCTAAACAGGCTTTTTATTTTTACCCAATGGACAGTGTGAATCTTATAACCCACTTTGTTTCCTTATTTTTATAACCAAGAGATAGGAGTCAAATCTAAAGTCTGCTTCTGGCAACTGTACAGATCTGTACAGTATATACTTTCTTTCTTTCTTTCTTTCTTTCTTTCTTTCTTTCTTTCTTTCTTTCTTTTTAATTAATTAATTTATTTATTTTTAGTCATCTCGACACTGAACATGGGGCTGAAGCTCATGACCCCGAGATCAAGAGTCGCATGCTCTTCCAACTGAGCCAGCCGGGCGTCCCTATAATATGCACTCCTGTGTGCTCATTCCCTCAGCAAGTATTTACTGAATATGTACCTGTACCAGGCAGTTTTATGCACCAGGAGAGCAGCAACTGTGAAAACAAGAGACCAAGGCAGCCCTTTATTGTGAGGAGAGACACACAATAAACAAAACCCCAGATGCCAGGTATCAATATGTATTGAGAAGAAAAACCAGGAGAGAGGGTAGAGACAGGGAGGAGGCATGGGGTAGAGAAGCCTCTCAGAGAAGACTTGAGTGAAGGGAGGAAGTCATGCACTTCCTTTCACAAGTATCCCAGGCAGAGGCAAGAGCAAGGAGAGCAGGAATAAGGGTGCAAGAGGTTTTCACAGGACCTTGGGGCGGCCAGAGTGGCTACAGCAGGGGGAGAGTGCTAGTGAGGAGTTCAGAGTCAAGTGTGACCCTACCCCTGTGTTTCTTTTGGTTGTGGCTTCCTCTCTGCCTCCATTCTCTCAAACGTTCCTCTTATCTTTTTGTACTGTACCTAATGTTGTAAGCTGGCTGAACTCCTCCAGGAATGAGGCAAATTAAAATACACTCACCTAATTTAAACTATATACACATTTGTGACCTTTTAAAATGAAGCTGAACAAGCAAATGCCAAAGGGTGTGGACAAAGTTCATGCCTGCTTCTATGGGTGGGTGATTTTAGAAAGGAAAGAGGTCTGTGACTGCAGAAAGGCACTCAGCTGAGCTTATTGCCATCACCTCCTCCACTATTCCCAGGTGTCTGGGGAGAAGCGTTCCTGGCAATGCGGAAGATCCCTATGGAGAGAACAGAGTACCTGTTGCATGCCACATATTGTGCCTGACCCTGTGCTAGGCACCTAAAACTTAGTTCACTTAATGCTCAAAACAACCCTGGACAGTGGGTATAATCTTTTACAGAAAAGGAAGCAGATGTATAGAGATGAAATAGCTTTCCAAGGACACATGGTTAAGAAAGGACAAAGGCACGATTAGAACTCTCAGCTGGCTAATCCCTGCCAACCAAAGGCCCCAGGACTCAGTCTATACTGAAGGCAGAATGTCATTAGGGGCAGTATCTAAGCTAAAGGTCCCACCACGGGCACACGAAGAATCCTGCTGCCAAGCCCTGGCCTCTGCCATCCCAGCCATGATTTTCTGCTTTCTGTCTCCAGATGGATCCCTGTGTGAATAATAAAACAAATCCCACTGCCTCAACCCCTTCTTGCTCAGTTCATCACCTACCCAAATCTTCCTCCTCCTATTAGCCAACAGTGAGCTCATACTTGATGGGGGTGGGGGATGGGTGGAGAAACTAATCTTAAAACCAAGAAAACCTAATTCAGAAAGCTATTTCCAGGACACTCTGCCATGACCTCCGGCACTGCGTTTTTATCACTCCCTATCTCAGCCCCCAACCCATCAGCCCATGATCTCAGAAAGCAGGGACTCCACGCTCTCTGTCTCTACACCTCACTCCCACAGGGATCGATAAATACCAGATGGACAAATGAAGTTACTTCAGAGAACATTCTACAGACAACATAAATATTTAAAGACTAATCGAATTTTTACTCAGAAAAAAAGACACTGCATTCAAAAGATGTTACTAGCAAATACAAATAGCTAGGACCACCATATAGAATGGCCCATAACTACGTCCTTTGCTATGGTATGAACGACAAATACAATGAAAGGAGCCATCCAAGCCCCCAAATATCTACTACACTTGACTCTGCTGGCACTGAAATAACACATGATCCCAATCAACCCTGCATTCAGCGCTGAGGCTCAGTCACAACAGCCTGATCGAAACCACATCAGGAGAGAAGTAGGCCGAAACTAGAGGCAGAAGCTGGGAAGACTATACCTGGCTAGCGGAGCAGCTGAGGGGACTTTTCTGAGAAAAGCGCAGACAGCGGAGGAGGAGGAGCCCGGTCCATCTCCAGACCACCCTGCTTCCCTGTCCTTTTGCCTCCCTTGGCTTCCGGGGACACTGCTGCCGTTCCACTTCCCTAGCCCTCTCGCTGCTTTTCCCCAGCTTGTCACAGGCCTGCCTCCTCTCCAGCCTCAAAAGCCAGGGCAGCTGTGAAGCCCTGTCTCTAGCCCAATCCCCACTCTGGTGCTGTCCCGGAGGGTCTCCAGCCCCTCCCCCCACTTCTCTAATCACCTTATCTAGGCCTCTTCATCATCTACACTGGTGGTTCCGCCTGCACTCTTCCCGGGACAACCTCTCAGCCACATCAGATGGAGGCAGAGCAGAACTCATTTCTCTCTCCTCTCCTCACATCCTGAGCACCAGTCAGCAGCACCGCCAGGCACCCGGATCCCCCAGGGAGAAACCCCTGTCTCTGATCTCGCCATCATAGCTTTCCATGCATGGCCCGTGGCTCCTGACTCTTTCTTACCAAACATCTCTTAAAACCACAGCGACTGCTCCCACTAGTCCTGCCTCGCAACCCTCCAATCTGCTGTTAACAGTCTCCTAGCCGGTTTCTTCACTTCTACTTTTTCTGTTTCCCATTTAATTATACAAACCGCTGCAAGGCATCATTTTGTCTGGTTTCAGAAAACAGAGATTCAATCAAGTCCTTCTTCCGGAAGTCTTTACTAGCATCCCATACACAAATCCGGCCTTTGCCCCGAGCCTCAGGCTGTCTGCCTTGGCTTCTGATTTCGGTAATGCTCAAGCCTGTCTCCTCAAGTGCCGGCTGGGGAACACAGAACAGACTGCTGCACTTCAGAGACCAAATTTTCAACTATTACTAAGTTGGCCTTGTTCGAAGTCAAGGCTACACGCAGTTCAAAGGGCAATTAGGAATAAACTTCCTTACCTGGACACACGTCCATGTGTGAACATGCAGGCTTTGCCCACAGAAGCTACCTCGTTGCCCAACTCTCTCTGAACATCCCCGCCAGCCCCCGAAGCCTCTTCACCCCTGACGGTGGAGCAGCCAGCATCGTGCCAAGCAGACACAAGGCCCCCCAAAAATGTTTGCTGAAATAATCAATGCCTAGCTAAAAGGGCCCCTCTTTCATAAAGCCTTCCCTGCTCACCCCAGTCAGAGTCAAATTCTCTCTCTTCATTATATGCCCATGGTCTCCAGGTTTATATTTCACATTTGGCATTAATACAATCACCTTGCCTCACAACCTGTGTCCGTCTCCTCCATAAAACCATTAACTTTGGACACAGTACAGGGGGAGCTCAGTTAGTATTTGGGGAACTTGAACATAAATACAGCAGTAGGAAGTTAGACACTCAGACTTTGGTTTATTCAGATGTAGACCCCATGTCAGGCCAAAGCTGCAGAAGAACATATGGTTTTGCTCATTTACGGAACATAAGAAATAGCAGGGAGATCAGTAGGAGAAAGAAGGGAAGAATGAAGGGGGGTAAACAGAAGGGGGGATGAACCACGAGAGACTATGGACTCTGGGAAACAGACTGAGGGCTTCAGAGGGGAGGGCGGTGGGGGGATGGGCTAGGCCGGTGACGGGTACTAAGGAGGGCACGTGTATTGCATGGAGCACTGGGTATTATACGCAAACAATGAATCATGGAACACGACATCAAAAACTAATGATGTACTGTATGGTGACTAACATAATAAAAAGTTTAAAAAACAAACAAACAAACAAAAAAAGATACTGAAGAATGTTGGCCTCAGTCCCTGTCCCTGTCATTAGGAATGGACGACAATGACGAGCCGGCAACAGAGCAGGCAATCAAACAGAGGAAAGCCCTGGTCTGAAAGGCATTCAGGCTCCCACCTTGGGAGAATACCTGAAACTCTCTAAACTGGTTTCCTCCGCTGGAAACCTGGCAGGTGATTCAGAGGACAAATGAAGTAAGACGTGAAGTAACAATGTGGGGTGCCTGCAGGGCGCCTTGCCTACCCAACTCAGTTGACTGGGGGTTCCTGGGGCATTGGACCCTCTGTGCTGAAACCAGGGAAGTCCCAGGCAAACCCAGAACACGTTGGTCACCCTAAATGCATGATATGGAGCCTAGAACACAACAGGCGACTAACAACTGCTGGCAGTTTTCTCTCCCTCGACCCCCACTGCAATTTTCCCGGCTGTCTCTGTCGGCCTCATCACAGACCTGAGAACATGTTTTTACATACCACACAGGCCATGACCCTAACTCCTGTCCCCAGGCTCATGTTTTCAAACCAAACACTCAGAATGGAGTGCAGGGCAGCTCCGAGAGCTACAGGTACTGACTTGATGACCTTGGGGAGGGAGGTGGTATCCAGCTGGTAAATGGACAGGTCGAAGAGGGTGGTAAAGTCCCTTGGGTTCTCGTCGCCCTCCTGGAGACACACTCGAAGCCGCTCTGACAGGGTGGCTGTGTCGGGCAGCATCATGTAGTCGGAAATCTGAAAGCCACAAGAGGGTTCACACAGCACAGCGGGGTAAGAATTTCATCTGTCTAAACCTGCAATATTTCTACTCTCTTATCAAGAGATTTCACTGGTCCTGGTCACTGACAGCTAAACCTTAAACAAGCCACTTCATGTGGCAAGAGGAACAAAAGTCACTTGGCTAAACCCCAATGCTGGCTAAATCCAATTCTGTAATTCCTCATATGGTACTGAACACAGCTGGAGAAACTAGCACGCTGACTGGCCTCCTTTTAATTTCGTGATCACTGATATTGAGTGGTCAGCAATCAACTGTATTTCTTTAGTTCATTCACTTCCTTTTGTCCTAAGCAATACCTTCCTTTTGTCACTTCAGCCATCTAAAACACTTTTCCCTTTCTTTTTTTTTTTTTTTTTTAAGATTTTATTTATTTGACAGAGATAGAGACAGCCAGCGAGAGAGGGAACACAAGCAGGGGGAGTGGGAGAGGAAGAAGCAGGCTCATAGCGGAGGAGCCTGACGTGGGGCTTGATCCCATAACGCCGGGATCACGCCCTGAGCCGAAGGCAGACGCTTTACCGCTGTGCCACCCAGGCGGCCCCAATTTTCCCTTTCTTTATTTTTGCTGCTGACCTTATTTTCTGTTTCAGTGAGAAAACAGAATCAATCGTAAAAGACGGTCCACAAGCTCCCACTACAGCTGCTGTCCACCCACCAGCATCTAGGCCACACACTCGGCTTCCTCTGCTGTTACACGTGTGAACCGCCTATGACCCTGGCACAGATGAACCTTGCACTCAGACACTAGATCCCAGCCCTTCTCACCTAGCCAAGGACATGCTTCCAGCACTGCTGAGAGCCCTTAATGATGACACATGCTGTGTGCTGATAACAGTATAAGACCAGGAAAACCTAAATGTCCACCAACAGGACACCGGTTAATATACTATAGTACAATGGAAAATACAGTTTTAAAACAAAACAAAACAAAACAAACAAAAATCAAAAGAAAGCTCTTTATGTATAAATAAGGAAACATCTCTTAAGATATACTGCTAATTTTAAAAACTAGGTGGTGGTGAATACAGTGTATAGTACCATTTATGTAAAACAAGGGGGAAGAAGATACAGTCACACACTTATTTACTTATATATGTATAAAATATCTCTGGAAGAACATACAAGAAACAGCTAAGACTGTTGTCACTGGGGAGGGGAACAAAGCAGCTGGACAAAGGCAGGAGGGAAACTGTTCATTGTGCATGCTTTTAAATTCCAAACTGTGAATCTATTACCTACTCAAAAAGTACATTTAACTTTAAATAAATACATGCTGGCAACAAGAAGTTTATTCCTAATTGCCCTCTGAGGTCCCCTGCAACAATGTGTTCTACATTCTCCAGGGCCAGTTAGGAGGAGACACGCCTGAGCATTACAGAAATAAGCCCAAACAGGCTCACTTTTTTCTATATTCCAAGAGTCAAAAAACTCCCCTAATCTTCAAACTTTTTTTTTAGATAAGAAACAGGAAAGGAACATAAATAAATAACTGCTTTTCCCTGAAATATTTGTCCGTGTCAGAGGCTTCACCCTGCTAACAGGATGGGGATTGAAGGGTACTGGAGGTGCTGACCGTGTCAGGACACGCACCCAGATGCAGCAGGAAGATGGGTAAGGCTGGTTCGCATCTCTGCACAGAGCCCTGCTACACAGGCCTAGTTCAGGAACCCATCAAGCCCTTCAATGTCCAGACAGAAATATAAAAGGACTCCCAAGATCACTGGTTTTATGACTTCCTGGCAGATATGGAGGTTAAAACTTGTCATGGAAATCCTCTCAGCTTTTTACTGAGCTACCATTTTATTAAGTATCTTTGAAACCAAACTGCTGTTTGGGCTTGAAACCCATTCCAACATAAGATTTGATCCGAAATCACAGGAAGTTTGGATTTTCAGAATTTCTTACACTACAGTGTTACTGGGTCCAGAATTTTACTTTCCAAACCCCTACAACACAAAGGACACTTGCACCAGGTCTCCCGTGCAGAAGATACATGAAACCACGTGATTTTAGAGAAAGGCCGTGGCAACACCATCTTCCTCTGGTGCCCTATTGACAGACACTTCCCTTCCGAATCAGTCTGGGAATGCACAGTGAACAAGACAGCAGCAGAAAAGGCACAGGCTCTAGAATCAGCCTGAGATGGACACTAGGAATGGCTAGCCAGGTATCAATCTCGGCAGGGACCTTGAAGAACGCACTTACTTCCATTTCCTCGGCTAGAAAACAGGAATGACAGAAACTGAGTGAGAGCAAGTCGACCGCACAGACCAGGAGCAGATGCGCCATCTCAGTGCTGCTTCCCGGGCCCCCACACTCTAACTAGGACTGGCAGCTGACCAAGTCACAATCCACCCAAGAGTTGGGTCTTGTGAGGTCTGAAAAGTGAATTCCTGACTGTCCTCCAATTCTTTTATTTGGGGGGCTTATATCACTTTTTGGGAGGAATTAAAGCAAAATATCTATCCATTTCATGTTTCCATATGAGGGAAGATTTTAGACACAGGGCTCTTCTGTTTCCTAACCTAAGTCGGTCTTTGGGAGGCCACACCCTCAGCTGAGGGAGGAAGCAGGCAGTAGGCCACCATTTCTGACCATCTTCTCGCCCACTCCCTGCTACCTACCTACAGCCAGGAAATCATTTTCCTGACACTTCAGAGTTCAAGCAACAGAGAAGCGGGGTGGCTGGGTGACTCAATCAGTTGAGCATCTGACTCTTGATTTCAGCTCGGGTTGTGGTCTCGAGACTCGTGTGGGGCTTTGCACTCAGTGGGAATCTGCCTGGGACTCTCTCTCCCTCTGCCCCTCCCACCTGTGCGCATGCTCTCTCTCTCTAAAACGAATGAATAAATCTTTTAAAGAAAGAAAAGAGAAGCAATTATAGAACAAGCAGACTGAATCAGGAGAGCTGGGTTTGGGTCCCAACTCTGCAGTCGCTTGCTATTTGGACATACTGCAATCTTTTTTTTTTTTTTTTAAGATTTTATTTATTTATTTGACAGAGATAGGGACAGCCAGCGAGGGAACACAAGCAGGGGGAGTGGGAGAGGAAGAAGCAGGCTCATAGCGGAGGAGCCTGATGTGGGGCTCGATCCCAGAACGCCGGGATCACGCCCTGAGCCGAAGGCAGACGCTTAACCGCTGTGCCACCCAGGCACCCCTGGACATACTGCAATCTTAATTTCTCTTCCCTCACCTCTAAAATGAGAATAAGACCATCTCCTTCAAAAAGGCTGTTGTATTCAGAGAGGAGGGGGGTGGGGGAATGTGTTATACGCAACTAATGAATCATCGAACTTTACGTCAGAAACCAGGGAATGTGTTATACGCAACTAATGAATCATCGAACTTTACATCAGAAACCAGGGATGTACTGTATGGTGACTAACATAATATAATAAAAAAACATTAAAATAAAAAAAATTTTTTAAAAAAAGGCTGTTGTAAAGATTACATAAGATGATTTATGTGAAGGTATATGATACATGGTGCCTATATATAATAAATACAAGAGTTTTAAAAAGTCTGATAGCTATACCACTTCCTACACCTTTTAATTTAATAAGTAAGTATACATCTATTAATTGAGGCCTCACAATCATCCTGTGAGACAGAGAGCACAGGTACTGGTATCCCCACTCCACAGATGAGAAAACCAGGATGATAAAAGGTCAGAAATAGGCTGCCTAAGGTCCAAGGGCCAGAGTGGAGCAGGACCTGGAAGGCAGGTTACAGGCCCTATTCCCACACTGGTCTCACTCTCCATCGTCTGATAAATAGTATCCTAATGCCTTTAGGACGGTTGTTCCTAAAGACACCAAAATTATAGTTTAAAACTTAAATTCTGATGATCTTTGTTTATTCACAAATAATTATTTTTATATCCTTCATATTTCTTTTTTCTTTTTTTTTTTGAGATTTTATTTATTTATTTGACAAAGAGAGAGAGAGAGAGCACAAGCAGGGGGAGCTGCAGGCAGGGAGCTCGATGCAGGGCTCGATCCCAGGACTCTAGGATCATGACCTGAGCCGAAATCAGAGGCTTAGCCCACTGAGCCACCCAGGCGTCCGTATCCTTCATATTTCTGAAAGAAGTATTTCTCTACAGATAACAATTTTGAAAGTTTGGTGAGGGAGCATAAACATAGAGAGAGGTTCTCATCCCAATTCATTCTATAATTTCTTGATTTATTATTTTTTATAACATGGCCTTCATCGCCCCTAAAAGCATCACTTCTTTCCACCTCTCTTACAGATAAAGTAAGAGATACATATTCCTTTGATACTGTTGGAAGCGGTGCTGAGAGGCTGGACCCATTTTTTTCGACCTTGAACTTTTGTAATGATTCACAGGCCCTACCTCTGGATCTTCGGCATCAATCTGGTTTAGGTGGATGTCTCCCGTTGTGAGCCACTGGAAAACAACATCCTGGATTTAAGAATAAACACAGAATTAGACACTTGGTTATTTGAGAAAACCCAAGGCAGGACTAGAGAATTAAATCAATCAAGAAAAAATGATAAAGGGA
>NW_024424675.1:31812957-31852610 GCF_017311325.1 Ursus maritimus | reverse complement strand
AGAGACTACATAGCAGTTTTCCAAAAAAGAGTAGCCACCCTTCTCTTGGTGAAATCATATGAAAACGTCAAAGTTTTCCTAACTCTAATGCCACTTCTACTATTGGAAATTGAGCATTTATCTTAGGGCACTTTCACTTTTAACCACAGGCCAAAATGTATTAAAACTTGCTCATGATCCCGAAACAACCCGTTTAAATGTGCTGATGACGGTCTGAACTTAAAGAGTAGACTTATAGATAGATGCCCCTGGAATGTGTCTAGAGACACTAGAATTTCATGTGGATTCTGCAGAAACAAGATCTTAATCAGTCTCTCAATACAATGACAGTCCTAAGGCTGAAGGAATTGTTTTATTAATGAAAAAGTTCAGTGGGACCTTCTTCCTCTGGCAACTGAGTCACCAGAATCACACCAATGTCCAGCTGGCACACACCATGTGTCACCCTTCACAAGACAGGTTTCCTCCCCACTACGCTGACAAGCAACTGCAGTGCCTTCATCTCATTCCCCACATCGACCAGTGCCCAGGCAGTCCTGTCATAACCCCTCCCGACACCACGTGCCGGCTGGCCGCTCTCCTCATTCCCACCTTCGCTACCTTCACTCAGGTCATCATCCCCTCCCGGCTGGCTGACTCTGCCAATCTCCCAACTGGCTCCAGGTTGCCTCCTACCTCTCGCTTTCTACGTGCCTGACAGAGGAGTCTTTCTGAAACATAGATCTGACTATGCCCAAGGCTGCCACACTCTACAAGGGCTCTCCATAGTTTCCTGCAGAAAGTTCAAGTTCCTGGGCTTTACACGTGAGGTACTGGTTGAGCCTGCTCCTGGCTTCCACCCCAACCTGGCATGCTTAAAAACATTCACCACATCCTTCTAAATTTACGTCTGTCTCTCACGCTCTCTCTCAATGTACTATAGATGTCTTCAAAGCAGGGACTGTACCTGACTCAACCTTGTATTCTTAGTGCCAGGCATTTAATGGGTTCTGAAGAGTTAGTTTTATTTTTTACTTTTTTATTTTTTTTAAGTTTGTTTTTTTTAGTAATCTCTACACCCAATGTGGGGCTCGAACTCACGACCCAAGATCAAGAGTCGCACGCTCTTCTGACTGAACCAGCCAGGTGTCCCTGAAGATCTGGTTTTAAATGAATCGATGACCTTAGCAGGATTTTTTTTTTAATGACATGAAAATCATACACATTATACATTAATGTGATGAAAAAGAAGAACCTACCATGATTTTGCTGTTTTCTTCTTTATCCAAATACTGGTCACTGAACATGTGACATGAGCCAAGCACTGCCAGCTTCCCACCTTGGTTCTGTCAACGATAAAAGTGGTGTTAGATACTCAGATCCCAAAACACACCACGTGCATCCTAGTCCCCAAAAACTTATCATCAGAATCATGAGAGGATTTTAATGACCTAGAAATATTAACCATGATAGCAACTATATTCCCACCTGCTTCTCATTTTAGACACTTCTATATCCTTCTATTTGACTTTAACAAAAAGCAATGTGAATTGGTTCTACAGCATTTTCCCAGTTAACTTATAAATGAAGGTTATAATTCTAAAGGAAAAAAAGAATCCAAAGGCAATCTGTAAAGATTTAAAGATATTTTATGACTATCAAAAGACAGTGTTTAAGATCCAAACAGAAAACTAATCCATGAGCATGAAAAATTCACAGAAGAGGGCACCTGGGTGGCTCAGTTAAGTGTCCAGCTCTTGATACCGGCTCAGGTCATGATCTCAGGGTTGTGAGATCAAGTCCTGTGTCAGGCTCCACGCTGGGCACGGAGCCTGCTTAAGATTCCCTCTCTCCCTGTCTCTCTGCTCCTTCCCCCCTTCTCTCTCTCTCAAAAAGGAAAAAAATATTCACAAAAGAAATAATTGGCTAATAAGAAAAAAATTTAATTAGTTATTTAAAAAATAAAAGTATTTTTGCCTATCAGATTAATAAATATGAAAAAGATGACTACAGTGTCAGATTTCAACGAAATAACTTCTTTCGCACTATGCTGAAACTGTCAACATATGCAACAAAGCCTACAAAACTCTATGGACAATTTTACAGTCATAATCACAGAAAGTCAGAAATAAATCCAAATGTTCAGCCACAGAAACAGTGGCTAAGGATAAGGGAACCTCCTCTAGCGGTGAAGTTGTATGTTACAAAGGGTTTTCAGTAACCTGGAAGAAGCCTTCTGTCATAACATGAGGTGCATTTTTTTTTTTTTTGCTTTAACATGAGGTTAAAAAAAAAAAGGATGCCATAAATTGTACACACACCCTCGCTTAAAGCCCGTGAGGCAAATAAATAAAAACGAGCTGCAAGAAAAAGTAAGGAGAAAATGACCAAAATGTCAGTTGTGTAGCGAGACTTTTTTTTTTTTCCTTTCATCTCTGTATTTTTCAGTTTTTCTACAATGAGCATAAATTACTTTGGTAAAGAAAAAAATAGTACAATGTTAAAACTACAAAATGAATTTGGTTTTTCTAACAACATCACATACAGGAAATAGGCACAGTTGTAACGGTACTAGGAAAGAATTACTCTCAAGCCAGAGATGTGAAGAGATACAAATACACAAATTCCATAAATAAAACAAGATTTGCAAAACAAACTGTGACTGCACCACATTAAAAGCAAATGGTTCATAGGAAAAATAACACTGACTATAACATAACTACTGAAAGCACATCAGTTACTGAGAACGGAAGTAAATTTGGTGGAATTCCACAGGAAGAATGGGGAGTGCTGAATGAACTCTGCTGCGATTTGAACCCACATATGTAAGTAAATACAGGAAGAGGAAAGGACTTTCCTTCTCACTACTACCCACAGTTAGGTCTATATTTTTTCTTTAATATTCTTTTTTTTCCCTACCTCATTTATTTCAAATAGACTATAGTTAATCCTTTTATTCTGGACAGAGATTCTACCATTGCCTTCAGTTTCCTTTTCCAACTTTTGTCTCTAATTTGTTCCAATTAAATTAGAGTGTATCTACTTAAGGACTGATTTGCTCCTTCGATATTAATGAGTTTATGCTAGTAAACTAGAGACCTAGAAAGGATCATGACAAGCTCAAGAAGGCAATGGCCTTGGGCAAGGAGGCAGAACACACCCCTCAACCCCGTGCTAGCTTCGCCCTGCTTGGGGTTTCCGGGAGTATAGGAGTGCCCCCTCAGGCATCACTGGTTTATCTCACAAACATAAAAGTGACAGGTAAAAACCTCTCAAAGATGGTGTTTATAAGGCAGGACTAAAAGCTTGTTAGGAGGGGCGCCTGGGTGGCTCAGTCCATTAAATGGTCGAGCATCTGACTCCCAATTTCAGTTTAGGTTATGATCCCAGTGTCCTGGCATCAGCCCACGTCAGGCTCCCATGCTCAACAAGGAGTCTCCTTGAGAGTCTCTCTCTCCTTCTCCCTGTGTCCCCCCCCCCCTGCTTGCACTACTCTCTCTCTAAATAAATACATAAAATCTTTTTAAACAAATGAGATAAAATCTTCTTAGGAAAAGAAAATAGGCTTTAAATAGCTAGGCAATGAGCAGATGATAATCTCAAGAGTTCTAGAAGAATCATCACAGTTAGCATAGAACTCTGTACTTAATAGATGTTTCATAAAAATCCACTGAGGAAGCTAAGTAAAATCTCTGTGTACAGAGATTAAAAATTTGGTTAAAAAATCAAAAATAATAGGGGTGCCTGGGTGGCTCAGTCAGCTAACTTTCCAATTCTTGATTTCAGCTCAGGTCATGATCTCAGCACTGTCAGATCAAGCCCCAGCCCACATCAGGCTCCATGCCGGGCATGGAGCCCACTTGAGATTCTTCCTCTCCCTCTCTAAATAAATAAACAGACAAATAAATAATCAAAATATTAATTACCAGAGGCCCCTTAACATAGTTGTTTCATTACTTTTGTGACTATAAACTGACAATTTATGGAAACTGATTATTTCCTCATCTTGAATCATTTAATACTTTAATTTTAAAACACTTATTTCCATTGTTTGGGAGAAACTACCTACCATAATAACTATTTTGTCCAAAATTCTTTCAAAAAAATAAAATCTTTCAAAAACAGCATTCAGGGGCGCCTGGGTGGCACAGCGGTTAAGCGTCTGCCTTCGGCTCAGGGCGTGATCCCGGCGTTATGGGATCGAGCCCCACATCAGGCTCCTCCGCTATGAGCCTGCTTCTTCCTCTCCCACTCCCCCTGCTTGTGTTCCCTCTCTCGCTGGCTGTCTCTCTCTCTGTCGAATAAATAAAATAAAATAAAAAAAAATCTTAAAAAAAAAAAACAGCATTCAAAACATTCAAAAACATTTATTTACTTCCTAATAAAATGAAGTCAGACCCTTTAAATATGGGAGGGAAAAGTAAAAAAATCCCACAGAGAAAAATAGGATATGAGGAACTAGAGAAAAACTGGGAGGTCAGCTGGTGAATTCTAAGTCTTGGTAAACAAATAAAGGTGAATTCAGCAAAACACGAATTAAAAGGCAGTGGGTGGGGCACCTGGGTGGCTCACTCGGTTGAGTGTCCGACTCTTGATCTTAGGTCTGAATGTCAGGGTCATGAGCTCAAGTCCTGAGTTGAGCAGTAGATAAGTGGGGTCATGATGAGAGGGGCTATGTCCTCTGGGACCACGTGCTCCCACATTTTGTGGGGTCTCCAGGATAAGAACTGAGCAACTAGTCTTCTGATATATTGCCCTGGGACAATCTAAAATAATAGCGCAATTGTGTACATTTTGGCATAGTGTGTTAACTCACCCTTCCCTGGATGGATTCTCTTACGTTGAGCGTGAGAGCCTGTAGTCATAGACGGTTATAATACAGGTAGCCTCATGCTACCGTGGAATAGCTTTGGACTTAGAATGGTAAGAGATAGGTCTTGACTCCATCGATAACTGGACAATCTGCTATTTCCCCATAAATAAAGTGTAGTTAACTGAAATACTACCGCACAGGTGGCTGTTGTAAAGACCAGGGAGAAAACATATAAAACCCCTCTGGAAACAGTTTTTATTATTTCAATATTAAAAATAATGTATCCACCCACATCTAAGAAAGGCTGTACCTTCGAGTGATAGAAAGCCAGAATGGGTCTGTTAAGCGGGAAGCAGACAGAGCCTGTGGACAGAACAGCCACTGCTGGTTTCATGACACTCAACGTGGCACCAAAAGGATAAACAAAGGTAAGAGCCCTGTAAGAAATTAAAGAAACATTCAAATTAAAAATAATAGTAAATAAAAAGTTTTGAAGATAATTTCAGTGCTTCTTGAGCAATTCAAGATCAAACACAAAGTTTTCTGGTTTTGGGGGGGTGGTTTTGGTCAGGAGTAAAAAAACCAAAGTTTTATTACATACACACGGAGGCCCAATAATGAAATTGAGACCCAAAGAAATGACCAAGGCAGGTAGTTTTTTATACCTTTTATACAGAGACAATAAATGGGTGAGGAATTGACAGGATAAAGAAAACAGGTATTTGAGGGCTTTAGTAAGGAATTCTAAGTGGAATCTGGGCTGAGGCAGTAGATTAGTAAAAAAGTAGCAAGGTGTATTTCTGTAGCTTTCTCAACGCTAAGGTCTCTACCTCTGATGATAAAGATGTCTTTTACTTTTTTTTTTCCTTTTTCAAATTTTTATTTAAATTCTGGCTAGATAAGGGGCACCTGGGTGGCTCAGTCAGTTAAGTGTCTACGCCTTTGGCTCAAGTCATGATCTGGGACTAGTCCCAAGTGGAGCTCCCTGCTTAGCAGGGAATCTGCTTCTCCCTCTCCCTCTGCCCCTCCCCCCTGCTCATACTCTCTCCCCCGCCCCCCCAGCACTCTCTCTCAAATAAAATCTTTAAATATTTTTTTTAAATTCTGGTTAGTTAACATACAGTGTAATAGTGGTTTCAGAAGTAGAATTTAGTGACTCATCACTTACATACAATATCCAGTGCTCACCATAACAAGTGTTCTCCTTAATACCCATCCCCACCCATATCCCTCCATCAACCCTCAGTTTGTTCTCTATCATTAAGAGTCTCTTATGGTTTGCTTCCCTCTCTCTTTTTTTCCCCTTCCCATAAGTTCATCTGTTTTGTTTCCTAAATTCTACATAGAAGTGAATTCATACAGTATTTGGCATTCTCTGACAGAATTCTTTCACTTAGCATAATACACTCTAGCTCTACCCACATCGATTGCAAATGGCAAGCTTTCATTTTTTTGATGGCTGAGCAATATTTCATTATATATACATATGCATATATACTACATCTTTATCCATTCATCAGTTGATGGACATTGGGGCTCTCTCCATGGTTTGGCTATTGTTGATAATGCTGGATAAACATTGGGGTGCATGTGCCCCTTTGAGTCAGTCATTTTTGTATTCTTTGGGTAAATACCTAGTAGTGCAATTGCTGGGTCATAGGGTAGTTCTATTTTTAACTTTTTGAGGAACCTCCATATTGTTTTCCAGAGTGGCTGCATTCCCACCAATAGTGTCAAAGTGTCACCCACTCCCTGCATCCTCACCAACATCTGTCGTTTCCTGTGTTGTTAATTTTAGCCATTCTGACAGGTGTGAGGTAGTATCTCATTGCAAACACAAAACACACACAAAAAAAACCCAAAACCACAAAATTTTCTCTAAGCTTTGGTTTGTCAATCCAAAAATTGGTATAACTCTAGCTACCAGTTTAATAAAGCATTTAAAAAATCTGAAAGCGAATTAACAACTTAAAATCATATGTGTAAATGACTGTAACTGGAAGAACTAGAGAAAGCCCTATGGAGGAGGAGAAGAGGGGCCCTCATCTCAGGGCTGAACTGGAGCTATGCTCTGTATGACAATGTCTTCCAGGTAAATATTTCCCCCTTCCTTACAGATCTGACTTGTATAATCTCCAGGGATGAATGGCTGTCATTAGAAGGCCATGTTCTCAGTCAAGTACTTATGTGAATAGAGACCAGACATCAGACACTTCACACACACCTGTCTTGGCCTCCTTCCCCTTCCCCTATTCTGTACTAACAAACACTTAAGAGTATCTAGAGTGAATCAGTCTGACCTGGGGCAATGTACTCCTAAAAAGAGTGTGGGATTGGAGGGGTAAGGGTGGAGTGCAGACCCTGGGGTGTGGCAAACTCCTGCAGGAGGGGCTAAGGTTTAACTGAAAGCAAGATGGAGCTCTGAAAAGGTAGTTGTTCGAAGGAAGTGCTCTCAGAATCGAAACAGGAATCTTATAACAAAGCATAAAGTTAGAAATTGGGGAGGGGAAGCACCCATGAAGAGCTCCCTATAAAGATAATGTGAATTTTCCTTTCTCTTAGACCATGAGAAAATTCTCTTTAGCTTAAGTTTTAAATTATTTCCTTTCAGAGCTAGTTTCCCCCTCACTTCAGTCAAGTCTCACCTACCCCTCTGACTTCTGTGTCATATCATGGGTGAGAAGTGGCACCTGCCCCACGTTCTCTATTCTCCCCCTTCTGCCCTGCCCCAGCACTAGCCCAGGAAAGGGGACTGTAGGCCACGAGTCCCAGGCCAGAAGCAGAAAGAAATGAGCAGTTGCCATGGAGGAAGAAAAGGGATGTGGGAGAAACAGTTACATGGTTGTGAGTGCACATCCTTGCTCCACACTTCCACCAAATACACTCCAAGGAGATGATTCTCAAGGAGGAAGGGAAAATGGACACTTGAGTCATCCGATGAAAACTGTCAGCTATTATTTATACTCCTCTATTTCTTTTATTATTAGTAAGAAACCAATCAGACTGACATTTTATAAGCTAGTATTTATACTCCTCTATTTCTTTTATTATTAGTAAGAAATCAATCAGACTGACATTTTATAAGACTTTAAGCATATATACATCCACCCAAAAACCAAAAACAGGATTTTTCCAAACCACACATGAATGAATAAGAATTAGCTGGGTAAATAGCTGGGAAAGTGTATTCCTGGGACAGGGAGCAAATATGTACAGGCCCCTAAGATAGGAATGAACTTAGCATATTTAAGGAACTGAAACAAAATCAATGTGGCTACAGCTGAGTGAGAGAAGGGAAAAGGGACATGATAGAAAAATGAGAACCTCAGACTTCAGTAGGTCAAGATTTTTCAAAACACAAAGCAGGAGTAGATCTCCACATCTCAGAGCCTGCCCAGAAACTTATGCTTCCGGGATGACCCAGGAAACAGTCAACTAGCCATCTGCCCTTCACCACAATTACCAAGGACTTAATAACACAACAACAGGTAAGGTACTATGCCATGTAGCTAACAAAGCACTTTTATAAGTGTGGCCTCACTGGCGTTTCCCAACAACTTCGTAAGATTCATATCATCTCCATTACACAGACATACAAACAGAAGCTAAGAGTAACTTGCCCAGGTCACCCTCAAAGATAGACATGAAAATAAAAACTTCTACCTCCAAATCCACAGTTCTTTTACCTACACCAACTGGATAAGCTGACACAAAGCTTAAGAATTAGATGATGAGGGGTGGGGGATGGGTGAAACAGATGATGGGGGTTAAAGAGGAGGACACTTATCATGGTGAGCACCAAGGAATGTGTCGAAATGTTGAATCACTACACTGTGCACCTGAAATGAATATAACACTGTATGTTAATTATACTGGAATTAAAATAAAAAACTTAATTTAAAAAAAGAGTTAGATTGAGCTTAAATAAATAAATAATATTATGATTCTTGAATGTCAAAAATGTTAATTCTATGATGTATTTTGCCATACGTTTTTCACTTTTATCACTTTACCTTGGTTTCGTCCTAAGAAAGGTCTTCTTTATTCTAAGGATTATAAAATATTCACCAACTTTTAGTGATCTTATGGTTGCATTTTTTTTTATCATTTAAAATTTTCATCCATCTGATTAAGGAGGGCACATTTTGCATGGTGCACTGGGTGTTATACGCAAGTAATGAATCATGGAACTTTACATCAAAAACTAGGGATATACTGTATGGTGACTAACATAATGTAATAAAAAATTATTAAAAAAGTGTAATCCATCTGAAATATATTTTAGGAGTGTGCTGCAAAAATGGAAATGTTTTTTCAAATGGTTAGCCACAATTATGCCCTTCATTCCCCAATAATTTAAAATGTCATTTTTACTATAAACTAATAATCCTCACCTTTCATATATACAGTCTGATTCTAATTTATTTATTTCTCTTTATTTCTGCATTATTACCACATTGTTTTCATTACAGAGTTTTGTAATATGCCTTAACTACATAAAACTTTCAACTCTTATGAGGCGAAATACCTCATAGGAGAAAGGTAAATCAGAAAAAATATTTACAACACGTGGAGGTCTTATAAATGAATAAGAAAAGATAAACTATCAATAGAAAAATGGGCAAAAAGTAGTGAACAGGAAATTAACAGAGGAAATACAATCAGCCAATAGCCTTTAAAGGCTATCCCACTCAGTAGTAATCAAAGAAAAGCAAATTAAAATAAAGAGATATCATTTTCATGAGAATACTCCATGCTAGCGAGAGAGAAAAAGGGAGATGTTCATAGGGACAACAAGTGCTATAAACTACCTCGGAGGCAATTTAGCCACGTACCACATTTGGCAATGCAACAACTGGAAAACTTCTGACCCAGAAATTCTAATACTAAGATCTATCATTACTAAAATATTAGCATAGATGCACAAAAATCGCACGTACAAAGATATTCACTATGTGCTTTATTTATAGTAAGTATAAAATTGTTTATAATAACAATTTGGAGCAGAAGTTAAGAGCACAGGCCCTGGAGCAGACTGCCTAGGTTTGAAACCAAGCTCTCACACTTACTAGTCAAGTGAGCTTGGGCAATTAACCTCTCTGTGACCTCATCTAAAACCTTTGTGTGTTTCTGTGATGATTAAATGAGATAAAAATGCCTGTCTCATACACATACACACACACACACACACACACACACACAGACAAATGCCAGTCATATAGTAAGTGCTCAATAAATGTTCGGTTTAACTATTAAAACAAAATATCACAAATGACCTAAACGTTCAACAACAGGAGATTGGTTAGATAAATTAGGATAATTCCAATTTAATCTAGTCATTTAAAAGAATATGGTACCTATCTATATTTTTAAATATGAAAAAAAAATCTAGAAATCTAAATACCATATTGTTAAGAATAATTATCTTTGGGGAAAGGGGTATACATTTATAGTGCACGACTTCTATTTTCTTCCTTTCGAACTGTTCAAATTGGTTTTTTTGGTGAGAATGACTTTTATAATGAGAAATGAAAACTCTTCACTTTGAAAAAGAAAACTCCTCAAAATGACAAATGCATCCTCTTTAGGTAGCCTCAGAAAACACACTCACTGGGCATTGTTTCCATTGCTTTCCTCATCAATGATTCCAGGCACGGCCTTCCCTGCAGCTCGGCTAATTTCCCTTGAAGAAAAAAAATTAAATCTAGTAAACAAAAAAAAATTTAGGAATTTCACACTCCATTCATTAACAGTAAGTATGAACTAACTGCAAGGATTTTGCAGACTTTTTCAAAACATAATTCTTAAAACTTAAATAAAGGTACACCTACATACCTACACCTCTTTGTGTAGCTTGCAAAAGTTATATATGAGGATCAGTTCTTCTTTCTTGAGTCCTGAGGGAAGGATCAATATACTAGACCATATTCTAGACTAGATCCACATTCTAGTCCTATATTCTAGACTCGGTATCATCAGACCCAGCAGAGCACCTGGCATATAGCAAATTCAAGTGTGGAATGAATAATTTTGAATATAGGGAAAAGCTCACAGAGAGGGCACCCGATGCTGCTCCTCTCACACATTCACCTCCCACTTCTCCAAAGCCCCTAATTTATCCTTTAAGATCCAGTGAAACAGAAAAAATTGACCTCACCCCAGCTCCAGGGGTAGAGAATATGACCCAGCTATACGCATCATCGGGGCATTCTATGCCCTCTGCCACAGTGACCAGTTCAGGATGGGCATGTGGCGTAGGCCAGCCCAAACAGAGCAAATCTCAGGACTACTCTTGCTGGGAATGCTGGGACCAAAGCAGGCTCTCTTGCCCTAGATGGTGTGGCATGCAGGGATACTGCTAAATTATTCAGCCCATACACACAGCAGAGCAGAGCCAAGAGAACTACAGAGCAATGGAACTGGAGCCCTGACAACATCATCAATTTTCAGTCAATCCACACCTAAAGCCTGCCCTATTTCTGGGCTTTTCAATTACATGAATCAATAAGATCTTTTCATTGTTTCATCCCATTGAGAGAATAGGGTTTTCTACACTTGCAACTGAATGCATTCTGACAAAAAGGTGAATGTGTAATAAGGTTTCAAAACATGGGAGGAATGTAACTGGAGGAATGAGAAGTAACGGGATAAAATAAACTATAATACAGTAAAATAAAACAAAAGAACAAGAAAGGAACAAAGGCCAGTGACAAGAACGTGTGAGAAGAGACAAGAGAAGATAGGAATCATCTGTAAAAACATTTCTGCTTTCAACACGCTTACCTATTCAGGACTCCGTTGGAAACTAGAGCTTCTTTAGGATGGAAATACTTATAATATACATTTCTAACCACAGCATCTTTAAGGGAAAAAGAGAGGAAGTTGCATCTTAGATTAGAAATAGGTTTGAGGGGCGCCTGGGTGGCACAGCGGTTAAGCGTCTGCCTTAGGCTCAGGGCGTGATCCCGGCGTTGTGGGATCGAGCCCCACATCAGGCTCCTCTGCTATGGGCCTGCTTCTTCCTCTCCCACTCCCCCTGCTTGTGTTCCCTCTCTCGCTGGCTGTCTCTCTCTCTGTCAAATAAATAAAATCTTTAAAAAAAAAAAAAAGAAAAAAAAGAAATAGGTTTGATATGGGGCGCCTGGGTGGCGCAGTCGTTAAGTGTCTGCCTTCGGCTCAGGGCGTGATCCCAGCGTTCTGGGATCGAGCCCCACATCAGGCTTCTCCTCTGGGAGCCTGCTTCTTCCTCTCTCACTCTCCCTGCTTGTGTTCCCTCTCTCACTGGCTGTCTCTCTCTGTCAAATAAATAAAATCTTAAAAAAAAAAAAAAGAAATAGGTTTGATATTATAGACACATATAAACTTTGACCTGTAGGGAACCCTGGAACTCTGTTCCGATTCCTCCCATTTTATACACGGAAGAAGCCTAGCCCCAGAAGTCTCAGACTGCCACTGAGATCAGAATGCTGGACCACACACCCTCAGCCCAGGGCTCTTTCCACTATACTATTAGGTCCAGAGGGCTACAATATGAATAATAAATAGGAAACAACTGCTTCTACTAAAATAACAATAATAATAATTACCATTATTAACCATGATTCCATATTCTTCTAGAAGAAAGTTAATATTCGTGTCAAATCTGGATTCCCCACCCTCTCCTAGCATCACAAGGATATCACCACCACCATCAAGGTATTTCTTCAGGACTTCAAACTACACAAAGGAAAAAAGCATATATGAATATACCCGAAAGACTTTTGTCTAAAGTACTATGAATAAGATCTTAACTACCTGAAAAATAAACAAATCTATAAGGCACTTAAATATAAATGTATATAAGATAATATAAAAGGTACTCTCTTCATAGGATTTCCAAGCTTGTCTTTAAGCATAAAGTTTCAAAATACTCAAACTGAATTAACATTTTCCACACTGACTATCTGGAAAGCAAACCAAAAGTGGAAACCATTAGCTAAAGGAAACTCACAGGCCATTGAGCAGCAGCCCCGGTCTCAACCTAGTGGAGACAACATCAGCACTGGTTGAAAACGATTGCTCCAGACCAAACCTTCCCCTCACTGCCAGCCACAGACATCAGGATGAAGGCACTGCATACCACCCCGAGGGAGGAATTCTGTTCCAGTCACTGACTGATCAAGCCACAGTGAGAAATACATGTTATCTGCTTATCTCTTGGGAAGCTCTCTCTTGCTTTCCCAAAGCTGAAGAGGGAAGAAAAAACTAGGACTGGTCTTGCTGACCCAGCTTGAGAAAACCTGGGGTGAGTGGTCTAGACCAATAGTCTCTCAATTTTCCTCAAGCACCCCATAAGAAAATAATGTGAACACGTACTCTGATATGTGTATAAAGTACATGTGTTTATATAATTATAAAACATCCTCCCAAAAAGGGAAATTTTGAAGGATAATAAAGATACGACAAATAGAGTTTCCTTCCGGCACCTCAGTGATTTACCATATACATCCCACTTTGGAAACCACTGGCTTCGCCCAGCTCTGCCACAGCAAAGCTCTTGCTCTTGCACACTCCCTAGACTTCCTTCTCTCCTCCAGTCCCCTAAATATAGAAAACATAGTGCAACAATTAACATCACCAAAGGGGCTAGCTCCCAAATGAGATCTTCACGGATCCTGGACTCTGTACGAGACTGTCCCATTCATGGGGATCCTACATACCTATTTTTAGCCTTTGTTTCAAAATGTCAATTATAAAGAAGGGCTCAAGCATTAGCAAAGTGAAATACACGTATTCTTCTAGTGCCGATATGCCCAAACACTGACAATTTGAAGCACACATATTCTTTTATACTTTTACACATATTCTTTTATAAGTCATCTTCCTTTAACTTCTTTACATTACAGTTAAGACACTTAATTTTTTAATGATAGTGGGTTATAATATCTAGGCTTCTCGATTCAGAATAAAGGTTCATTTATAATATAGATAGGGGTGCTGGATGGCACAGTCGATTAGGCATCTGACTCTTGGTTTTGTCTCAGGTCATGATCTTGTGGTCGTGGGATCAAGCCCCACATTGGGCTTCCGGCTCTGTGCTCAGCATGGGGTCGGCTTGAGATTCTCTCCCTCTCCCTTAGTCCCTCCCTCCACTTGCACTCTACCTCTCTCTCTAAAATAAAATAAATAAATAAAATCTTAAAAAAATAATATAGATAGATATTGATCTGACAGGGTTGGGAAGCATGGTCTGGGCCAACTGGCGGTAAGTGAATACCATCACCAAGCAAATGTGTAAGCCAATGGAGCTGAGGTGGGAACAAAGAAAAACTAAATTCAGTCTAGTTTCCAGCTTGATTCTCACATCTAGTATCAAACATATGATGTCCTGTCATAGAGGTTTCTGGAGGACAACATCAAAGAGGGATCATCTAGTCTATGAGGAATGAACTGGCCCCTTTACTGGTTCTAGGAGGCCGGCAGCAGTGTCTAGGAAGGCAGTGATCTCTGCCTGGAGGAACACCTCTACTGACCATTTGGATCAGCTTAGCAGAAGAATAAAAACACAGAGGGATGTTGGTCCTTAGAAAGAAGTTAAAAGTTTTCTGCCTTTCATTCCCACCTCACTCCACCTCTAAAGAGAGGGCATGCTGGACGGGCATGGTCTGGTGGGAGAACATTTTATTAGGCTAAATATGCCTCTCAAGGGATTCTATCTTTTGGATGCCACTGCCTTCCATCCCTAAGAGCCTGAAGTAAGGTTTGACCTAGTGCCTGTTCCCTCTTGGGAAAAGGACCAGGCACTGGTCTCTGACTCTCTTTCCAGATGCCCTGGCTTTTCTGAGGTTGCTTGTTTCCTCAGCAAAGACCTGGTCACCTCTCTCTTTGTCTTCACTAGGTGGAGAAGGGTGGTAGCAGAGGAGAAATTATTGGAGTGTGAGGCTAAAACCCAACCAGGAATATAGTATTCCTTCACAGGTCACTGCCCACTGTGTGTACATTTCCCTCAGGGTCTCAGTGGGTGGGGGCAGCTGGCCAACTCCATGTTCCTAACAGGAATTCCTGCCTCTTCTCTCAATTAACCTGATCAGTTATGTCTCTCTTGATGCCCTTCTCAGCTGAGAAGGTGGCCTTGCAGTCAGGTCAACAACAACAAAAAAACAATAGAAATGCTTCCCTGTAGACCTCCCTGCTGTGTCCCCACCCAGAGTCAGAGCAAAAGACTGTGGAATCCCCCCAGTCTAAGGACCACATCGGTCCCACCCTGCCTCAACTTCCCTACTCCCCACAACCCTCCCTGAGCACCACAGCACTTGTAGGTCTCTATGAGAAAAGCTCTTGTTGTGTTCTGGGGTTTCTGTTTAGTTGTGGCAAAGTACACGTAACATTTACCATCTTAACGATTTCTAAGTGCGCAGGTCAGTAATTAAGTACATTCACATAATTGTGCAATGGATCACCACCATCCATCTCCAGAACTCTTTTCGTCTTGCAAAACTGACGCTCAATACCTATTAAACAACTCCTCATTTCCTTCCTCACCCTAGCCCCTGGCAACCACGATTCTAACTTTATATGAATTTGACTACTCTAGTCACGTCGTATAAACGGAATCACACAGTACTGGTCTTTTTGTAATTGGCTTCTTTCATTTACCATAACGTCCTCAATATTCACCCATATTGTAGCATGTATCAGAACTGCCTACCTTTTTAAGGCTGAATAATAATTTATTGGATGTATATACCACATTTTGTTTACCATTCATCCATTGGTAGACTTGGGTTGCTCCTACCTTTTGGCTATTGTGAATAATGCTGCTATAAACGTGAATGTACAAATACCTCTTTGAGATTCTGCTTTCAATTCTTTTGGATATATATCTAGAAGTGGGATTGCTGGATCATGTGATAATTCTATTTAAAATTTTTTGGGGAACTGCCATTCTATTTTACATAATGGCTGCAGACACATATTTTACCTTTCCACCAACAGTGCACCTAAGTTCCAGTTTCTCTACATCTTTGCCAATACTTGTGTTCTGGGTTCTACATTTATCATTCTTTGTCTATTCTATGAAATAGAATTAAAACAGCTTCACGTTAAAAGGAATTTTCCTATTTTCAAAGCAAAAATATGGCGAACAGGTATGGCTGGTACTTAATTAGCCTCAACTATGTGTCTGGTACTTGACATGCAGTATCTCAGTTAATGATCATTAACAACTCCATGATGAAGAAAGACAGGAAAGTGAATACCTTAAGGCAATACAGTGTACGGTGAAGAGGGATTAAAACCAGAATTTCAGAGCCCACGCACCTAACCTTCTTACTGTATTTCTTCTTTTTGGATATTTCTTACCTCAGCTGCAGTAAATTTTTCCCTTGGCCCAGCTGTAATCCACAGTTTCACCCCAATTAGCTTCTCAGATGTGATTTCATCTTTTAAGCTAGAAATATGATTTTTAAAGTGTTAGATCCATAATTTAAGCCAATTTAGGAATTATTTTAGCCTCTAGACTATATGGAACCCAAAGGCCAGAGAGGCCCAGAGATGAAGGGATTTAGAGGTACCTGGTACAGCCTCTCTCCCAGAGTAAAAATCCTCTCTATAGGCTTGTCCCAGATCAGCCTCTGCTCAAATACTTCCTATTGGCCAAGATGTCCAAATTAAACCATGCAAGATGAAAGTCCTCCAACTACTAATTCAATCAGCTCTGCCATTAGCTGATATGATTACATATCCTTACCCATTAAGAAAAACCATTTACACACACACACACACACACACACACACACACAAAGAGATAATTCTCATCTATCCTTTCCCTAAACTGAAGTACTGACCCAAGTTAAAATATGGAGAAAGACTCTAACCTCTTAAAAAATTGTATCTGTATAATTCGAATAATTTTTTGATTTGTAATTTGGGAGACAATATGCTAATTGTCAATTTTCAAAAGAGATGTTTTTTATAATCTTTTAATTACTTCTGAACAATCTTTATATTGAACTCCTCCTATCTAAACAACTTCTTACATAAGAAAATAAAGACTTTCCAATTATTACCAGCAGGCTATTATTATCACTTAGAAAGGAAAACAATATATATGGTCACCTCTGAATCTTCCAATTACTCCGAAGTCTTTTCTGCATGGATTTATAGCCATTGTTGGTGGTAAATACTTCTTTTTTGTATGCATTGAAAAGAATGGTGCTCCGGAGCTCTTTCTCCATGGTTACCTTATGGAAAAAAGAAGGGATCAGAAAAAGAGAAACAATAAACAATATTCCAAAAATCCTAATGGAATAAACAGTCTTCTAATTTATCAAGAAAGGGCATACAGCTGCAACCTAGCTATGAAATCCCTATGACTCTCGAAGGTTGAGAATGAAAATGCATAATCACAGCTACAGAAACGTTAAGGCCAACTCTGGCTTTTGCCTCCTGTTTCTTGCCCTGGCCATCCTACCAGCTTATTCTCACGACCCTGCCCTGCCATCACCCTACCTTTATGCCCTTAGACTATGTTTCCCACTTGATTTCTCACTGCTAACTACCGTTAAGTGTGGGGCATAGTCTTCTAGATTCTTTTTATACACGTTACCTTACAATTTTTTTATGATATAGGATCCAACACACTTTTTTCACCTAACTTTGTATCTTTCCATGTCAGTACACATGGATCTACCACATTTTTTTAAAACTGCTGCACAATATTGCATTTATGGATGTACCATAATTTAACCAGTCATACAGGTGAACATATTTTTTTTCAAAATTTTTGCTAGTAAAACAATGCTACAAACATCATCCTTAAACATGATATTTTTCTGCACTTTTCATATTTGTAGAATAAATTCCTACCTGCTGAATGGCTAAATAATTTCCAAATTGCCCTCCAAAATTGTATTTTTTAATTCCATTAACACTAATGCATTTGTTTCTATGTAATCCTATTTCTAATCTTGTTCATCTTTGCTAATAAAATAGGCAAAAATAATTTTTAAAAAAGCCCTCATTGTTTTAATTTTCACTTTGAAATTGGTAAGATGGCCATCTTTCACTGTGCATATTGGCCACTCATATTTCTTCTGATTTTCTTGTTCATGTACTCTGTTCATTTTTCTATTGGGTTTAATATTTTTCTAACTGATCATTAAATACTTTCATAAATGTACTTGTCTTTAGACTTAGCTTCTAGTACTTTTTTTTGGTTTGGTTTGGAATTTTGCAGGACATACAGAAGGTTTTAAATTTTACAGAGTCAAAAGTATTAATCTTTTCCTTTCTGACTTCTGGATTGCAGGACATATTTACAAGAGTTTTGCTGTGCTAAGGTTACAAATACATACACCAATTGAAAAGAATGCTTTCTTCTAGTACTTTGTTATGTCAGTTTTTAAGATATAAATTTTGGCCTATTTGGAACTTATTTTGGTGATCAAAATGAGCTTCATTATTGTTCTTTTTTTAATTACTAGAAAGCTGCCTGACACCAAACTACCTTTTCTTTTCTTTTGTTCTAAGATTTTATTTATTTATTTAATGAGAGAGAGAGAGCATGAAAGCGCACAAGAGGGGGACTGGCAGGCAAAGGGAAAGGGAGAAGCAGGCTCCCCAGGAGCAGGGAGCCTCTATGCAGGGCTTGATCCCAGGGTCCCAGGATCGTGACCTGAGCCGAAGGCAGACACTTAACCAACTGAGCCACCCAGGTGTCCCCAAACCACCTTTTCAATGATGATTTGAAATACCACCTTGACTACATAATATATCCCCATAAGTATCTGTATTTGGATCTATTCTGAATTCCATTACATTCTATCTGCATCTAAGTTCCTGCTCAGTTCCATACCATTTTAATTACTACAACTTTATAATATGTTATACTATCTGGTGGTGCTGCAGAGCTAATCCTCCTTATTATCCTTACTTTTTAGAATTTTCCTGCCTAGTCTCACATATTTTTTTATTCCAATTGAACTTTAAAATCTTTTTTTTTTTAAGATTTATTTATTTATTTATTTATTTATTTATTTATTTATTTATTTATTTAACAGAGAGAGAGAGAACACAAGCAGGGGGAGTGGGAGAGGAAGAAGCAGGCTCCTAGCGGAGGAGCCAGACGTGGGGCTTGATCCCAGAACGCTGGGATCACGCCCTGAGCCGAAGGCAGACGCTTAACAAGGCGGACGCTTAACGACTGCGCCACCCAAGCGCCCCTAAAATCATTTTGTCATCTTTAAAAAAAAAAAAAAAAAGGAGCTCATGATTACAGCACCAGGGTCTTTTCACGTTCCAACCGTCCGTGTATACGCTTGTCTTCCCAATGCGTACATACAATATTGTATCCAGCTTTTCCCAGTTTCCTGAAAGAAGTCTTCATGGTCAGGTTAGTGGTTGTACGCTCTCTTGCGTGGTTATGCCATAATGAACTCAACCACCGCCTTCATGGGCATCTTTTCAACGATTTTGCCGTCACAAACAAACTGGAATTTACATACTTCTACTCTTGCCATTATTTTTGCTGTAGGACACATTCCTAAGAACACGATTCCTAGGAAAAGGGTTTGAGACTAAGATGTTAACGATTCCTCGACCAATGCTCTTTCATACTCAGCAAGACGACTAAAAACCCGCCAGGTCGCAGGCGACGGGGATTCGAACCCAGGGCGAGGTTCGGGATCCAGGCCTATATCCGCGGCCCCAGTTTACTATATCCCAACGAATCTCGATTTTCCACAAGACTGGCCCAGAGGCCTCAGGAACAGGCCGGCGAGGCCCTCGCCAGCTCCCAGGCCGCCCCAACGGCTCGACCGGCTCATCCCAGTCGGAGCCCTTCTTACCTGAGGCCCAGTGACCACCATCTTCACCTGACACCGCCCGGCATCCCGCGGCCAGGTATCCAAGGCCTCTTAGCAACGGCGCTGGAGAGGCGGTGCGCCGGGCAGGCGTTCCTGGGGCGTGGACGTACCCCGGAGCAACGTGATGACGACAGAACGAAGGAGCCATTCCGGAGCGACACGGAGAGGAGGTCGGGGGGCGGGGCTAATATGGGACTGTACCATTATGTGGGATGAGGGGTAGACCGAAACAGAACGTGAATTAACTTCATGACAAAGACAAGCCCATCTTGTTTCGTCCTTTAATATCAAGTATTATTAGAGACTGGTAAAAATGGTAGGACCCTAGGGCCCAAACTTCGCTCCGCCGCGAGGGAGAAGAGCGAAGGCTTCCGCCGGGGGGGGGGCGGGGGGATGCCCCAGCCTCGGCCCTAAGGGCGCAGGTGCGGAGAGGAGGGGTGAACCCGGGTGGAGCTCTGCGGCTTCGACCCTACGTCGGGGTGGAGGGATCCAGAGCGCAATTTAGCGGCTTCGTGCCCGGTGTGGAGGGGATTCGGGGCCTTGGGGGCCCAGGAAAGACTTTCCGGGGGAGGGTGGGCAGGTTTAGTGGTGCCAATGGTCACTCGAGATAGTTGGGTCTTCGTTAATTAGCTCTGCATCTCTGAGCGCCACCGTGCCAGGCACGGGATATGGGTGTGAACCCGCCCTCTGGGCCTCCCCAGACCAGGAGTTAGACCTTGACCAGACCCTACAAAACAGTGAAAATGTAAACTGTATTATTAAGGGGGCTGTGAGGGCCCGGAGCTGGTCTGAAAGGCGCCCCGGATGAACAGAGATATGATTGATACTCATTAAGGCAAGGGCTGGAGAAGGAACTGCTATGCCAAAGAGCCAAAGCCACTTAGAGGTTGTCCTGCCATTCCCATCAAAATGAAAAGCCAGGCGCAGGTAACCACAAACAGGCCACCTTTCGCTCCAGGGGAGCGACCCTTGCCTACCCTGAGAGTGTGGACTGCAATGCCACTTCCTCGCCGGTCCAAACCAAGAGCTGAGACATCTGGCAGTTTGGAAACAAACATCCGGAAATGTTTGTTACAATCTCCAATAGGTACAGAGTAGTAGCAGTTTTAGGAGCTTGAAACACACAACTCTTGTTGCCTTTACACAACTGTCACTGCAGAGCTAAAAAATGAAGAGGATGGGAGTTCTCTTCATGGGGATGCTGTATTTTGGTGCAAAATTAATAAAGATGAAAGTGATGTATTCCCATTGGAGAGGGCCACTTGAGGGTTTGGACAGGTCTGGAGTTCCTTCTGCCTGATGTACCGTCAGTGTTTGCTAGAAAACCAAAGGAGGACCTGCGCAGGACCTGCGCAGAGCAGTTCTCCCACTGCTGGAGCCTGCAGGAGAAGGCCAGTTTTAAAATCAGCAGCCATCAAGTTCAGTTGCCAGCTGTGCCTTGTACCAGCTGGGTGACCTTGGGCTAGTTGCTTAACCTCTCCGAATGAATGTTTCTTATCTGTAAAGTGAGGTTAATAATTTCTAAATGCTGGTTTATGGTGAGGATTGTAGATAATGCATGTAAAGATCAGAACGTGCTCAGTAAACCCAGACGAAGCAGGATCAGTTCAACATCATATTCTTCTTCATTTTTATTTTCTATCCTGCTGAAAATTTTGTGACTCTATAGTCTTAGACCACTTGGAAGCATTATGTGTTTCACAACCCATAGCAGGTTGTGTACTTTTCACAGTACTATCATGTTACTGACAATTACACTCTGGCTTTTTGCTTTGGGAAGTTGGGGAATGTGGGCCTCTCCATCATGTTCCACATTTGTCAATTAACAGTTGCTGTTATGATGGAAACCAAATCAGAGTTTCTTTCAAAGTTCTCAGCACATGTCATGAGGTAACAGTAACTTCCTGACCCAGCTTGGATCTCCAGTAGGTCAGTGTTAGTGTCATTGGTGTGTTTTCCATGGTCTTCCAGCATCATCCCCCGTTATTCCTGGGGCAAGGACCTGAGCACGCACACACACACACACACACACACACAAGGAAGAGAGGGAGTGGGGTTAGGAGGAAAAGGCAATAAAATCGCCAGCACACACTGATGTTAAAGTTTTCTCTTTGTCCATACGCCAAAAAGCCGATAAGCCCAACCTGAAGTAGCTGACGAACCACAGGTTTGTGAAAAAAAAGACCCCTTTGCTACTGAAATAAGGCAACATGATCCATCCTACTCGGTTTTGTGGGTACCGTTACCACAGTTGCCACACGAAAGCTTCTAGTCCCTTGAGTCAAAATCTGGCACAGGTGCATCCCTGGGCCACATGCCTGGCCCTCATAGTAGGGGAGGCTGCGAAAGTCAATATCGAGCATTTTCAGCTACCAGAAGTAGAGGTAATTACTGCCCTTCATCAAGGCTCTTGAGCTAGGAGATTCCCTAGACGTAGGAAAGGATTCAGATGTCAGGCAGGCAAACCCAATAACAAATGTCCAATACCATCCACCACAAAGAAAGATACCATCAACAGAGAAAAATAAGAGCATGTTGGGTGATAGCCTACAGGCTTATTACATCTCTGTCATTTTACACATGGAGAGAAAAATCCAAATACCAAGAGGTCCTTCCGCAGAGAGATGCTGTTTGCCTACCCCACGTTTCCCCCTTCTCCCTTGGTATTAGAGCCTATGTTTTTAGGGGTAGTACTATGCCCAGCTCATAACCCACATACCCCAGCCTCCATTACAGGTAGGGGTGGATGGTTAATGAGCCGAGGCCGTTGGTGGGGGCTTCTGGGGAAGCCCTGTAAAGGCACTATTTTGCTCTTCCCTCCTCCTCCCTTTTTCCTTGCCCAGGACACAGAAACAGTGACTAGAGCTCCAGTAACCACTTTGTGGCAATGCAGCAATCCTAATATTGGAAACCAGCTGCCCCGGATGGCAGAGCAGAAATACAGAACACCTCTGAATATCTGAAGACCTGTCCAACCAGCCTTGGACACCTAACAACATTCTTCTTTTATGTGCTGGAAAAATATATGTAACCTTATTTAAGCCATTGTTACGTTGAGTCTCTGTTACTAGCAGCAGAAGGTAAGGAAGGTAATTCCTGAGGGATACCAGCTGTCTTCAGGGGTCATACAAGCACTTCTCTTCTAGTAGTCCAAGATGGCCTCATCCTCTGGCGCATAGGAAAATCCCAGGAATGCACTCGACGCCCCAGAACTGCTGGCCACAGCGTCGGGAGTGCAGCCAATGGACTTGGAAACAGCTTCCTGGGTGAACTCTGGGTCAAAGTGTTTCAAGTCAGCAGGTCCTGCCTGTGAATACAAACCAACAGTGAGATAGGAACATGGGGGTCCAAGCTGCCAAAGGAACTCACAAGCCCTGAGAGGGATGTTAGGCCTCCCTTCCGAGGGCCTCAGGGACACCCACCTTTAGCTGTCACTTATGCACGGGTTTACATTAGTCGTTTTATTGCACGTGGCCCACTAACCACATATCAATTCCTCTAACCTCCTGGCACCCGGCCTGCTCCACACCAGTGCTCAGACAAGTCAAGTCAACGTACACTTACTGAATGCCTAGCAGGCACTGTTCATGGCACTGGAAATACAAGAGAATAAAATGGAGTGGGCCCCTGATTTCATGGAGCCTCTATTATGCAGAGGGTAGGAGGACCGATTCTGAGCATGTACATAAATAGACAAACAGACAATCTGGGGCGTTGATAGGCCGTGTGAAGAAGAGAAAATAAGGCAATATGGTAGAGAGTGACTGGCTGCTTTCGCCGTTTTGGAGGAAGACCTGTGTGTCAGATTTAATGGTCACGAATCCTCCATTTGCCGTCCAGAGGTGGAGTCTGGCTCTCCACACCTTTAACATGGGCTAGCCATGTGACTTGTTTGGGACAATGGGACGTGACCAGATGTGAAGCAAGCCAAGGCTTGAAAAACACACATTGGGAGTTGTTCTCTCCTGCTGCACTTGGAACCCTAGGCCACCATGTGAACAAGCCCAGGCAAGCCCGTTGGGAGTAGGAGAGGCCTCAGAAGGAGAATCCAGTTGCCCCAGCTGTTGGCCAACTGCCAGGCATTTGAGTGAACCAGTTCTAGACGACTGACATGAGAGAGCCCAGCAGAGACCAGCTGGCCTGGCACGGGCCAAAAAAAGTCACCCAACAAACCCATATTATTGGAGTGAAATACAAAATTGTTTCAAGCCACTAGTTTGGGGGGTGGCTTCCTAGGTAGCATGAGCTCAATGAATCAGCCTCTTTATGAAGAAGGCACAGTCTCTGGAGAACACTAGGCCACCTGGGCTTCCTGAAGTGAGCAGGTGAGCCAATGGAAGGGTCCGCATATCTGCTTGAGTATGCAAGCCTTAGACTATAGAACCAAATAGACCATGGTTTCCAGCTTCTCACAAAGGTCACAGGGCACAGTGGTTCCAGCTCAGGGACCAGAGTTCCAAGACCAGAGTATAGATTCTGGCCCTGGCTCTTGATAGCTGTGTGGTCCTAGACAAGACAGATCTTTTCTGTTTTTTACAAATGATATCGTTGCTAAAGATACTTACGCCCGGTCTCACAGGGGTAGCTGACTGAACCAGGAATCCACCCCCGGCATGTCTTAAAGTCCACTCATTGCATTCTGTTACCTCCCTGTCTAGTATTTTTTATATTATTCTCTCTCCAGGGTGTACATTCAATATTACCCTCAGAGTCTTTGTTACACCCCCAGATAAAGAAACTTTTCAGCTACCCGGACTGAGTGTGTCCTACCTGACAACTGTTGTCAAGACTGCTCAAAGAGACATTCATGCACAGGTAATTCATGAAAGGCAAGGTGTAAAATAGCAAATATTGGCAGTGTGGGGGTGTGCAAACTACATGGAGGGAAGCAGCTTGACAGTGCTGGACGCTGCAGGTGGCTGCGAGCCTCCAACGTCTGCTTCAGATGGGGCTCCTTTCATGAATACTACCACCGCTCATTAATCTTAGTGCTAATAACACCAGTAATTAAATGCTAACCACCTTCACTATAAAGGAAATTAAAACAATATGAGATGCCATGTTTTAGTTAACAAAATTGCAAAGCTGAAAACGGTAACAACTGCACACATTGCAGACAGAGGAAGACAAGAATTCCCCAGCAGACCCTGCTGGCAGGAAGTCGATTTTACTCCCCGCCACACAGTTAAGGCAATAGGAATCAAGAGCCTAGGGGATGCCTGGCAGGCTCAGTCAGGGGAACGTGCGACTCTTGACCTCTGGGTCTTGAGTTCGAGACCCACGCTGCGTGTACAAATTACTTAAAATTAAAAAAAAAAAAAAGAAAAAACCCCTAAAAATGTTCACATTCTTTGATCTGGTAATTCTGCACCTGGAATCCATCTTAAGGAAATAATCAGAACTCTGGGCAAAGATACACACTTAAAGGTGTTCGTTGGTACTTTTACAATAAAGAAAGAATGATAATGACCTAAAGTTCACCATTAGGAGCATGGTTAATAAATGATGTCACCAACAGAGGGCTGAAATATTATGTAGCCATTTAAAATGATACTTCTAAAGTTTTATATGATTTTGGGGAAATAATGACATTGTTTCTAGCAAGAAAAGAAAGGTAGGGGAGAAGACACCCTATGTAGAAAGTATGACCTATGTAAAACACATAGAAAAAGACGGGAGGGAACATGGCAGTGGCAGTTTCTCTGGCAGTGAGATAATCAGCTTTTCCTCCCTGCTGCTTTAAACTCTGTTTTACACACTTTCTATAATGAATACATGTCGTTTTTATTATGAGGAGAAAAAAAGCTAAACACAGAAAAAGATATTTTTACAGGGCTTGGTTCCATCTGGGTGTGCTATGTGACAGAGGAGTTTATTTACTTATATTTTTATTTTTTTTTAATATTTTATTTATTTGACAGAGAGAGTGAGAGAGCACAAGCAGGGGGAGCTGCAGGCAGAGGGAGAGGGAGAAGCAGGCTTCCCGCTCAGCAGGGAGCCCGATGCGGGGCTTGATTCCAGGACCCTGGGATCACGACCTGGGCCAAAGGCAGACACCCAACTGACTGAGCCACCCAGGTGCCCCTATTTACTTATTTTTTTAAGACTTTATTTTTAAGTAATCTCTACACCCAACATGGGACTCAAACCTACAACTCTGAGATCAAGAGTTGCATGCTCCACTGACTGAGCCAGCGAGGAACCCCCAGAGAGTGCTTTAAACAGTGTAAAGGGCCCTGCAATGAACGTTATTGGTGCTGAGAATGAAGGGAGGGGCAGCGTGGCTCATACACAGAGCTGGACTGGCAGTCCAGACTTCTAGAGTCTAGACCCCGTTTTGCCTCTACCTTACTGTGTGGCCTTGGGCCCTTGGTTTTCCCACCTCTAGAAAGAGAGTTGGCCCAGATCCCCTCCAAGCTCCCACCAGCCCCAGAAATCCAGAATCTGGAACACAGTGACCTCTTACCACATTTGGGTTGAAGGGTGGAGTCAGCCTCTTGTGGTACAAGTCATCCCAGTTTATGGGGCTGAAGAATACATGGTTCTTTATCTCAAGCTGCAGGAAGAAGGTGCTGATCACAAGTAGCCCTCCCCACAGCACTCCTCCCCACCCTCACCCTCCACCCCCCATGCGCGGGAGCTCCAACTCTACTGGCAAATGGCTGTCAAGCCCTAAAACGTTTATTGGGAAAGTAACTTGTACTACCAGCTGTTTTCCTGGGACAAAGGGCTGTTGTGCAGCCAGGCCTCTTCCCTTCTCCATCATCTAGATCCCAAACCCTTCTCCCCCACAGCATTCATTTATTCCTCAACTATTTACTGAGCACCTACTCTATGCCAGCACCACAGGACGCTGTGGTGGTATGTCAATGAACAAGATTGCAGAACCCGCCTCTGGGGTCCCCAGGGGATCCTGCCACTCCACCCAGCTGCCTCAGTGCATCTTAATTCTTCTAGAATGCAAACCAGAGAAATAGACCACATAGCTCAGTAAAGAAAGTGAAGGAAATAAAGCCCCAAGAAAAGCTGCAGGTTCCTGGAGACTCAGAATTTAAGACTCAGCCCTGGGCCTGATTCACTACTTATTTCCTAATGTAAGCCAATGTCAGCATCAAGTTCCTCCTATCCCAGCAGGATCCTCTCTATCTGTGTTTTGCAAGGAATGATTCTCCAGCTCCCTACATCAGAACAGCTCCCCACCCCATGCCCTGTGTGATTGTTCAAAAGTCAGATCCAAAATATCTTGAATGCCCAAGAAATACATAACACTGGTTGCCTTTAAATTAAGGAACTGGGGGACTAGAAGGACTTCCCTTAATATCCTTTGAATTTTTATCTATTGGAATATATACCTTATTTGAAAAATCATACATATTTTTTACGATGAAAATTTCCACTTGGACGAAGGGGACCAGTCTTCATGAAAGTTCCCTTCTTTAAGCTGCCCAGGATGGGTAGGCAAATGCCCTAAATGTTGTTACACTTCACAGTATCCAGCATGTGGGGCTGTGGGTACCAACACTTAGCACTGGCCTAAGCGCTTTGCATATATTAATTCATGTGATCTTTATAGCAGCTGTGAGCTAGGTGTTATTATTGCAGATGGGGAAACTGAAGCTTACAGAGAGAAGTTATGCAATTTTCCCAAGGTTCTGCAACCAGGAAGGACTAGGAAGGTGGAGGAGGGATCAGAACCCAGGTAGTCTGTCTCATAGTCCGTGCATCGCAACCACTCTGCTAGAAGAGAAAGCAAACTTCCAGGGAGAAAAGCTGTATGATCTTCCTTTCATAAATTCAAATTATCTTTTGTTGACTAGAGACTGTAAGATTATTTTCCAAGGGCTACTTTAATAAAAAAGAAAATCACGAACTCATTATAGGAATCGATAGCGAATTACTCATCTCTATAACCCGAATGTCCAGCCTGGCACTGGCAAAAACCAAGTCCAGTCCTCTCTCTGCACAGAAACCAGAGGAATTTCTTAAAACTGAAACTGGGTCTTGCCATAGCCCCACTCAAAATCCGCCAAAGTGGACCACTCTTCTTGGTCCTGCCACAGGACTTTTGCACATGCTGTGCCCTGTGTTGTCACCTCCTCAGAGTGGACCTCCCTTACCATGCCAGTGTAAATTCACTCCCTCCCATTATTGTCTGTCTTGGCTTGTTGTTCATTCATTTCCTGGTACCTGTCACACTCTGCAATAATTATATACCATAAAGTTTGTTTATTGTCTGCCCTTCCCCAGTCAACTTAGTAAGGGCAGAGACCCAGCCATTGAATTGCTAGAACCTAGCTCAATGCCTGGCACATAGTAGGTGCTCAGTAAACATTGGCTGAATAAAAGAACTGGACTGAAGGAAGTAATCAAGCAGTAGCAGCTGTGAATTTCCAAATGAAGGAGTTTGCAAGGCCTGGTTTTAGAGGGCAGCCAGACGCACACCACTGTACTTCTAAGCTGCTTCTGCAGGTAGCTGAGCCCCCCGTCAGGGACCAGTGTTCCACTGGCAGTTCACTTACAAAGTCTGATTTGGAGCCCAGCCGCTGCCTCTGGTCCTTGTGGAGAAGGCCTTGCAGGAGGTCACAGGCAGCCACGGTCTGGCCCCCGGGGATCCGTAGTGGCTGATACAGAATGTTCTCATACATCTGGGACATGTCTTGGCTGTAGAATGGTGGCTGATGAGAGAGAGAGAGAAGCTGGAGGCTCATCCATGCTAAAGGGGGGAAAGGTCTCAGGGAGACTTGGAGCAAAGCCAGGTAATGGAAGGATTCCGCCAGACCGTGTCTTGTGCAATGGCTCATGTCGCAGTCTGGAGAGAGACACAGAGCTCGGCTTCTGGCACAGGGGAGAGGGCTGCTGGGAAGGCTGAGGGGAGACCTCCCAGGAGCATCCCCTATCCAGCTCTCTTTACCCAGCTTGGGCACCAACTCTGCACTTTGCGAAGTGAACATTCATCCTTCCAGCCCAGCGTCACAGCCGTCTTTGGAAACGGGCAGTCATTTGTTGGTTAAGACAAGGCTCAGAGAGATGAAGTCGCATGGCCAGGAACAGACCCAGGCCCCCATCCATGCCCAGAGCCTCCTCTTTCCTGAGGCTCTTCATCCCACCTCCTCCGCTGGCTCTTCCTTTTCCTGACTCCACGGAGCCCATTCTTTCATATCCCCCACGCTCTGTCGGCGAAGCCACCCCAGAGCAGCACGTAAGCTGGGGGGAGCCTCCACAAGCCACCGGCACCAAGACCTTTCTGGGCCTCAGTTTCCCTCTCAGTAAATAAGAACAAATCCATCTCCTACAGTGGCAGCCTCAAAAGTCTGTTTCTAGGTGTCAAAGGAGTAACGTATGAGATGGTGGGGTGTAAAGTGCTGAACTAACGTTATGGAAAAAACATACATAATCCTCACATCCTCTTTTTGCGCTTGGACTAGAGAGATGGCTCATTCGGTTCCTTGAAAAGCCTGAGGAGGCCACACAGGGAGAGATCCACCCCACGTCTTCCCAGAGCCGCATGTCCCTTGCAGATGGCTACGCCCCACTCACCAGGCCTTGCAGCATCTCGTAGAGAACTGCCCCCAAGCACCACCAGTCCACTGCCCGATCATAGGGCTCTTTACGAAGCACTTCTGGAGCCAAGTACTGTTGAGGAGAAATACACTTCTCTGAAAGGCACTCGGCCTCAGTCTCCCCAGTTGTAAAACAGGGCACTTGGAAGAACATTTCACCAGGGGTTGACCCTGCTATGATATTCACTTGGCCGTGCGTATGTTCAATCAGCATCCATTTGCCAAAGGCCTACTCTGTGCGTGACCCTTTGCCAACATGCTGGGGACAGAGGGGAGATCAGGCAGGACTGCCTTGTACAGTTATATAAATGACATGCCGTACAAAAGTAGCAGCCAAAAGGATACAGGGAGATGTAAGCCCGGCTGCGATCAACTCACCAAGCCACAACCCTAGTATAGGGCTATATCTGGAACTTTATTAATGTTTCATAGAGTAACTTTTTCTAATTAATGTGCCCAAGGGGGTGCCTTTATCTAATTTGCACAAAAGCATCCAGTTGGTGTCCTGGGAATAGGAAAGCCCTGTGAGTACTCACAGTGCACTGGGGAGACTAATGGTGAAGTGTAAGTAAATGTGGCCCATCCTTGTACTGGAAACCTCAGTGACAGAGAGATGGATAGGAATCAGGAAAGAGGAGGCGACACTTGAGTTCATATTGACAGATAGATGCATGCTGCAGAGCTGTGCCTTCCAACAAGAAGAGGACCTGAGGCAGAACTGTGCTTTCTGTCAAACCCAAGGGCTTGGTGACCCCTTAGCCTGGCATCTCTGCCACTAAGGAAAGAGGTCTCAGCAGCTGACAAAGCCATTTTGAGAGACTGTGAGTCTGGGGGAGGGCGGGTAGTTACCCAGACCTGAGCCCTATGTAGGGCTCATTTAACCTCCCAGAACCTTGATTTCTTCCTCCATAAAATGGGGTTGTAGGATCCCTCCCTGGGGGCTGTTTTAAGGCTATCTGCTAATCTAGGTGTAATATGATATGTGTGTAGGCCTTGAACAATGGAAGCAACCATGGGTACTCTTGTCTGTGCTTCCTGGCATCACAGCAGTGGCTGAGTTATGGAAGAGATGACGTGCTGGGGCCCCACGTCTCCTACACAATCCAGTGTGTCCTATGCCCTGCTCCTAGCCGCTGGCATTGTCCAAGGAAGGGATGGCTGGGTTGTCAGGCTTTGGGACACCAGTCTGTCCAGCGGACACCTGCCATTTGCAAACACAGACAACGGCTCCTGCTCAGAGAGATCACCAGTCCATCAGCCACCCCAAAACCAAATGGAGCAGGCCCAGCTGAGATCGGAGATCCAGATTTTCTGGCATACAGAGAACAGAGCAGCTAAAGTCCTCTCCCATGCCAGATCAGGAGGAGCTTCCCAGGCCTGCAGCCTCTGCCTCCCAGCCCCCACCCAGATACCTGTCAACTGGGAGCCCCTTTGGGTCCAAGGTCCAAGGGTCAACACTGGTGGGAGTCCAAGGAAAGATTTTCACTGCAAGGCTACGGGGAGGCCTTGGCAGGACACAGACACGTAGGAATTACTGCTGAGACCCACAGATTTTAGCCCCGCCAGGCTCTTGGCGGTTGGAAGAGGGGAGTGGACTAGCGTTTTACACTTGCAAGCCCTGATCTTAACTGTCAGGCCAAGCCCTCCTGTAGCACGTGGACTTCACCCTGTAGGGCAGGCTGTCCAGTATGGCAGCCACCTGTCGCACGTGGCTACCGAACGCTTGCAATGAGATTGAGCTCAGTTGAGGTGGACCGTAAGTGTAAAATCCACTCTGGATTTCAAAGACTTAGAAGAAAAGAATAAACTATCTCAACAATTTTATATTGATTGTATGTTGTAATGACAATATTTTGTATCTATTGGCTTAATTAAAATATATTATTAAAATGCATTCCACCTGTTTCTTTTTACTTTTTAAATGTGGCTGCTGGGAGACTTTACATTGAGCGTATGGTTTGCATGGCACTTTCTCCTACTATAGACCGCATTGCTGCACAGCTTCACCAGCAATGCAGTCTATATATATATATATATGCCCCCATTACACAGAAGGGAAAACCGAGGCAGAGTGCACAGCCAGGTCAGCGCAAGGGCTCGGGTGACAGGAGGGAGCCTCCCTGCCCCCGGTGTAGCCTGTTGGCTCTAAGCAGGAGTTGAAGCTCAACCACTCATGACCTGGCCTCTGACCTCTCCTACCAGGTTTGGCTTACCTCAGGGGTGCCACAGAATGTGGATGTGGTCTCCTCAGGCTCTACACCTTCCTTGCAGAGGCCAAAATCCGTCAGCACCACGTGTCCCTGCAGAGGAGGGTGGGCGGGGGCTGGAGGGTGACCTAAGCTAAAGGTATGGCCAGGCCTAACCCCAAAGCCCAGGTGCTTCACCCCAGGATAGTAGCTGTGGGGTCTTACGCCTCTGGCACAGGCTCTAGGTTCCACTTAGAGACCCACAGCTCCTAGACTGGGTGCCAGGAGCAGTACAAGGGGCAAGGTGGGGGGATAGCGTTGCACTGTCTGCTCCCCCCAGCTTATCACAGACTTAGACCCATGCCCTACAACATGGCAGCTCCATGAATGTCCTTGCTGGAGGGGACTGATGATGGCAGCTCCCTTGACAGAGGGCTGGCGGTTGAGAAAGGAACCATATCTTGTGGCAGCTGGCAGGTGGGCGGCTGGTGGAGATCGTGGGGTGAGTGGATACTGTGGGGCTCTGCTCAGATCCCCCCTTTAGAAGCAGTCATGCCCATCCCCCCTCCCCAACTTCTGGCACATAGCGCTCACCCAAAGTTATGCCCCTCCCAAGGACCAATCGACACTCAATGACCGGTCGATGCAGGGGCACAAAAGCCCAGCCTCCTTGCCTCAACTTGGAACGGTTCTAAAGAGTTGCCCCAGCTTGGGCCCTCCCCACCCCTGTAAGATCAGCCAAGGCCTCCTCATTTGCAACCGCAATGCAGGTGGGCTTCCTCCTCCGCCCAATCTTGCCTCCTCATCCCCTTAAAACTGGATCTCTAAAGAGCATTCCCAATAACCATCTGCACTCAACACTCCAGCTCTTTCCAGGGGACCTAGTCTGAGACATGGAGAGACTACAAAGTCCAAGAGCCTCCACCTGGCTCCACTCCTGCCCCCGCAGACCTCGTACACACACACATGCACATACATGTGCACACATACTCGGATGCATCCCTATCCATATGGACACAGGTACAATGCTTGCACACACACTCCTAAACACACAGCACATATGTGCAGCTATGCACACGCACATGCACACGCACACACACAAACACACACACACACCAACCTGGCAGTCCAAGAGAATGTTCTCTGGTTTCAGGTCCCTGCAGAAAACAAGAGAAAAGAGCACTGTGATGTCTTACTTAGTGAGGAGAGCCGGGAACCCGGGTCCTGGCAGGAGGACTATTCCTGGAGGCTCACGGAGATGTGGAGGGAGAGCCCAAGGAGAACGGGCACTTGATCCCAGAAAGGAAGCTCCTAGTCTACTCCCACTGCTTGGCCATCCTCCTCACACAGAGGGCCACGTTCACCAGGACCTCGGGGGCCACAGAACCCCTGGCATTTGTGGCAGAAGGGCCAGGCCTGGCTCGGAGCCACAGGTGGGCCTCACCTGTAAATGACATTGAGGGAGTGCAGGTAGCCAATGGCGCTGGCCACCTCGGCAGCATAGAACCGGGCCCGGGGCTCCAGGAAGCGGCGTTCCCGCTGCAGGTGGAAGAAGAGCTGGAAGGGGAGGAGATGTGTGAGACGGTCTCTGGGTGGGGGGCTCCAGCTCCTAGAGCGCAGAGTGTGGGGCGACAGGCCGAGTCACCTGCTCTCTGAGCTGCAAGGTACTCCGACGGAAAAGACTTGCTCGGGGTGTCTGGGGGTCCCAGTCGGTTAAGCATCTGACTCTTGATCTCAGCTTAGGCCTTGATCTCAGAGTCGTGAGTTCAAGTCCCACGTTGGACTCTATGCCTACTTAATAAAAGGGGGGGGCATGCCGGCCCCCACCCTAGAGAGCAGTCGGGTGTCCAAAGTGTCAGCAGGAGAGCTTAATCTGCATGAATTGAGCAGCCACTGGGTTCCAGGCTCAAAGCCAGACCCTTTCAGGTCTCTTATCTCATTTAATACCCATGACTACCCTTAAGGCATCAAATATGATGCCAGTTTCACCTAGCAGGAAACTGGGAGGGGTCAGGCGGCTTGCCCAAGGCCATGTAGCTCATCACTGCCAGAGCTGCCACTCGAGCCCGGGTCGCTCAAAGATGCACTTTTCCTCCCCCCTAGACAGTAAGATGCTCATAGCTGTCCAACTGAGCCCAGCCTAGGTCTGCCCCTGGGCCAACTGCTTTCATCTATTTTGTTGGCCTTGGAAAGGCCTTTATCTCTACCAGGGGACTTAGGGATCCAGAGCAAACACTCCCCTCTTGGTGTCAGGCCAAAAGTCATGAGATCACTGGGTTCGATCTGGGGTCACCTGCCCAGAGAGACACAGTGAAGTCCAGGACGGAGCCCAGCTTATCCCCACTGTGCTTCTGGGTCACACGTGGCCTCGGGTCTCTGTTTACCACAGGGACCAGTCACCCCCACCTAGTGGCCTGTGGTATAAAAAGGGGACATTGGGATGTTCACCCCAGAGCTCCACGAACACTGACCTTGCCCAGGTGCACTCCAGTGAGTCTGGGCAGCCTTGCATGGGGCAAGTCAAGAAATGCTACGGCTGGGAGCCAAACAGACTTGCCTTCAAATCCTGGCTCTGTCAGGGGCGGGCTGGGGGGCCTTGAGCAAGGGAGTTACCTCCTGAGCCTCAGTTTTTCAGCTACAAAATGGGTCTGTTGTGAGGATGAGGTGAGATCAGTCCAGAATCTGGTACACACTGGGCCTGTAAGAGTCCGGCCCAGGGAAGCCTCCCTAGGGGTCCACCCACCTCTCCCCCGTTGACATAGTCGAGCACGAAGTAGAGCTTCTCGGGCGTCTGGAAGGAGTAGCGCAGGCCCACAAGGAAGGGGTGCTGCACGTTCTTCAGAAGCACGCTGCGCTCCGCCATGATGTGGTTCTGCTGTGGAGTCATAGGCAGGGGCCCATGTCATAGCCCACCGCAGCCCCTTGTACCCTGGCACAGACTCACTCATGGGGGTTGCCCTGCCCAGGACCTTCTCATGCCCCTGCTCAAATACCCACCGTGGCTCCTTAGTGCCGTCAGAGCCAGGCTCCTTGCCTAGTAGCCAAGATTCTGAATGGTCAGCCTCATCCCGAGCCACGTAGGTGCAGCTGCAGCCCCCGGGTCAGAAACCCCTGTCCCCCTCCGCCCCGGGCAATAAGGAAAGCATACGTGATTACTGCATACAGGGAGCCACATTCATGCTTTTGTTCACGCTCTTTTTCCTGCCTGGATGCCCTACATTAGAGGCCAGCTGCCAGGCCACCCCCTTCCTAAAGACCGCCCCTATCTGCCCTCAGGATGTCCTTGTTAACTTTAATTCCCTAGCCTGAGTCCTCTGATTGAGAAGTCAATCCTCTCTCGGGGTCTGCTCTATCCCCCTCAGGGGGGGTGGAGTTAAAGAGACTCAAGTCAGCTGAAGAACTAGAACTCCAGCGTGGCTGTGGCTTGAGGGGCCTTTGGAGAGTAGAAAGTGGCTCCAACACCACACATCCAGAGAGGCTGGCAGCTAGACAGGGCAGGGGGCTTGTCGGCCATGGCGCCCTGAATTTCCCAGGGGAGCACGGAGGCCTGGGCCGGGGTCCTCCCGACGGCCCTGTGGGTGAGCCTGTTGGCCTGGCTTCCTTGAGAAGCACCGTCAGCACCCTCGGCCCTCCGTCTGCTATGACCCAGAGCTGCGCCCAGGCCCAGGGGTCCTTCAGAGCTGGGACCCATCTGGGAAACCACCTGAGGCTGGGGTCGAGAAGCAGGAGGGGAAATGCCTGAGCACAAGCTCTGGTACCTCTTTCTTCTTTAAGATGGACTTCTTCTGCAGCACTTTCACTGCGTAGAACGTCCCGTCAGACTTGTGCTTGGCCAGCAGGACCTGTGCAGAAGCACAAACGCAAGGCCCCGCGGGGGGGACGACTCCTCTGAGCTTCGGATTTCCCCATCAGCCCCTAGCTCTGGCCCCGAGTCTGTGATTCTGCAGGTTTGCGAGCTCCCGCTTTGCACACACAAGCCACAGGCAGAGAGTGGAGGAGGCCGGGGAAGGGAAGACCCACGCCTCCCAACTCACTGTGTCACTCACCTTCCCATAGCTCCCTTTGCCAATGACTTTCAGGAAGTCAAAGTCGGTGGGCCGGGCACTGGGGGGAGGGGGAAGAACACAGGTCAGCATTTGTGAACTTGGGAAACCTGGCTCCTGAGGTCAAATCCAGGCTTCTCTTTAACTTAGAAGCTGGGGAATAGAGGGAGCTTTCCAAGAGCCAAGGCTCCTCACCACTGAAGCATGCCATGTTCTCCCAGCCAAGTGGGCTTGGAGGACTGGCTCCTGCCCCTGGGGATCCATAGTCGAGTAACCAACAGGCAAGTTGGGAAGAAAACCAGACGCAACTGAAGGCAAGAAATTTGGCCTCCAAACCTGAGAAGGGCCTGAAAAGTAGGGAATTGCTAACAACGCAGACTTAGGGGGGCATTTCAGGCATGCGACTCAGCATGGGCAAAGGCTGGGGAATTAGTGGGAGATAAAGCTGGGGGACGGTTCTGGGTCCCAGGGGGCAGAGGGTCTTGACAGTAGACCAGAGAACTTGGATCAGATTCCCAAGGAGAGGGCAGTCAGGTATGAGGAAAGCCAGAGAGGAAAGTTGCTTGAGGGACCAGAACTCACTTTGGGTTGGCTGAAGGTCCCAGGTTGATGTTCCCATTGGCCCTTGAGGGCTAAAGACATTTACAGAAAAGTTAGTGAGATCAGCAGTGACTGTGTCTTAGGATCCTCGGCTCCCTGCTTTCCCCTTGCCTAGGCCCCGCTCCCTTCTCTACTAGCCTGCCTGCTTCCTCCTTCCTTCTTTCCACCGGTCTACCAACCCACCCAACCACCCACCACCTCATCTGCTTCTCCTAACACCCCATTTTTTTCTTGAAGCTCTTGCCCAACTCTGTGCCCTGTTTACCCTGCAAACAGCCCACTTCCGTGGGCTCAGTGACCTAGTCCTGCTCTAGGTGGGCCCACCAGGCTGGCCTGAGCTTCCACCGATTTCCCCTGGCGGAGGAAGTGAGCCCCCTGGTGGTGGGTAGGGGAACCAAGACCCGCTCACCTGAGGACTCGGGGTCCCGGCTGGGCTAGAGTCCATTCTATAGCAGTGATCAGATGGGCTCTGGGGACACAAGAGGGACCAGGCATGAGAGAGCTGTTGTTGGGGAAGGAGGATCACCTGTCTAAGGCTTTAGGCACTGCCGCACTCTCCACCCCTCCCCAACCCCATGTATCTGCCAGTCTGAGCATCTCCTACCCGAGGCCAGTGACCCCTGCAAGGGACAAGAACTGATGTACCCTGGACCCAGCCTCTCTAATCAAACATCTCAAGAGAGAGCCAGGGAGAATGGCCAGGGGTATGCCTCCCAGGCTGAATCTTTTCAAGGGTTGGGGACTGCCAGTACGCCAAGATCCCTGTGAGCCAGGCAGCTCCGGAAGTCCAGGATGGCCGGGGCTGGAAGGCTGGGCTCCCCAGGCTCCCAGACAGGCATAGGCAAGCCTGAATTCCTATGGACAGCCCTGAGCTGGGATCTGTGTTGTGTTGACTATTATCTCCCTGCCACATGGACATCTACTTAATGCCCCCAGAATGGCAGCTGCCCTGGGCGCCTGGGGCCAGAGCCATGAAGAGATGACCCAAGCCTGACTAGTGTCTGTTTGAGATCAAACAGTGAAGAGTGTGACTAGCTGGTCTGTGCAGTGAGGAGCACAGTGTCTTTCCTGCTCCTGGCCTGCAGGGTGAGGGAGGCTGGCGTGTCCAGGCCCTGGCTCCAGGATGCCCACGGCACGCCCCTGCTTGGGAGGCCAAGGCTAAGAACTGAGATCCCACCTAAGAACCCAGTTGCTCACAGGGGCTGCAGGTACTGTACATCCCAGGACCTGCTGGGGGCCTACGCTACAGCCTAGCCTCTCTGGGTAAAAACCACCCATCTTTACAAGGGAGGATCCTAGAGCAACCACCCCCACGGCATTCTTGGGTGCTGACAAAGTGACCCCAGGGAAAAGGAGGGAACCCCTTAGCCCAGGCTGCTCCAAAAGGCCCAGACCTGTGGGGCCCCGGGAGAACGAGTTGCAGAACTGCCTGGGTAGGAGTGTAGCCTGGCTTCAGCCAGTGCCCCATGGTCCGTGCTCCCCCGGGGGGGGGGGGGCCCAACGCTGCCACACCCTCTCCTGGGCTGGCCCCATAGGCCCTTTTGCCAGGCCCTGGCCTCTCCGGCCCCACATACCTGCGCAGCCTGAGGAGAGGCCACTGAAAGAACCAGCAGTTGGAGCCGGAGGATAGGCCGTGGACAAGAGAGCCTCTCTCTGTTCTCCCAACAAGGGCCGAAGTGTCTGTGCCTGGCGCTGGCCCGGCCCCAGCACCCAGCTCAGAGCTCCCAGCAGCCGCAGCAGCAGCAAGGGGGCTGTTGATGTCACGTGGGATCCAGCAGAGCTTAAGATGGGACCAGAGACCTCTGTTCCCTCGGGGACATCGCCTCCCCCTGGGGGGTGGGTGGAAGGGGGTGGGCAATAGCTGCAGGAATGCCCTGTTGACGCTTGGGGCTTGTTGGAGTGTGTGCGATTGTGGGGCTCAGGCTGCGTGTGTGTGTGTGCGTGTGCATGCCTGTGTGTGTGTGTGTGTGTACAGGTGTCTTGTGCACAGATGTGCTTGTGTGTCTGGTGTATCAGTGTGTCCCCGCGTGTCGAGGCTTTTGTGTGTGTGTGAGCCTATGTGTAGATGACTGATGTGTTCTGCTTGTGCGTACCAGTGTGACTGTGTATTGAATTCTGTCAGTGTGTCCAGTGTGTCTATGCCTCTGTAACTGTGTTCTCATTGTGTGTAGAGATGGGCTTCTGGATATTTGCAGATGACACTACAGATAAAAGATTAGTATCCAAGATCTACAAAGAACTTCTCAAAATCAATACACGGGAAACAAATAATCAAATAAAAAAATGTGCAGAAGATATGAACACTTTTCCAATGAAGACATACAAATGGCTAACAGACACATGAAAAAATGTTCAAAATCATTAGCCATCAGGGAAAGTCAAATCAAAACCACATTGAGATACCACCTTACGCCAGTTAGAATGGCAAAAATTGACAAGGCAGGGAACAACAAATGTTGGAGAGGATGTGGAGAAAGGGGATCCCTCCTACATTGTTGGTGGGAATGCAAGTTGGTACAGCCACTTTGGAAAACAGTGTGGAGGTCCCTTAAAAAGTTAAAAATTGGGGGCGTCTGGGTGGCGCAGTCGTTAAGCGTCTGCCTTCGGCTCAAGGCGTGATCCCAGCGTTCTAGGATCGAGCCCCACATCAGGCTCCTCTGCTGGGAGCCTGCTTCTTCCTCTCCCACTCCCCCTGCTTGTGTTCCCTCTCTCCCTGGCTGTCTCTCTCTCTGTCAAATAAATAAATAAAAATCTTTAAAAAAAAAAGTTAAAAATTGAGCTACCCTATGATCCAGCCATTGCACTACTGGGTATTTACCCCAAAAATACAGACGTAGTGAAAAGAAGGGCCATATGCACCCCAGTGTTCAAAGCAGCATTGTCCACAATAGCTAAATTGTGGGAGGAGCAGAGATGCCCTTCAACAGATGACTGGATTAAGAAGATGTGGTCCATATATACAACAGAGTATTACTCAGCCGTCAGAAAGAATGATTACACAACATTTGCAGCAACATGGACGGGACTGGAGGAGATTATGCTAAGTGAAATAAGTCAAGCAGAGAAAGACAATTATCTATGGTTTCACTCATTTATGGAACATAAGAACTAGGAAGATCGGTAGGAGAAGAAAGGGAAGAATGAAGGGGGGGTAAACAGAAGGGGGAATGAACCATGAGAGACTGTGGACTCAAACTGAGGGCTTCAGAGGGGAGTGGGTGGGGGATTGGGATAGGCTGGTGATGGGTAGTAAGGAGGGCACGTATTGCATGGAGCACTGGGTGTTATATGCAAATAATGAATCATGGAACATTACATCCAAAACTAGGGATGAACTGTATAGTGACTAACATAACATAATAAAAAATTATTATTAAAAAAAAAGAGATGGGCTTCTGTGTAGTCAGTGTGTCAGTGTGTATCTTTATATATGTTAATGCATTACACGGGTGTGTGTCAGTGTGAGTCTGTGTGTGGGAATCTACATATGTGTCTGCAGACGAGTCTAGGGGTCTATTAATACATGTGTAACCACCTGCGTAGATATAGTTTGTTGTGTGTCTGTTCATCTTGGTGTATATCAGTAAGTGTGTGTGTGTGTGTGTGTGTGTGTGTGTGTGTGTGTGTGT
>NW_024424675.1:31765102-31812947 GCF_017311325.1 Ursus maritimus | reverse complement strand
GGACAAGAGAGCCTCTCTCTGTTCTCCCAACAAGGGCCGAAGTGTCTGTGCCTGGCGCTGGCCCGGCCCCAGCACCCAGCTCAGAGCTCCCAGCAGCCGCAGCAGCAGCAAGGGGGCTGTTGATGTCACGTGGGATCCAGCAGAGCTTAAGATGGGACCAGAGACCTCTGTTCCCTCGGGGACATCGCCTCCCCCTGGGGGGTGGGTGGAAGGGGGTGGGCAATAGCTGCAGGAATGCCCTGTTGACGCTTGGGGCTTGTTGGAGTGTGTGCGATTGTGGGGCTCAGGCTGCGTGTGTGTGTGTGCGTGTGCATGCCTGTGTGTGTGTGTGTGTGTACAGGTGTCTTGTGCACAGATGTGCTTGTGTGTCTGGTGTATCAGTGTGTCCCCGCGTGTCGAGGCTTTTGTGTGTGTGTGAGCCTATGTGTAGATGACTGATGTGTTCTGCTTGTGCGTACCAGTGTGACTGTGTATTGAATTCTGTCAGTGTGTCCAGTGTGTCTATGCCTCTGTAACTGTGTTCTCATTGTGTGTAGAGATGGGCTTCTGGATATTTGCAGATGACACTACAGATAAAAGATTAGTATCCAAGATCTACAAAGAACTTCTCAAAATCAATACACGGGAAACAAATAATCAAATAAAAAAATGTGCAGAAGATATGAACACTTTTCCAATGAAGACATACAAATGGCTAACAGACACATGAAAAAATGTTCAAAATCATTAGCCATCAGGGAAAGTCAAATCAAAACCACATTGAGATACCACCTTACGCCAGTTAGAATGGCAAAAATTGACAAGGCAGGGAACAACAAATGTTGGAGAGGATGTGGAGAAAGGGGATCCCTCCTACATTGTTGGTGGGAATGCAAGTTGGTACAGCCACTTTGGAAAACAGTGTGGAGGTCCCTTAAAAAGTTAAAAATTGGGGGCGTCTGGGTGGCGCAGTCGTTAAGCGTCTGCCTTCGGCTCAAGGCGTGATCCCAGCGTTCTAGGATCGAGCCCCACATCAGGCTCCTCTGCTGGGAGCCTGCTTCTTCCTCTCCCACTCCCCCTGCTTGTGTTCCCTCTCTCCCTGGCTGTCTCTCTCTCTGTCAAATAAATAAATAAAAATCTTTAAAAAAAAAAGTTAAAAATTGAGCTACCCTATGATCCAGCCATTGCACTACTGGGTATTTACCCCAAAAATACAGACGTAGTGAAAAGAAGGGCCATATGCACCCCAGTGTTCAAAGCAGCATTGTCCACAATAGCTAAATTGTGGGAGGAGCAGAGATGCCCTTCAACAGATGACTGGATTAAGAAGATGTGGTCCATATATACAACAGAGTATTACTCAGCCGTCAGAAAGAATGATTACACAACATTTGCAGCAACATGGACGGGACTGGAGGAGATTATGCTAAGTGAAATAAGTCAAGCAGAGAAAGACAATTATCTATGGTTTCACTCATTTATGGAACATAAGAACTAGGAAGATCGGTAGGAGAAGAAAGGGAAGAATGAAGGGGGGGTAAACAGAAGGGGGAATGAACCATGAGAGACTGTGGACTCAAACTGAGGGCTTCAGAGGGGAGTGGGTGGGGGATTGGGATAGGCTGGTGATGGGTAGTAAGGAGGGCACGTATTGCATGGAGCACTGGGTGTTATATGCAAATAATGAATCATGGAACATTACATCCAAAACTAGGGATGAACTGTATAGTGACTAACATAACATAATAAAAAATTATTATTAAAAAAAAAGAGATGGGCTTCTGTGTAGTCAGTGTGTCAGTGTGTATCTTTATATATGTTAATGCATTACACGGGTGTGTGTCAGTGTGAGTCTGTGTGTGGGAATCTACATATGTGTCTGCAGACGAGTCTAGGGGTCTATTAATACATGTGTAACCACCTGCGTAGATATAGTTTGTTGTGTGTCTGTTCATCTTGGTGTATATCAGTAAGTGTGTGTGTGTGTGTGTGTGTGTGTGTGTGTGTGTGTGTGTGTGTAGGGGGCTCGTCTATAAGAAGACATGCTCCCTGGGGCCTACCACCAAGGCTTGGTGCAGGCAGACCATCATACAGTTCCAGAGACCTCATCCATGGCAGCTGAGAGCACTTTGCCTTCCAAGAATCTGCAGGTGTTTCAGGCACAGGTGTCTGGCCCAGTCCAGCCAGCCTTGGTCTTTGACTGCTGAGCACATGACCCTTTGGGCCCTTCCTTGCTGGCTGCTCCAGGGCCCTGGCTCATGAAGGCCTGACTGCGTGGTGCAATAATCATGGGGACTCATAGTGTCCCTTCCTCTCCCCAGGAGCTCATGAGGGGTGTTCTGAGGCAATGAAAGAGTTGACAGGGTCCGATACAGCCCCTGCCTTTCTGGAACTTTCTGTGTGGCTACCATATGCCACACTTAGGCCTCTGCGATTCACCACAGTGGAGGGATCTATAGGGCCAGGGCTAAGAAGGTTGGCCGGGGAGGGACTTGAGCCCGGGGAACTCGGGGGTTTTCTCTGGGCTCTGAAGAGCAGGGGACTGAGGGGTGCCAGCAAAGCAAACGCGAGTGAACAATATCAGAGCCTTCTATCTTTCAACAAAATAGAAATGTTGAACCAATACACAGATGGGCAGGACGTCATGTTGACAAAACACCCACAAAACAAGGACATTTCAGTTCAATAACAAGACCCTGATGGGGCTTTTATTCAGCAGCACAGTTTAGAACAGGAGACTAATCGTGACAGTCATCAGAGCTGAAATGCCCCGCTTGGAGTACCCCCCGGCTGTGACGCTCCCTCTCTTGCCTTGATACCCCTCTCCAGGTACAGTTCCCTTTCTTTGGCCCCCCCCTTTCAGTTAAACTCCTTGAAAGAGTTGTCTGGACTCAGTTTCCACTCCTTTTCCTTTTCTCTCTCAAGCCCATTCCAAAGAGGCTTTAAGCCCAGCCCTCCACCAAGATCCTGGGTCCATGCACCCACGTTCCAGAGCCAGTGATGAGTTCCTTGCCCCGGCTCACCTGGCTTGTCTGGAGTCCATGCACCCTGGTCTTCCCACTTGGCTTCCCGAGCTCCCATCTCACCAACTGCTCTTTCTCCACCTCTTTCTGCTAGAGCTGCCTCCTCTTTTGCCACTAAACAGTGGCCTGTCCCAGGGTTCAGTTCTCAGACCTCTCGGCACACTTGCTCCCAAACTCTCTCCTGCACTAAACCTGGGTTTATGCGTCGAACTGTGCCCTTGGCACTAGTTGGGTGCCTGGAAGCACCTCACTTGTAACGTGTCCAAAACAAAAGTCCTGACTCCCATTCCTTCCGCTCCGCCCCAGCCTGCTCCTCCCTCAGCCTTTCACCTACCACCTGCTCAAAAATTCAAGCCAGCAAAACTTGGAATTCCATCTAGAAACATGGCACCTTCACCCACCTCCAGTCCACTGTGAAATCCCATGAGACTCTCCCTTGAGCCCAGAGAGGTGCTTGAATCCACCAGCACCGCTGCAATGTCCCTGCCTGAGCCACTGTCACCTCTTGCCTGGATTACCGCAATGGCTTCCCTACTGTCTCCCGATTTTTAGCTTTACCCTCTACAATGTTTCTCCACCCAAAGCCAGAGGGCCACTTTTAAACTGGAAGTCGGATCACGTGAGCTGGCTGCTCAGAAGCTCCAGGTGCTTCCCATCACACCTCGGATTAAAATCCAAAGTCTACCCTACGAGATTCCGTGTGACCTGGCCCCTGTCGCTGTCTCTACCTTGGTCTCCATGCTCTCCCTCTTGCTACACTCCAGCCTCTCTGGCTTTCTTGCTGTCAGTCAAACACACTGAGTGCCCTCTGGCCTCCTGTCCTTGGCACCTCCTTTCCCCTCTGCCTAGCATGCTCTTCCCCCAGACTTCTGCATGGCTGGCTTCCAGGAACATCACAGAGGTCTCTGCTCAAAAGTCACCTCTCAGAGAGGCCTTTTCTGGGTTATGAGTGGCTGATTTTCCTGGTTCCTCTGGGACCAAGGGTTTCTGGGGATGTGAGACTCTCAGGGCTGAAGCTAGAACAGTCCTGGGCCAAAGCAGGATGGCTGGTCACTGTCCAGACCCGCTCCCGCCCGCTCCCTATCCCACTTTTTCTGCTTTGTGTCTTACTTCATGACACACACCACTCCGACACCTTATCATCAACTCTTATTTTCTTTCTTGAACTACAGCATTGGCTGCATGAGGGCAAAGACTTTTCTTGTTCACTGTTAATCCCCAGCACCTAGATAAGGCCCTGGAATACGATCGGTGCTCAGTACATATTTGACTAATGAATCAGGAATGAGTTGATAAGATCAATGATAGTACATATATAAAATGGAAAATTACCCCATTGAAAAACAATAGATCTGTAAATCGGAACGGGAATATACGTGTGATACGGTATCAAGCAAAAAAAGGGCATTTCAAAATGGTAGGCGTACCAGGGAGACCATTATTATAAGAAAATAGAGACACGCATGCAAGCCTACATTTGTGCATAACCACCAAAAAAAGGATGGATGGTTACAACCCAAGGGGACAGCGGGCTAGGCTCGTTTTTATCTTTGTACCTTTGTGTAAAATGTCTCGAGGTGTTGCTGTTCACGTAATACTTAGGTACTAAGGCCTGAGGAGAACTTTGACGGACGCATTGCCCACCACCACACTCCCATCGCCTTGACTGGGACTCCCACAGTTGAACAGCTCACAGCTCCTATGGCTTCTTTCTCACCTGAACCACTGTCTTCTGATTTTCTGGCCAGAGGCTGGGCATCAATACCTCCTCCTGACTATTCAGACCTGCAGAGACCCCTGTGAACTTCCAGGGTGTGGTCCAAGTCCCTCCATGAGCCCTCAAGCCTGTCCCTCCTCTCAACTGCCCCAGCCTAGACGTGCATGCCTCTTCCCCATCAGGACACGGACCTGCTCACACCTCCCGAGGCCTGCGGATTGCAAGGGCGGGGGGCGGGGGGGCTCATGCAGTTCCCTCTCCTTGGAGCACTGTCCTGACCATTCTGGTCTGCTCGGCCCTTTGCATCTGTCCTCATTTGCCTTCCCCAGAAGCCTTGCCAGAACACCCCCACCCCCTGATCCCATAAACTCTTGTCCCCTTCTCTGTGCCCACTGCTGCTGTAACACCTGTCTTCACCCTACTGTAATTTATTCATTTACATGCCTGCCTGCCTGTGCATACCAATGACATACCAATGACAGTGCAACCAAGTGCCAGCTTGGTTTTATTTTGTTCCCACAGCGCCAGGGGTTAGAAACCACCAGTATCCCTGTTTTAAGGAGGAGGAAACTGAGGCACAGATAGGTGAAGTGGCTTGATCAAGACACTGAGCTAGTAAACGCTGTAACTGGGATTTGAACCCAGACAGTCTGACTCCAAAGGCTGTGGCCTGGAATTGCAGGAAGAAGTTAGGAAAGTAGAAAAAAAGGAATGAAATCGTGGGAAGGAAGCGAGGGTGTGACTGGATTAGTTAGGAGGAAAGGAGATTAGGTGGCCCAGGAGGCAGAGAGGTAGCTGAGAGGGAAGGAGGGAAAGGAGGGGAGAGAAGTTAGAAAGGAATGGAATTAGGGAGGAAGGGAGGAAGGCAGGAACAGTTAGGAAGGAAAAAGGAAGGAAGGGAACTAGGAAAGAGGGTGCTAGGAAGGAAAGGAGGAAATTGGTAGCCAGAAACGAAGCCAGCCAGGCAACCCGTTTGTCAGCTTGGCAGCCCAACAGGCTGGCAGGAGCGGGTCCTGCTCACGCCTCAGCCTCTCACCTGAAAACACTAGGTCCCAGCTCAGGTCCTGGGGAGCAGCCCGGGGCACAGCTCTGCCTTCCTGTCTCTCTGCATGGTCCCTCTGACCCGAAATGCAGCCCTGACGTGCCAGACAACCTTTCCAGTCAGGAGCGACCTGTCACCCACTCGCTTGGCTCCCAAAGTAGCTGGGAGCTGACGACAGGGCTTTCTGGTTACTAATTAACCCTGAATCTGAATCACGACGCCCGGCCATACCCAATGGCTTCTAGACAGCCCTGCCCTGGGGACCCTCTGAACTTTAAAAGAGCTACGCACAATTCAGGTTATGTGACCTTGGGCGGATGACTCCAGCTCCCCCAGCCTTGTGTAGATTGGTGAGGGTGGCGTGTGTCCTGACCCTCACCGGGAGGGTCTCTGAGGTCCCTTCCACCCCTGTCCCATTTCCATTCTCTGAAATGCCTCCCACCCTGGCCCCCCCAGGTCCTCCCCATGCTGACCTCCCGCATGGCCTTCCCTGATTCCACCAGCTGAATCACATCCCCTTTCCCTTAGTGCCTGGAGGGCTGACCACTGAAAGGGCTGGTCTCGCACAGCTCCGCCCTCCAGCCCTTCCTTGAGGGGGACCACCAGCCTCTGAGATTAGCCCTTCCCTGGACCCCCTTCCGGGGATGGGCAGCTCACGCTGTCCCGAGCCAGCTTTGTTGCCGGACACCCCCCCCCACCCCCCCACCCCCCCCGTGCCGAGCCAGAGCCTGCCGACCAGAGCTCACCTGCTCGGGCACCAGCCCGGGAACCATCCTGGGAGGACAACCACGGCTGAGCTGAGCCCCGTGCTCCGCTCTGCCCTTCAGGGACCTGGGGCTCAGGAACCGGGGCTCAGAGCTGCACAGCTCGCCCCAAGGAAGGCTTTCTCCCGGTAGATCCGAAGCTGCCCAGACTGGGTTCCACCTGAGGGCAGGGGCAGGGCCCGGCCCGCTACCCAGTCTGACTGTCCCGCTGCCTCCTCCACTGCCTTTTCAAGAGGATGTCAGCATCTTCTTAAACGTTCCAGGGTGCCCGGGAGAAGCCTGCATGCCCTACTCCCCACCTCCACCAACACACACACACACACACACACACACACACACACACACACACACACGGGCCAACACTGGGCCTCTGCCCGGAGAGGCGCCGCGGCTGGCCTGGCCGCAGTGCACACAGCCGAGCCCTGGGTCCTGCCCCTTTCCCGAGCTGTCCCGAGCTGTCCGGCTGCAGCTCCACCAGGCTCCTCCTCCCCTGCGTTCCCAGAGCCGGTTTTTAAACTCTCCCGTGACGGTGCTGCCTAAACCGTCCTGAAGAAGTGCCCCGCGCAGGAGAATGTGGAGTAAGAAGGGAACGCTTCTCCTCTAACCCGTCTTCAGTCTCATTTCCCGAAGTAACTGCTGTGAACTAAACGCGGACCATCCTTCCAGACCTTTGTCTACAACCTAAACTACATACCTCATTCGATTTTTCCAGAAAAATGGGCCACACTACACATATTTTTCGGCAACTCACTTTTTCTCACACGCGTGTTTCCATATCAACACAGAGAGACTCAGCTTTTTTTTTTTTTTAAACATCTGCATCACGTTGTATAATGTGGAATTAATGTCCCTGTCCCTGTTCCCTCTTTACTGTTCCTTTGCTTTTGGACGTTTAGGCTGCTACCAATTTCACAATAATTCTAACAAGGCCGCAGAGAACCTTGTGGGGCTAATTTCCTGTGGCCTTGCCCTCCTGCTTCTGTCTGATAAACTCCTGCAGGGGGGAGTGCTGGGTTAATTTTGACCTATCTACCAAGTTACTGTAAAAAGTGGTACCGGCTGACAGGGCTATCAGCGGTGCTTAAACTTGCCCTTCCCCTCCACGATGCTGCTGCGGAAAACAGCGAGGCGGCTGCTGTGGTGAGGCCCCCTCCTCCCTGGCCTCCTCCTCCTGCCCCCTCCCCTGCCCCCCTCCCTCCCAGTGCCTTCCTCTCCCTCCTCTCCACTGGCTGGCTGGACTCTTGTCTGGGTGTGAAGGCCAAAGACACATTCTCAGGGATGAGAAGGGGAGCTGGAGCCTGAACCAAGGTGCACCCACCTCCATGAATATTCCCTCCACCTTGACATTCAGCCCACTTTTCTGTGCTTTGTCGGGTCCCCTGCCCACACTCCCACCACTTCCCCCACCTGCACACACCCTCCCTCTCACACCTTTAGGTTCATCCACAGGCAGAGGGAATAAGGGGCGTAGGATCTGTAGGGAAAAATCTATCACCTGCACGAGCTGGACGCAGGACCTCTGGGCCAATGGAGTTCACACATAGGCCAGAGACGGGCCCCCAGGTTTCTTGGGAAATTTTTTTTTTAGAAATGGATGAATGTACAAAAATTTAAAAAATCAAGTAGGACTAGAACGTAGATAATGAAAAAGATCAGTTTCTTTTCCATTTCTCAACGTTTTAAAAGCTGCTTCCTTTGGTATTTACATCCATTTGTCTGATTATCCTGTTATTCCTTTTGGTTTTAAACATTATCAGGTGGATTCCTTTCTACTGTGGAACATGAATCTTCAGATCTCGCCCATCCGAATACACACTTCTGTTTTTCCTAAAGTTAATACTGCCTTCTTTGACGGCTTGAAACTTTGAATACACACACACACACACACACACACACACACACACACACTTCTCTTAAACTCTGGTAGAGCTGAAAATATCCTCTTCATACAATAATACGTCAGTTTTGGTTTGTTTGTTTTGTTTCTCATCCTTCCTGGAGCCTTTCATATTCTTCTGTTCTCACCTGGACAGTTGCTCAGTTGTCAACCTGGCCCTTCCTTTCCCCATCACTCCGCAAGTTCCCTTCATCTCTCTCCTTGTTGGATGTCCTGTTTCTTGGATCCTACATTTTCTTCCTTCCTTCCTTCCTCCCTCCCTCCATCCATCCCTCCCTCTCTCCCTCTCTCTTTTTTCCTAATTTTGAATTGTGGGTAAATCTATTTAACACAATTTGCCATTTCAACCACCTTTTAAAAAAGACTTTATTTATATATTTGAGAGAGCTAGAGAGAGAGAGAGAGAGAGAGCATGAGAGCATGAGCGTGGTAGCTAGGGGTGGGGGGAGAGGGGCAAAGGGAGAGGGAGAAGCAGGCTCCCCACTGAGCAGGGAGCCCCACAAGACTCGATCCCAGGACCCCAGGACCATGACCTGAGCCAAAGGCAGACGCTTAACTGACTGAGCCCCCCCGGCGCCCCCAATTTCAACCATCTTTAACTGAACAATTCAGTGGCGTTGGGTACATTCACAATATTGTACACCTACCATCATTATCTATTTACAAGACCTTTTCATCGCCTCAAAGAGAAATTCTGTAGCCATTAAGCAGTAACCGTCCATTCCCCCTCCTCCCAGCCCCTGGTAACCTCCAATCTACTTTTTGTCTCTAGGGACCTGCCTATTCTGGATATTTCTTGTAAGTGGACTCACGCAGTATTCGTCCTTCTGTGCTTGCCTTATTCCACTTGGCACCACATCTTCAAGGTTCTTCCATGTTGTGTAATCCTTTTTTATGGTTGAATAATATTCAGTTGTAGGGCTAGACCAAGTTTTGTCTACCCACTCATCTATCGACGGACACTTGGGTTCTTTCTGCCTCTTGGCTATTGTGAATAATGCTGCAGTGAACACTGGCAACAAGCATCTGCTTTCAGATCTTTCAGGCGTATACTTAGGAGCGGGATTTCTGAGTAATGTAATTCTAGGTTTAGCTTTTTGAGAAAGCAAACCCCTCCTCAAGCAGCCAACCTGTTTTCCAACCTGTTACATTCCAACCAGTGGTTTCTCCACACCCTTGCCAACAATTGTTGTTTTCCAGTTTTGTGCTGACAGCCATCCCGGGGGGTGCGCAGTGGTAGCTCATGGTGGTTTGGATTGGCATTTCCCTAATGACAAATGCTGTTGAACATCTTTTCATGTGTTTGTTGGCATTTGTACATCTTCTTTGGAGAAAGGTCTAGGCAAGACCTCTGCCCATTTTGGGGGGGGGGGTTGTCTTTGTTTAGTTTTAGGAGTTCTCTCTATATTCTGGATATTGAACTGTTGTCAGATGGATAATTTGCAAGTATTTGCTCCCATTCCATAGGTTGTCTTTTCACTTTCTTGATAAAGTCCTTTGATGCACAGAAATTTTTCATTTCGATGAACTTCAGCTTGTCTTTTTCTTTTGTTGCTTGTGTTTTTGGTGTCACATTTAGACTTCACTGTCAATTCCGAAGTCATAAAGATTTACCTCTAAGTTTTATTCTAAGGGCTTCATGGTTTTAGCTCCTATATTTAGGTCATTGACCCATTTTGAGTTCCATTTTTATATGGTATAAGGTAGGCATCTAACTGCATTTTTTTTCACATGTGGAGATCCAGTTGTCCCAGTACCATTTGATGAAGAGACTGTTCTTTCCCCATTGAGTGAACACTCTTTTCAAAAATCAATTGGCCATAGATGTTTGGGGTTATTTTTGAACTCTCAATTCTCTCCAATAGGTCTCTATGTCTGTCCTTATGCCAGTATTACACCGTTTTGATTACTTTATATTTGCAGTAAGTTTTGAAATCAGAAAATCTGAGTCCTCCAACTTTGTTCTTTTTCGAGATTGTTTTGGCTTTTAGGGTCCTCTTGCTAGTCCATATCGCTATGAGGATTGGCTTTTCCATTCCTACAAAGAAGGTCATTGGCATTTTGATCGGGTTTGAATCTGTAGGTTACTTTGGGTAGTGTTGGCATGTTAACAATCTCAAGTCTTCCTAGACATGCACACAGATGTCTTTCTATTTATTTAGGTCTTCTTTAATTTCTTTCGGCAATGGTGTGTAGCTTTTAGTATATAAGCCTTTCACCTCCTTTAAATTTATTCCTAGGTATTTTATTCCTTTAGATGCTGTTTGTAAGTGGAATTGCTTTCTTGCTTTCCTTTTTGGATTGTTTGTTGCAGGTGTTATAGAAACACAAGTGACTTGATTTTTGTGCGTTAATCTTATACCCTGCATCTTTGCTTAAATTATTGGCTTTAGCAGATTGCTTGTGGATTTTGTTGTATATAAGATCATGTCATCCATTAATAGAAATAGTTTTACTTATTCCATTCCAATTTAGGTGCCCTTTATTTATTTCTCTTTCTAAAAAAATTTTTTTAAAGATTATTTTTTTTTTTTGAGAGAGAGAACACGGTGTGGGAGGGGCAGAGGGAGAGAGAGAGAGGGAGAAAGGCAGACTCTCCGCTGAGCAGGGAGGCTGACCTGGGGCTCCATCCCAGGACCCGGAGACCATGTCCTGAGCTGAAGGCAGACGCTTAACCCACTGAGCCACCCAGGTGCCCCTCATTTCTCTTATCTAATTGCTCTGGTGAGAACTTCCAGTACAATACTGAAAAGCAGTGGTGAAAGTGGGTTTCCGTGTCTTGTTCTAATCCTAGGAAGAAAGTCTTTTATCACTGAGTATGATATTAGCTGGGGTTTTTTTGAAGATGCCTTTTATCATGTTGAGAAAGTTCCCCTCTATTCCCCAGTTTTCTGTTTTTACTGTGAAACGGTGTTGGACTTTCATAAATGCCTTTTCTTCATCAATTGAGATGATCGTATTTTTTCCTCTTTCATTCTAGTAATGTGATGTATTACATAGACTGACTTTCTTATTTTGAACTACCCTTGCATTTTTGGAATCTTCCTCTTTTTTGACTTATTCTCTCATTTAAAAAAATTTTTTTATTTATTTATTTTTGTGAGGGGAAGAGAGAGAGTGAGCATGAACGGGGAGGGGGGAGAGCAGAGGGAGAACCAGACTCCCTGTTAAGCAGGGAGCCTGATGTAGGACTCGCTCAGAGGACCCTGGGATCACGACCTGAGCTGAAGGCAGGTACTTAACCACTTAACCGACTGAGCCACCCAGGCGCCTCTTATTCTCTCATTTTGATGGAGCACATCCTTTAGTGTCTTTCTGAGGAAAGGTTCGCAGGGGATAAAAGTTAAACTTTGTTTGAAAATGTTCTGCCTTCACATTTGGCTGGGTACAGAACTCTAGCGTGGAAATAATTTTCCTTTGGAATGGTGAAGATGTTGCTGAACTCTTTTGCTTCCAACACTGCCATGGAGTTCAATGCTATTGATTCATGTTCCTCTAGATGAGACCTTATTCTCTGGAAGTTTTTAAATCTTCTCTTTGTTCTCATTATTCTGATATTTCACAATAATGTAGCTTAGTGTCATTTCTTTTATATCCATTGTGTTGGGCATTCAGTGTAACCTTTTAGTTTGGAGACTAGTATCTTTCCACTCTGTGAAATTTACTTTTTAAAAAATGTTAAAAAAATATATATATATAGAATTTCTCTGTTCTCTCTTATTGGCATTTGTTAGTTGTATATTGGACCTCCAGCTAGTCCTCTAATTTTATTATTCTTTCCCATTTTTCATTTCCTTGTCTTTTTCTTCTACTTTCCAAGCAATTTCAACTTTATCTTTCAACCCGTGTGTTGAATTATCTCTGCAATCAATTTTAAATTTCTCCAAGTCCTTTCTTGCCTCTCGATGTTTCTTTTCCTTTTATAGCGGCCATGGCCGGTAGAGGAATAGCTTCCACAAGTGGAAGTATCAATTCTTCTACTGTGATGGGTAGGAAAGAAGGAAGGATGGATATGGGTGGGAGGAGACTGGCAGATGAGGCGGCAGGAAGGTGGGTGTACTCCTTCTGATGACTTCCATTTTCTCTGTAATATAGATGATGAACACATATTTGAGACAACAGGGAGGGTAATGGGGCAGGCATTTGAGGAGCATGGAAAGGGAAATCAGAGGTAACCCCTTAAAAAACCCAGCTGCTTCCTGGGCAGCCCTGAGGGTCCACACTGGAGCCGGAGAACATCATTCAACCGTAGCACCAATTGCCTTAGTCAGATAAGCTCCTGGTAAAGGTGTGGAGAAGATGGGCTTGGACAGCTTGGTGGTTGGTATTCTAGCTGTGTAGTCTGGAAGGGCAGCAGGGCAAAGAAATTAAGGATACTGACAAGAAGGGGGTTGATGTGATTGGACAGGGCATTTCTGCCACTTTTCCGTTTGCTCACAGTCTCTGGGAAACTTAACAGAGTCTAACTGTTCAACTTGGCATCTCCTACCTGCAAGTTTGATGTTATTTTATTTTTTTAAGATTTCACTTATTTATCTATCAGAAAGAGAGCAAACGCAAGTGCACACGAGCAGGGGAGTGGCAGGCAGAGGGAAAAGCAAGGAGCCAGATGAGGGACTCGATCCCAGGACCCTGGGATCATGACCTGAGCCAAAGGCAGACGCTTAACCGACTGAGCCACCCAGGCGTCCCAGTTTGATGTTATTTTAAAAACTGGAGGGCTTCATTGAATTTTCTGCCCCATCCATTTATAAACTGTCAAGGATCCAGCCTTTTCCACGCTGTTTTCTGGGGGTTCCTATTGTTTATGTTTCTCAGTGTAGACAAGTATACCCACTTATCTTTATACTTCGTTTCTTATCTTTAAAAATAGAATGAGGACCCCCAACAACAAAGAGAATGCTCTGTTCTCTTCAATAATGGCACTATTGCTATTCGTTTTGTGTTTTCTGGATGTTTTACCATGAAAATAGAAACAGATTCTGACTACATATCATCCAGATGTTCAGTTTATTTATGTTGTTTCAATACACTGACAAAACACCAGTTTGTAAATTTTTCTCCCGTAAGAGTCAAGAGTCACTTTATCTTAAGCCAGAGATTCTCTTAAAGACACATATGCACGTCCATGCGCGTGCGCGCGCCCACACACGAAAAGTACAAAAACAATTCCACCAAAGTGCATGTGAATGAAAGTGCAAACAGGCTTCATTTTCAAACTCTGGGATCATTCTCTCTGCTTCAGAAATTAAACAGAAAGGTCCTCACTGACCTAAGCCAGGGTTGGGTGCAGCTGCCCCGGGCCAAAGTGTAAGCGGTGTCTGCTGCCGAGAGCAGGGCAGTGGCACCAACTCCCTCCCTCCACCTGCACCCCCGTCAACGTGGGAAGATCTCATCTGGGGACAGGATGCGGGTGAAGGGGCAGAAGGGCAGACTGCTTTCCCCATGTCTCTGGTTTCTTTCCAAAGAGTTTGACGTTGGTGCAGGAAGTGCTGAGGTCTCCAAGTTCGGAGGCCTGGGGGCCCTTTTCTCAAGGCCCTTCATGAGTCCGGCCTGCCTTTCCCGTAGGCAAGTGCTAGAACTGTGGCTGGCAGAACTGTGGCTGGCAGAACCGTGTGGCACAGCTGTCCCAGCCCTGCTCCCCGGGAGTGGTGAGGTCCCGCAGCTGTGCGTCCTTGCTTCCCTCTCCTTACACCACAAAGCCAGTCTCTCCTCAAAGAGGAGCGGACCAGGCCAAGGAGCTGGTGAGTTTTGCCACCACCCAAGCGAACCAAGGGAGAGAGGCTCAGGCTGGCTCCTCCTGACTCTTGGCCAAGGGAGCAGCAATGCAACCTCTATAAACCGGAGCCTCAGCCGGAGGCAGGGCCTGCCCACTTTCTTCCCACGAAGGTTGTGCTCAGAGCTGCCTCTAAGGGCCGAATGGGAAGGAACATCAGAAGTCCTATGGGAGTTCAGCGGGGCAGCTGAATGGCTGCCCCCGCAGAGCTGTCTGGGCCCGTGTGAGAGAGGGTCACCTACCGGACTGCGGCAGGAAATCAACAGAGCTTTGGGTGTCCCACTTTTATGGGGAAGATAAAGCTTCATATTTTAACAATAATAGCCCTTGACATTTTCCCAACACTGAGCCTCACAGATGCACCTGTCAAACACTCCTGAGGGTCCCTTGGGGACACACACACACCATGTGACTGAGGAAAGGGGCCTGGCTCCGCACCCTGCAGGCCCCTCGCAGCACCTGGGGCCACGGGAGCCTGGCAGCTGCTCCTCACCTCCTGTGGGGCCAGCTGCTGCCGGGCCCTCTGCCTCTTCCCCACCCTGTCTGGTTTGGCAGTGGCTCAGTGGAGGCTAGGCCCCCACTTGGACAGAAAGGTCAAAGTCCCAGAGCCCCGGGAGGCATCTGGCTGGCAGTGCAAGACGGATGGAGAGTAGTAAGAAAGGCTTACGGGACACAGAGAATTCAAAGATAGAAGAGTTCACCTTCCCAACTCCCAACTTCAAGTGGGTTTTGTAAGACTCCTTAAAAGCAAGACATTTACGGGACAGGTCGAAAGTGATGTTGTGAGGTATGTGTGCTAGTCAGAGCGGCACATTCCCACGGCAGGAGGCCTGGCAGGCGTGGGCAATACCTTGGCTGAGATCCCTGGCTGCAGGGAAGGATGCTATGCCCAGCTTCAGGGACCATGATGCCTGCTGGAGCTGCCCCTCTGGCCAAAGACCCGAGATTGTCTGACATACCCTTGGGCTCCCGGGAAGGGTATATGGGGAACATATGTGGAGCCTTAACCTTTTCTGCGCGGGTAAAACAGGCTCTAACCACCCGCTCTGCTGGAAACAGGGCTTGGCGTGGCCCACTAAAATGCCAGCTGATCCGGAACAGGGCATGCTTAGGAAGGCATCCTGGCTTGGAATCCCCCACTTCTGAGCGAAAGGGAGAAATGCAGCCAGAGACTCCCAGTGGATCCTATGACAACCTGTTTCTGAAGCCCACCCATCTAAGGGGGAAGAGCCCGTGGGGTCTGTGTGGGCTATGTCTGAAGGTCCTGCCCAGGAAACCAGACAGCAGAATGAGTACATATGTTTGTGGCTGGGTCACTTCTTGGTCAGAGCCAAGGAAAGAAAAGCACGGAGAGAGGCCCAAAAGAAATGAGCCTCTGACCAGAGGACTGACGTTCTACCAGACTGTCCTTAACCACTAAGAAAAAGACCCTTTGGTGATCACATAAGTCAGCCGGAGGCAGGGCCCCTCCAATCTACTGCACCGGTAATGTTCCCCCAGCCCAGTCACACCCTCACTGGTGTGCCTGGTGGCGGATGAGCCCCAGGACTCAGGGGCTAGGACTCCCACGTACCTTGTAGGAAGCAGCCCCGGAGAGAAGGAGGACCACCTCTGGTAAGACGTAGAGGGTGGCGGGGGTATGGGTGGGATATGAGGAACTCAAGTCGGAAAGGAAGCATCAGCTGCGGAGGGAGGCCCAGCTTGGGCGGGAGGTGAGCCCAGCCCTGAGCCACTCACTTTAAGGTGTCATCGGCGTTTTTGAACATGACAATGGCGTTATAGATCTTCAAGGCCGGACCAAGCTTGACGCTCATGATCTTCACAATGTCCGCCTGTGTCAGCAAAAGGAAGGCCTCGCCGTCAATCATCTGAGGGGTGGGGGGAGGGAGGTGGAAAGCGGAGAAGGTGGAGAGGACCATGGGAAGGAGTGGCGGAGAGGTGGGGTATGTGTGGGGAGTGGGCAGGGGAGAAAGAGAATCGGAGTCAAGGATGTGTGGGGGGCAGGGAGGAGGACAGAGATGGGAAGAGGAAGGGAAAGGAGAGAGGAGGGAGGGAGAAAGGAAAAAAGGAAGATAGCAATGGGGACAGAGGACAGAGATCTCCGCTGGCTGCCCCACGTTCACACACATACTCTTTCTGCTGCCTGGTCTGATGTCAGTGTGTGTGTGCTTAACGTCTTCCGAGTCCTCACAGACAGCGCCTCAAAACACCTGCTATTGCGCTGCCCCCACAAAGCCCTGGGTCAGTGTCTGTGCTGCTGGCAGGTCAACACGCAGACACTGTGGACACGCGCAGGGGATGCGGTGTGATGTACACAGTGTCACCTACGAGCTATTCTTGTGGGGGCGGTGCTGGGGGGAGAGAGGACGGGAGAGTGATTTAGTCTGAATCTGGGAAGAATTTCCTTAGCACCATCAGGGCCAACCGCCAGACTGGACGGACTGACTACCCACGAGACCATCCGTCCGCTTTGCCCTAATTTCTCACTCATGACACATCCCTCTAATGACTGGTCTGTGTCCCGGCCGGAGAGAATCTTGACGTGTGTGTCTGAATGCATCGGTTCAGCCCGACAAAGGCCACTCCCTGGAGCACGGACCAGATCCTGGGAAAGGTCTTCCTCAGCCCTCACAAAGGTCCTGCTCCCCACTGAGACTCCATCTGATGCTGGCGGTCCACTCTGTGCCCCTGCTGGCCACTGCTTTTGTTTCCCAGACCATGCTGAGCTGAGATACGAAGCAGGTGCTCTGACCAGGGGAAGATGCTGGAGGACAAAACTCTTGCGTGGTTCTGGGGTTGGCTGAACGACTGCACTCAGAGAGCCCTGATTCATGACTAGAGGAGGGAAGGCGTCTAATGGGGGCCACCCGGTTCTATCTCGTGAAACAGGGGTGGTGAAGGTGTGGCTTGGCTATCACATGACAAGTTGCATGAGACTGGAAAGGCTTACTGATATCAGAGATGACAGAATCAAGATTTAAAACAATGAGACTATGAAACCAACAAAATAACATTTAATAGGGATAAATGTAGAGTTTTACATTAGGTTAATAAAAAAAAAAATCCAGTGGTACAAGTAACAAACTGGAAAATGTGGTTAGACTATAATGGGTAATTGATATAAAAGGCACTTGGGGACTTTCATGACCTCCAAACTGGTGGCTACAATGTAGATAGAGCAAACTTAATTTTTGCTAAAAAAAAAAAAAAGGAAAAAGAAAAAAGAAAAAAAATATATAGGGTTTGTATCTAGGGGAAGAGAAAACAACCCAAATATGCATTAATAGGAGAAGTGCGGGCTAGTCATAAAACGGAGCACGACTCGGCAATACAAACGGACAAACTCCCGGTATACACAGCAACACAGGTGAACGTCAGAAACAGTACACCGAGTGAAAAGAGACAGACACCAAAGAATAAAAGCTGTACCCCCATTCATGGGAAGTTCAAGAACAGGTAAAACTAACGTAGGGTGCTAGAAATTAGAACAGGGGCTGCTGATGAGGGCAGGGACTGACAAAGGGGCCAAGAAAGGACTCTCTGGTAGGACGGAAATGTTTTATATCTTGATTGAAGTACTGGGTTCAGGGTGTATACATCTCACAAAACTCGTGGAACTGTACTTTGAAGATGCGTGGATTTTGCTCCATGTACATTTTTATCTCCATTAAAAAACATCCTGGCGTTGGCTCAACAATTCTAACAAGTGTGTCACTGCGGTGAGTGCGGCTGATAAGGGGCGGGGGGTAAGGGGGGAGGCTCGGCATGGTGGGGGGGCGGATGGGGAATCTCTGTACCTTCCTCTCAATTTTGCTGTCAATCTAAAACTGCTCTATAAGAATAAAGGCCTTTTAAAAACAAGACCAAAAAGCACGTACGGGAGAACTCAACCAGCGTGTTCTGTGCTGGTCAGAAGGCACCTGAAACCAGGGTACAGCTCTGAACACATACATTTGAGTAAGATCGCCAGCCCAGGAGGCAAGCACCCAGAGTGGGGCGGAGTCTGTGAGCTCCGCCACACGAGGATACTATGAAGAACTGGCTGTTGGGTCTGGATAAAGAGATTCTTCTCGGGGGAACAGGAGCAGACTTCTTTCTTATGGGCGCCTGACCTGCAGGGGCCATCTATGGGGAGCTGAGACTATGCTTTCCTGGGTGTAGGCAGATGGATGCTTGTATTCTTTGGAAGGAAGATGTAAACAAACCCCAAGGTCCCTTCCAGTTTCAAACTGCGTAAGTTAGGAGAGTCATGATAAAGTTCTTTACTTAAGGACTTACGGACGACTATTAAGAGTCAGAACCACCACTGAGCCCCCACTGTTCCAGGCATTCTTAAATACTGATAGGATTTGTGTATTATTTTATAGCAGACTAGCGATACAATTATACTGGACATTCTGGTACAAGGATCCATTCATCACTTCCGATGCTCACAATGGCCCTGCAATGTTGTCATCGTTATAGCCTTCATAGTACCTGTTTTATCTCATTTTATAGATAAGAAGATGCAGACTCAGACATAGTAAAGAGCTCAAACTGGCAGCACTGGGATTCACACCCACACTGTCTGTAAAGCTAGGGTTCTTTTATGTACAACTCACTGCTTCTTATCCTTGGTAAGCTTTTGGGTCTTGGTATTAAGTATAGGTTAGGATCCTTGCTGTGAAAGGCAGACCTATGCCATTCAAGACCCACTTTAACTTACTGTCCCTAGTGAGCTAGGTTTGGAAGACAAACTGGGCGGAGAGCAGAGGAGTGAATGGAGCCCTGTCTCCAAGAGGCATTTTCCTTCCTGCGGTGATCTGAACATAGGGTTTGCAAGCTGGGCCACGGTCCATACCAGATTTTTCCCAGAGACGTGGGTCACTGTGACCAGTCTCCCACAGGCAGGACAACAGAGGGCCCTCCCTAGCAGGGGGCAGCGCTGCTGAGGGCATCTGCTCCCTGTCACCTCAGTGACTGACCCTTCTGTCCCCACTCTGCACCTGCACCTCACCTCATCTTTGAAGAGTCGTGCCTGGTCCTCACAGCCGGTCAGGGTCTGAACGAAGCTGAAGACCTTAGAAACCAGAGAAGCACGTGTTGCCAAGGGGATGGGGGCTTGGGAGTGCAGGGGGGAGGCAGGCCCAAGTGCACTTGGTGCTCTCTGGGCTTTGATGGTGTCGTTTTTCTTATTAGCCTAAGAGGATCCTTGTGTCTCTGCCGCTGAGTGAGCAAGGTGGGGCCCAGGTGAAGTGTCTCTCCTACTAGACTTGCATGTGAACTAGCTGCACGTCCCTCCCCGCATCCGCCAGGGGAGGCCTAGCGAACCATGTCTCAGCCCCTGCCAGGCACCAACCGTGGACAGGAGGGTGGGGCAGCAGATGGTGTCAGGAGCAGTGTCCACCTCGGCCTGACCACGGCCTTTCCTGAGCCCTCCTGCAGGGTGTGGTGAGAAGGCAAAGTAGGGGAGAGGAACAGGGACAGGTCCTCGCTCTCACCTCATCAATGGTCCACTTGGCAACTGTCGAGGCCGAGATGCCCGCCACTCCTGGCAGGAGCTTGCAGTGCTGCTCCCAGCACACGGAGAGCGAGCGGTCAGGGTGGGCCGACAGGGCTGACATGAAGAGGGACTGGTGCATGGCGTCGGTGGCTAGTGCTGCAGGCAGAGGCAGAGGCTGGCAGGCTGATGCTGAGGACTGGGCTGGTCCCCGAGGCCCGCTCATACCCATGTCCCTCGGGAGGGCCACGGCCCCCTTCTGAGAGTCTTGCAGAGCCACGAGGGAGAGAGGCACTGCTTGCTCCCCCTGGTTAAGTAAGTCCCTCACTTTACAGACTCTCGGGAGTCAGCTGTTAGGAACGACGCCAGCCCCATCTCTCTAGGCTACCTCACCCTGGACCCCACAAGGAGATGCCGTAGCATTCCCGACCGTTCGCTAGATACCCCGCATCAGAATGGCCTCCAACAGCCAAGAAGCTCAGCCCCGGCAGCAAAAGCCCAACTGTTTGCCCTCCTTTTCCTGAGACTTTTTGGGGCCTGACCAACTGTCTCAGAGTCCGGTGAATTCTGTGTGGGAACCCACCCTGCAAGCTGCTGCCCCTGCCTCCAGCTCTGTTCCTCTCCCCTTCCCCCACCCCAGCCTGGTCCGGTTGGCCCCCTGCGTACTCTGGCACCTAGAAGGTGATCTCTGACCCGCTTGCCAACTCCACGCTGCCTGCCGCTCTGCCTCCCGATCTGTTCCTGCAGTCCTGGCTCCTGGCCTCCAGCCTCGGCTGCGAGAAGATCTCACGAGTGGTGCTGCTCTGCTGGGCCTCCTCCTGGCCAGGCCTGGCACTCACCTGCCTGGACTTCAACTCCCTTTGCTGCTCTGACAAGCCTGGCCCCTGCCTACCTCACCAGCCTTGGCAGGCCTTGAGCCATGTGGTCACTGTCCCCTGGGGCTTGCCCTGCCTCTCTCTGCCCATAGTCCAAGAGAGCTGCCTCTTTGCTGTTCACTGGGCGCCAGTTCTAGACACGTGGCTGCAGCTCGCCATGGCCCCCTTCTCACGGGCCCTTCCCTGCTCGTCACAGACTGTCCTTCCCTCACCCTTTGGCCCCTCAGCCTCAGCCTTTTACCCTGACTCTGCACCTCACAACCAGCCCCCGAGCCTCTGGGATCCTATTAGCAGCCGCACCTGCTGTCCTCTGCAGCTCCTCCCTCCTGCCTGCTGCCATCCCTGCTCGTCAGACCCGAGCCCAGCCTTCGGCAGCAGGAGGAAACTGCTACCGTGCACCGCTCAGCCAGCTCTCAGCGCCGCCGGCCGCACGGGCAGCCTCTCCCCTGGCAGCTTCGGCCACCAGTGCTTCATCTCCCGGCCACAGGTTTGGCCTCCTGCCTTTGAGGTCCTGTTTCTGGTTCTCCGTGCACCCGCTGAGGAGTCTTGGGGGACAAGGCCAAGAGGCTGTAGGAAGCTTTGCTCCTTATCTTTCCTTCCCAGAGCACAGGATGGGAGCTCTCCCAGGCAGTCAGGGTGTCCTATCAAACGGCAAGCCAACTAGGGGCAGGTTAGAAGCTGCTGGGTTTTTGTGTGGGGTTTTGTTTTTGTTTTTTGGCCTTATAAACAACAGAAATGTATTCCTCACAGTCATGAAGGCTGGGAAGTCCAAGATCAAGGCATCAGCAGATCTGGTACATGGTAAAGACCCACTTCCTGGTTAACAGACAGCCAGCTTCTCCCTGGGTCCTCATACAGTGGAAGGAGCAAGGGAGCCCTCTGGGGTCTTCTTTATAAGGGCACTAATCCCATTTGTGAGGGCTCCACTCTTATGACCTAATCAACTCCACAAAGCCCCACCCCCTAATACCATTACACTGGGGATTCAGTTTCACATATGAATTTGTGGGGAGGTCACAAACATTCAGCCTATAGCATTATTATTATTATTATTATTATTATTATTATTATTATTATTGGGTAAGCCCTTCCTCACCTTCTCTGGGCCACAGCCTCAGTCTCTGGAAAGACTTGACTTCCTGAGTTCTCAGGATGTTTCTGGAATGAACACACAGGCACGCGCCCTCTGGTGGTCAGAACCTGGCCTTGGATGAGAAGCTGGCCAGGTCCCACAGTTGGGTAAAAGAGGCGCCCACTACAGTCCCATCCCCAGAAGTCCTCACTCTGAGGGCCAGAGGCTGGCCAACCCTCTCCTCACTCGAGCCCGAAGCTGCAGGAAGTGCCTTCTGCTTCCACCAAGAGGAGTATGGAATGGCAGTACGAGGAGGTCAGCCACACACAGGGCTAATATACCAGTAGGTACTGGGGCTAAGCCCTTTACTTGACCTCTTCACTGAAGCCTCCTACCACCTTCTGAGGTGGGCATATTAGCAGCATTGCACAGATGAGCAAGCTGAGGCTCAGAGAGGGGGTCACCTTCCCGAGGTCTCACACAGCCTGTAAAATGCTGTCTGGGTGCAGGGTACAGAGACTGTTCTTGAAGAACTGGAATAGCTTAAGTCCCGCCCACAAACTGTGCACTGACCCAGGTGATGTCCCATGGTCTCTTCTAGCCTGAAAGACGGTGGGCATTCGACTCAACTAAGGCAAGGTCCCTAGTGCTCCTGCTGTGTATCAGGCCCCGTGCCAGCGGCTGAAGACGTGGGGTGACTCTGTCACCCAGTGGAAGGCTCAGTCACCTTGTCCCTCCCTTTGGAGCATGGTAGGGGCTTCACTGTGTTCCCCCCAAATTCATATGTTGAAGCCCTCACCTCCGGTACCTCTGAGTGGGGACTATACATTTAATCCATGACCAATGTAGGGCTGAGGGGCACCAACACCCCACGCAGTCAAAAATCCACGTATAACTTTGACTCCTCCCAAAACTTCACTACTTATACCCCACTGTTGACTGGGAGCCTTACCAGTAACATCAATAGTCAGTTAACATAGATCTGGTATGTTGTATGGATTATATACTATATTCTTATAATAAAGGAAGCTAGAGAAAAGAAAATGTTATTAAGAAAATCATAAAGAAAATACATTTACAGTACTGTGCTATAAAAAATCCACACATAAGTGGACACACGCAGTTCAAACCCCTGCTGTTCAAGGGTCAGCTGTATTGGGAGATAGGGTCTTTCAACAGGTGATTAGGTTCAAATGAGGCCGTTAGGGTGGGCTCTCATCCAATCTGGTGTCCTGACAAGAAAAGCAATTTTGGACACGCGCAGTGAGACACCGGGAGCACACAAACACAGGGGCAGACCACGGGAGGACACGGCCAGAAAGTGGCCACCTGTGAGCCAGGAGCGAGGTCTCAGAAGAAACCAACCCTGTGGATACCTTGATCTTGGACTTTTCGCCTCTGTAAGCGTGAGAAAATAAATTCCTGTGGGTAAGCCACCGAGTCTGTGGCACCTGGTTGTGGCACCCAAGCTAAGCCAAAGGAGATGGAGGGGTAAACTGACGTCTGGGTTAGGCGCTCTCTCTCTGTTATATCAGCAGCACAGAGCAGAGGTCAGACCCGAGTCTGAATCCCAGCTCTGCCCCGCACAAGCCGAGTGACTGCACCCTCTGAGCCTCCCATTCCTCTTCTCTCAGAACAGAATGGTGTCCACGTTACAGGATGCCTGTGAGGGCCAGGTGCTCAGTAAGCACTATTGCTAAGTACTATTATTTCAGGAACTTGACACCTGAAAGAAGTATTATTCATGTCTTCGAATGAGACTGAGACTCAGAGATATTAAGTGACTTGCTGAAGGTCACACCGCTAGAAAGTGAAAGCCAGGCCTCCCTCGCAGGAGGCCTAGAATCCAGAGGAACAGAGCTGGAGGGCATCCTCCCATGGCACAGTGGAGAACCCGAGGCCCAGAGAGGCTCTGTGTCTCATACAGACTCACAATAAGGTCTCGGGTGAAGTGGGACTGGAACCTGAAGGGACTCCTGTGCTCTCGCCACTGCTCTGTGCTCTGCAAGGATGTGAAAGCAAGACGCGGCTTCCCTTCCAGTTGCCCCCTCTAGGTCCCCCTCGTGACTCATCCCACCAATTACTAAGCACTCACTGTGAACACTTTGTGGAGGGCATGGGAGTAGAGGACTTACTCGGGAAATCTTCCTGTGGGATCTTCCGATACTTTGGAGGGCGTCCAATCCTGGAGAGAGAGGGACCCGGTCCATGGCAGGGAATCAGTGTCTGGCCTGGCCCAAGAGGACACGAGGCCCTGCACCCTTGCCCTCCGCACCGGCCATGATGGCGAGGCTTCTTCCTTAGGGAGAAGCCTGAGAGGTTCCTCTTACGGGCCGAGGCCTCGGTGTCAGATAATTCCGCCTTCAGCCGACTTTGGTTCCTCTCAGCCAGTGGGCAGCCCGAGAGGCAATGGTGAGCTGTGAACTTGCCTGTGACGTGGCCAGAACCATCACAACCAGGAGTGGGGCACTTCCTGGGGAAGAGGAAGAAGAAGTAGGCTTAAGTTGGGCTGAATGCACTTGTTCCCACTGAGCCCTTCCCAACACTGGCCCCATTCAGAGAGTGTTTTGGGGAACCCTGATTGGCCACACACCCAAGGTGTAAAAAAGCCCCTCTCTGAACAATGCCCGAGGGTCTCTTAGCAGGAGCCCTTCACTCACCGGTGGTGAAAGCTGTACTTGGAGGTCCTAGTGTGTGGCAGGCTGCGATAGCTGAGCGGGGGACAGCCCCCAGGAGAGGCAGAGCTGGGCTCTCTGGGTCCTGGGGGAGGAAGAAGAAAAGAGTTAGCATAGGGTCCTGGGTTGGGGATAGGATGGGGACAGGAAGGGAAGGAAGAGTTTCTGTGGGGAAGGTCAGCACCTAGGAGTTAGCTCCGCAGCTATGGGGACCCTAACCGAGACCGTGACATCATTTCCTGCTACTGAGTATCTGCCCCTCTTTGGGGAATGAGGGCTTGGCTTTCACACACTTTGCTGAAACCCCAGCCCATGCCCTCTGTCTCTGAGAGGAGAACCCCGGCGGAGAAGATCAACTCAGAACTGGAGTGGGCACGGTGGCAGCTTGGAAGCCACATCAGGCACAATTATGTTACTCTGTTTGCTTCCCTGTTTCATTCTATAACTTTCTTTAGGCACTATTCATGTTTGGAGGAACAATCAAGAAGGATCAACACCCCATGTGTCTTGCAGCTGAGCGGTCCGATTACCTGACCTACCACCCCAGCTGCAGGGACCAGGATTTTATTTAAGGGAACCTGCTTTCCTTAGCAAACATAATGTCTGCTCTGTGTGGCTCTGCTGGATGCTGAGGGAACTCCCCGGGTGCATAACTCTCTCCTAGGCACGCGCTCCTAAGCGAGCTTGCCCCTGCACATCTCAGTAGCCTAAACCCAACAACTAGGGAAGCCAGAAGCACGGCTCAGTGTAACAGAGACCACTGAGGCACAGAGGATGGGGGATCCCAGAGCTCTAGTGTGGGCACTAGAGCCCACCTGTGCGTGACGGTCAGAATCCCCTGGGCAAGCTACAGGAGGGGGACTGTCAGAGGTCACAGGGTGGGGTCGGACATCAGCAGGGGAGGTTCAGAAGGGTACACACGGAGAGGAGGCTGGAGGGGATGCCCTGTCTTGGAGCACCAGCCCGCGGGGTGGATGTCCGGGTGGTCGGCGTCAATCCAGAAGTCATAGGCATGACTCCAGCCATCAAAGTGGAGCTGGGGAGGAAAGGCCATTGGAGGTCAGGCGTTTCTCATGGAGCCCAGCTCAGCCAGGAGGTTCTCTAGGCTCCAGGAGGTTCTCCCTGTCCCTGGGACCTGTCAGAAGCAACATCCTGGATTGGAAGAACTAAGTGGCCAACCTCACAATAACCCACCTCCACCACCACATTTTTTAAGGGCTTCACTCATTACGTTACTGGCATCTTCCATCAATCCATGCCCACTTGATAGGCTCAGAGAGGGGAAATGACTGGTCCCAGCCCACAAAGATTAGTCACAGATGAGGCTAGAGTGAGACCCAAGACTTCAACCTTGAGCGTAGAGTTCTCTTCCCTACAAGCTGCAGCCTCCTTTATGTCTGGCTCATGCCATGCCCTTGACCTCTGACCAGTCTACAGAATTCCTGCCCAAATAACCTGTCCACTCCCCTAGCCCAAGGGGCCTGGAGCCACCTTTATCCGATGGTCCTCCACATCCTCCACGCTGGCCACGCGCACCAGGGCTGGGTTCCTGCGGTCCACGGCCTCCAGTTTCATGTTGACCAGGAAGCTGTGTGGGGGGCGCTGCAGGGGGACAATAGCCTTCAGGCCAAGGCCCAGCTCAGTGGAGCCGAGGCCCCAAGGAGGGAGCCCAAGTGCTGTGCCTTACAAATTGTGGCCTGCCAAAGGGGGAGCACTCCATTTGGCTGGCTGAGTGCTCCATGCCTTCCCAGAGGTCAGCTCTGGGAGCAGAGAGAGCTGACTCACCACCTTGAAGGCCCAGGTGGGCACAGCAGAGGCCCCGGTTTCTTCCAGATATTTCTCCCAACAGAAGCTATCAGGGTCTGGGTAGTCTGGAAGAGAGGATGAGAACAATGTCTAGGCACCCTGGGAAAGGACGGGAGTTCTCTCTCCCCAAACAGGACCAGGAGCATGGAAGGGGTACAATCCCCCCCCCCAACACCACCAGAGCCAGCTCTTGGCAGGGGCTCCTCAGGCGGAGGGGTGCTAACCAGAACCAAGCACATCATCACCCCACAGTTCACAGGGCAGTGTGGGAACCCTGGCTCCCACTCCCCTTCCTTGGCCCCGCTGCTCCAGCTCCAGCCCCAGCCCCATCTGAAACTTTCCTTGCTTTGGACTCCTGCTCCCATGCTGAGGGGGGTCATTTAACTCTCTTCCTTAAACCTCAACAGAGTCGGGGGTTGACAGGTCTCTCCTAACATCAAAGACTTCTCAACTCCCAAGCAAAGAAGATAAGGCTCCAGGACACTTCTGTCCCCTCACCCAGATCCTAAAGACCCAGCTAATGAGGCACTGCTAAGGGATGGGAGGAGAGGGCTGCGGGGCCAGGCCCAGGAAAGGGCATTTTCTCAGGCTGCAGGGTCACCTTGTGGGGGGGTGAGGGGCTTTCCTTGCTTCTGGCACCAGCCCACCGGGTGGATGTAGGGGCTGCTGGGGTCACACCTGAAACCGAGAATACTTCACTGTCCCGAGTGACACTTTGAGGACGATGACAGCATGGCTTCAGTGCCCACCTTCATTCTGCTGCTTAGTGACAGCTACACAGATGGCTGATAAAAAAGTCAGAAAACTGCAGCATTAACTGCAAACCCTAGGACTAATATTGAAGGGAAAAGCATGAGATACAGCGGCTTGCTCATCCTAACCTTGGTATTTTTAGATAAAACATCTAATATTACGTTGTGTTTCTTAGGATACAGATCAAAGCCACAGGACCGACCGGAGCAAATATCAACGTCAGGACCAGTCAGGGGCCACATGGTGCCTGAGGTCTGAAAGTACTGCCTCCGGCCCCGGCCACCCCCTCACCCCCAGGCCAAGTCTGGGCACCCCCACTACCAGTAGTCGTAAGTATCATCCCAGTTGTCAAAGTGCACTAGGAAGCGGCTGTCCACCACGTCGGTCACGCTGGCCACACAGACGAGGGACGGGTTCATGCGGTCCACTGCCTCCAGCTTCATGCCCACCTGGAAGCCCAGGGGTGGAGAGCTCTGGGGGCAAGAAGAGGGGCTGCCATGGCCAGGTGCAGGCTGGCTAGCACGAACCCAGAACCCCCTGGCACAGGAAGGAGTAGGTTCTCTAGGAGTCACGCCTGGGGTGGGGTGGGGGGGACAGGGGAAAAATCGGCTAAGAGAGAGGGTCCCTCCAGGGCAGAATCCTAACCCCCAGCCCTGAGCCACGTGGGAGCTTCTGGGCTCCAAGCTGTGCTCCCAGGAGGCCTCACTGTGGTGGAAGCTGAGTGACAGGCAGGAAGCTACACATTCCCCCCAAGACTCTGCCCCCCGGGGTCTGCCGGGGTGAGCACGAGCCTCTCTTCCCCGGACGAGCCTGCCAAGCTGGCACTGAGGCAGATGGGTCAGCGGTGGGGGGCTGGAAGGGAGGAGTTGATGTGAGGTGGGGGAAGGGGAGGAAGGCATAAGCTTCAAAAGCTGGCATCTCACCCATGAGATAGGCACAATCATCCCCATTTTATAAGTTAAATAACTTGCCCAGGACCACAGTGCTCGTCAATGGTGGGACCAGGATTTGAACAGTTTGACTCAAAGTCTGCATTCCCTGTTCTAACAGTGGGTAGACCACCCCCAGTCACCTGGGAACCCGGGGCCAGACCTCGCTGGGGGACTAAGTGTCCCAGTCTGCACAGCACGGTGGCCCTCTGACCCACGGGGACCCTGTACTTTTGATATGCTGACGACTTGGATGGGGATTCCCTAAATCTCTCAGACCTTTGGCTGGAGATCAGGAGCTACTTCCACTGCTGGATAAAGCTGCCAGCTGCCCTCAACAGAGAAGAAGACAAGCAGTGAGTGTTGGGACTGAGTGGGAGAGCCATGGTGTTGGTCAAGGGACCAAAGAGCAGCTCCCAGAACAGAGGCTTGGGCTTTACACCAAGAGCTGCAGAGCAAACCAAAGCAAGAAAGGAGAACGGCGGCTGAGATGGTGGGCCAGGGACTCACAGAGCCTGCTTGTGCTCGGAGGAGAGGGTTTCTGCAGTAGGGTGGAGGGGAAACTGGGTGGAACCTATAACCAGCTCCCTCTCTGGCCCTTGCCCCGCCCAGAGCACCCCTCCCGTTCTCTGGGACAGACCAGAACAAAGCTGAGAGCACTGGCCGGTGAGCTCTCTCCTGATGAGTCAGGACAGCCTGGCCAGCGGCAGGGATCTGTCCCAGGGGGTGGGTGTCCACTCTCGCTCAGGGGCACTCACGTGGCTCTGACTCACGAACAGGTGCTTGGGGGCGGCCTGGGCTCGTGTGCTGCGCAGGTACGGGCTCCAGCTGAACTCCTCCTCCTTGTAACCTAGGCCCCTCGGGGGGAAGAGGAGAGCTCCCTGCAGACAGAGGCTGGGCCACGGCAGGCCTAACCCACACTGAAGCACAGAATCCAGACGGCCCAAGGGCCTCCCAACCCTCAAGAGCCTGCCCGGGGAAACCCTGCTGAGGTGGGACGTGACCTGGGTAGACACCCAAGGGCAAGGGCAAAGCAGAAGCCCTGGGGCCTCGTCAGAGTAGGATTCAATGAAGAGAGGCTAGCTGTAGAACGGGGAATAAGGAAGGGGACCCACGGGGAAGAAGGGAAGGTCACTGTGAGCAACCCAGCTAGGCCTTACCTTTGGGGGGCTGCAGCTTGTGCCCAGTCTTCTCGAACCAGCCAGCGGGGTGAATGTCAGGGGAGTTGGCATTGATCCAGAAGTCATGGCACTCGGAATACCCATCAAAATGCAGACGTAGGCGGTAGCCACACACCTAGCCCCATGACAGGGAACCACAGGGACTCTGATGCCAGCAAACACCCACTCCCTTTCCCTCACCTCTTCTGGCCCAGCCTGGTGGTCTTGAGGGTCTCGAATGCTAGCAGGTTCCCCAGCCCACTGCTCTTCCCCCCATCCTGAACCTGGCCCCGTGCTCTCCCATCCCGCATTGAGGGCAGATCATGTACTCATGAGCCCTGAGTTCTGGGTGTGAGACAGGTGGAGTCTATGACATCCTCCTGCCCCTTTGAGCCCTGGACAGAACCCCAAGGGCACCTACCAAGGCTCAGGCCTGTTCAGGGCCCCTGATGGCCTTTCCTTCTGCTACTGTCTCTCACTGCTCTCACTCACACACTGCTCTGACCTCACCAAGCTGATGGCAGCTCCTTGAACTTGGCACCGCTCCATGCCCCAGTATTTTTGCTGGTTTTGCTTCTTCTGCCTGGAACACCTTACCCATTCACAACTTATTCCCTCAACGCTTGGAAGGAGGACCTTCCTCTGCGAAGCTCCTTCTGCCCCCTCGTGCCGCCCTGCTCAACATCTGTTGGCCAACCCCACCGCCCCCCTGCCGTGGCATGTCACAGATGTGTTTATCTCACTGACTCCCACACTGTGAGCTCCTAGAGGACAAGATCTTGGTTGGAACACACACCAACATCCCTGCCCTCAGGACCTCTCCTCCTTAGGCTCCCCCAGCACTGAAGGATACAGCATTCAGCATGGTCACCCTGCCCAATACTTTGGTTTTTGTCCCGTTTTTAGCTTTCTGTGTGTTCCACCAAAGCCCCTGGAGACTGTGCTTTCTGAGGGCAGGGCAGCATCTCCCTCATCTAAGCCAGGCCCTCCATGCCCCCAGCAGTCCCCGTCAGTCTACTGGAAGAGACATCGCCACAACGTGGGTGCAAGTCTCTGCTCACCTCGGCCACGGTGAGGACGAAGTACATGGACGGGTGTTGAGGGTCGATGCCTTCCAACTTCATGCCCGGTCTGAAGCCATTCTTAGTATGAGTGACTGCCTGGTACTGTCAACGCACAGATTGGAGAGGACCCAGCCTCCATCCAGCCTTATCCTTGCCTAGTGGGCTTAGGGTGAAGGAGCTGCCTTTAGGCCCCACCCGCCTCATATTACCAAAGGGGTAACTTATTTGGGGATCTTTAGTGCAGGGATCCAGAGCAGGACAGACTAGCTTCCAGGTCCTCTGAAAAATGTGGGCTAAGTCAGAGCTGGACTTAAGGGCTCCATATTACCCAAGCCATGGCAAGATCAGCGTACAGACCAGAACAGAAGGTCCCAGGATTCAAAAGTCCACAGGGGCACTAATGGGTGAGCCTGGGTCCCACCCTTCTACTTCCTCCTACCCTCAAAGCCTCTCAAAGTGAGCCCTTTTCTACTCTGGGACCCTAACCAGCCTCTCCCCCTTCCATTCCGCCAGTTTTTTTTGAGGGATAGCAGACACACAATACACCAGAAGGCCTGAATTTGGTGATGAGTTCCTGGACTGGGCATACAAGCTCTTCCCAGGTAGAAATTATCCGACTCACGTCCTGGAAGAGGCTGACAGGGGCAGTGACAGCCTTCTGCTCCTCGAGGTAGGACTCCCATGACCAGCCTTCCTTCTTCTCCCCTGATGCTGCGGACAGGAGACAGACAGATTGACCCCTGGACTGCTCCCGACAGACTATTCTCAGTGTCCCCCGACTCAACTCTACCTTACCTCCCAAACAAACCCTCGTCTATGCTTGCGTGCTGCCCTCTGGGCCCTCCCAGCCATGACGGCGCCAGACACGGGCTCAGACCTCAGGCGAGCCTCCGTCTCCAGTGGGGCTACGCCAAATTCTGTCCGCCGTCATCCCCAGGCCACTGTCAGAAAAAGTACTTTGGACTGCAGAGCACGTAACTGAGGTTACAAAGTCTCAGTCACAGAGGGACCCTGTTCTCTGACAAAGCTGAGTGACAAGTCCTGAGCCGGAGGACTTCATCGCAGTGCCACCTAAGCTCACGGGAGAGAAAACATGGAAGGAGGGAGAAACGGGGGAGCAAGATCACACAGAAATGAGAAACTCTCATTTTTCAATTCTTCTTCCTCTGAACACGCAGAGGTACACACAGAGACACAAGTACGTATACGTGTGCTTGGCGTGCCCAAAGAATAGACAGATTCTATGGCTCTCCCAGACATACGTACGCCATGTGTGCACGCATGTACACACACACACACACACATGCATGTGCACACACGCTGCGGTCAGGGCCTACAGCCCTCGGAGCCTCCAGGTCCTGGGGAGGGGGGAGACGAATTCCCCTGCAGGAACTTCAGGTTAGCCTGCAATGGCTAATAGCACAGAAGAGAAACATCCTTTAAGGACTAGAATAGCTGGCAACGCATAAGGTAGGCTCACAAGGTCAGCCTGGGCTGCCTTCAACTGAGGGCCACAGACAGTGAAAGAGGCAACTAATTGCAAAAATCAATCCATATCCCTTGGGTAAATAGCTCCAGCTTCTTCTAGTAACTTTTATGCCTCCATTTTGTCATCTGCAATAAGCAGACAACTTCATCTACCATAGGGAGTCGTTTGGAGGAGTCAATGAGATGCTGTGAGTAAAAGATCCTCACGAAATGCAAAGCTCTGGTCTTGAGTTTCTGGGCTTCCCAGGGCTCCATTAAGTCTGTCTTATCTGGATTCCAGCTCTGCCGTGCTCTGGCTCACTTGGCTACCGCCGTGGATCACTCGGATGTGGAGGGCTCTGTCACTCACAGAGAAGCTCTCTTCTTTAGTCGGAACCTAAGTGGCTAGAAGCATCTCTCTAGGGGCTGCCTGTGTTCCCTGGTCACTGTACTGAGCCTTGAGACACCAACCATCTGACCCAGCTGGACCAAAGCAAGGATTTTCTTCATCAGCTGATCCACCAAGCCATCAGACTCTCTCAGAGACCTATACAGACACACCAGCCTAGAGCACATCGCTTCCCACTATCCTCTGTCCTGCGTGAAATCTGGATTGTCCCTTGAACACATCGCCTACAGTGTTCCCTCAAGAGACCCTCGGTTCTCCCACTCAGCCTTCCTCCAGACATACTGAGCACACCAGGGCAGAGAGTAGGCTTCAGGACGCCAGGCCTGGCATTGTCTCTCTGTCTCTTGCCACTACAGTTCCACATCATCCTGTATGATACCTCTTCACTTTTTCCAAATCACCACTACTATCACCAGTCCTTCACAATACCCATCCCCTTCTCTCTAGACGACACTCGCTCCTCATTCTTCCTGAACCATACCACGAGCCACTTGTCAATCTCACCAGGCACCTCTGCCACTCCTTGGTCCTAACTCCCAAATTCATCTTCCATTGGCCATACCCCAAAGTGGCCAAGTCCTAAGACCCCTGGGCCACAGCACAGACCTCTGACTTCATCTTCTGTCCCTTAACCTCCGAACCCCCAACCTTGCCGTTTGCCTCCCTGAGCCTTTACTTATCTGGATTCTCTTCACTAGTTATGATGCATAACAAGGATACGGACTTCACAGTTTGTCATCAACACCACTTCCCTTTACCTTGACCTTTCCTTTACCACTGAGTGGTACTTCCTGTGTGCCAAGGCTGGTCCCAGAAACTGGGGGTACGGGGATGCCTCAGACGCTTCACATACATGGTCCCATTTGATCCTCACACAATGTCTTGAGGAGATAGGTAGGATTCATAGTAATCCTTTTCACAGATGAGAAAAGAGATTAAACGGAATCCACTGGAAAGGGGCCTGCCTGCTAAACCTTTCAGTCATGATTAGTCCTCCCCTCCCTGACCAAGCCCTTAGCCTCCTCCAGTTGCCTATATCCTTTCTCCACGGTGAACAATGGGCTGAGCTCTTAGGCACATCCTCCAGACCAAATAAGTCCCAAAGCTCCTGTGTGTGGTTGTACTGTTTTCGCGCTCGACACAGATGCCCAGCCAAGAGGGTGAATGTGGGCTGAAATGCAGCCGGGGCTCCTTGCTGAGCCATGTGGCTGAGTCTACTACGAAGAAAGGTTGCCTTTTTCTAATTGGGTCTGCTCAGAAAGGGCACCGTTTTACAATGTGTCCCAAGGTATGGTATAGACTAGCTAAAGTATGGATCCTCTCTTGACTTCCAGAAATGCTCCGTTGCTTGTTTCTGCTTCCTTAGACTAGATGCTCTTGGCTAGCATTTTCTTCAGCTAGCTCAGGCTGTCCAAAACCAAACTCATAACTGCTCTGCCAAAGCTTGTGGCCTTCTCTGTACAGTCTATTTCAGTCTGTGGCACCAGCATCCATTCAACCAGCCACATAAGCCAGGAACTTGGGACGGATCCTCTAGGTCTCTTTTTTCTCCCCCAGGCTCCTTCAGTCCCTGAGACCTGCCAACTCCAGCTCCTAGCTAGCTCTCAAATCTACCCCCACCTCTCCATGCTCACCGTTCGTCTCGGTTTGACCCTGATTCCAAGAGTCTCTGGACTGATCTCTCTGCCTGAGATTCAGTCTATCACCAGAATAGTTCTAAAATAAAACTGGTTTATTTCTTTGCTTTAAAGTCCACGATAGCTTCTGACTTAAAACCAAAAAATACAAAAATCCAAACATCTTTCTGCAGCGTACAGAGCTTTTCATGAGCTGGCCTGATCGTGCATTTCCACACCCCTGTGTGTTCTGTGTGTGTGCGCATCCTAATCCCTCTGCCTCACAGATCCTGCCCCCACCCTGTCCCATCCTCCTGTCTTCTTCTCATCCTTCAAGACCCAGCCATAGCTCTGGCACCTAGCACAGGGTTTCACACAGAAAGACGATCACCAAATGTTTGTTAAATGAATGACTAGGAGGATGGATATATGCATATATGGATGTGTGGATGATTGAATGTATGTGGATGCATGGATATATGGATGCATGGATACTTGGATGCATGAATGTAGGGATGTATGAATGTAGGGATGCATGGATGCTTGGATGCTTGGATACTTGGATGCTTGAATGCATGGATGCTTAGATGCATGGATGCTTGGATGTATGGATGTATGGATGCTTGGATATATGGATGCTTGGATGTATGGATTCATGGGTGTATGGATGCTTGGATGCATGGGTGTATGGATGCTTGGATGCGTGGATGCTTGGATGTATGGATGCTTGGATGCGTGGATGCTTGGATGTATGGATGCATGGATGCTTGGATGTATGGATGCTTGGATGTATGGATGCATGGTTGCATGGATATGGATGCTTGGATGCGTGGATGCTTGGATGTGTGGATGCTTGGATGCGTGGATGCTTGAATGTATGGATTCATGGGTGTATGGATGCTTGGATGCATGGATGCATGGATGCTTGGATGTATGGATGCTTAGATGCATGGATGCTTGGATGTATGGATGCTTGGGTGCATGGATGCATGGATATATGGATGCTTGGATGTATGGATTCATGGGTGTATGGATGCTTGGATGCATGGATGTATGGATGCTTGGATGCGTGGATGCTTGGATGTATGGATGCATGGATGCTTGGATGCATGGATGCTTGGATGTATGGATGCATGGTTGCATGGATATGGATGCTTGGATGCATGGATGCTTGGATGCATGGATGCTTGGATACATGGATGTATGGACACACGGATGGAACATCACCCCACCTACCCCATGAAGCCTTCCTTGACTACATGAGGCAGTTTGTTCCATGACAGTCCTTTGTACCTACATATCTCAAGCACAATACTTACTCTACCATTGCATAGTAACTACCTGTTCATAAATCTCTCCCTGACATCGGACTGTGAGCTCTCTAAGGGCTGGTATTGTGTTTTGTTTAGTCTGAACTCTTATATCTCAATAAAGCTGGGGGAAAAAAAGGGATATCACCACATATCCTGCAAACATTAAAAGATAAGGGGGGTATTATGAACAACTTTACATCCTTCTGACACATTTCCTTCTGAATCACCCAGTCTCGTGCCTGCCTCTGCGCACTAGTGAAGTTGTTCTCGAGTCACCAAGGCCACAGTCCAATGACTTCTTCTGATTCCTCAACTCTCTTGATATCCACATGTTACCAACCCCCTTTCCATATGAGCATTTCCCTCTTGCTGCATTCTCTTAGCTGTATCTCCCTCTCTTCTCTTGCCATCAGTGGTTCTTCTGTCTCCCACCCCAACCCTGCTCCTCAATGGTGGATCCCTGGAAATACAGTAATTCCCTCCCATTTTCTCTCTTTCTGCTCACTCTCTTAGGAACCTTCTTTAGTGGGGCGCCTGGGTGGCACAGCGGTTAAGCGTCTGCCTTCGGCTCAGGGCGTGATCCCAGCGTTCTGGGATCGAGCCCCACATCAGGCTCCTCCGCTATGAGCCTGCCTCTTCCTCTCCCACTCCCCATGCTTGTGTTCCCTCTCTCGCTGGCTGTCTCTATCTCTGTCAAATAAATAAATAAAATCTTTAAAAAAAAAAAAAAGGAACCTTCTTTAGCATTGCTTGAGTTGTTTAAGTAGAGATAATTTGCAAATTAGTGGTTCTAGCCAGACTTTTCACTGGGAACACCAAACTGAAGAGGCTGGGCTCCATAATGCTGTGGTCTACTCTTCACCTGGCCTTCAGTTTTTAGTAAGTATAAATGGACCTTTTCGAAAATCAAATGAAAGCCATGGACCAATCTCCCCAGAAAAATAAACAATTCACAGAATTCTGCATATAAATTTAGAAAAGGGACCTCATTTAAGAAGGCGTTGCTCTAAGAGTCATACTGATTAATGTCTTGTACTGAATCACACGCTCATATTCTCAACTTGTTCCCCAACTCTGTATGGCACTCCTCAAATTTCAATATAAAATGTGTTTCTTATATGTAATTAAAAAATGGCATGGGGGCACCTGAGTGGCTCAGTCGTTAGGCGTCTGCCTTCGGCTCAGGGCATGATCCCAGTGTTACGGGATCGAGCCCCGCATCAGACTCCTCCGCTGGGAGCCTGCTTCTTCCTCTCCCACTCCCCCTGCTTGTGTTCCCTCTCTCTCTGGCTGTCTCTCTCTGTCAAATAAAAAAAAAATGGCATGGTACTAAATAAATATTTCTCCAAAGAAAATATAAAAATGGCCAATAAGCACATGAAAAAGATGCTCACCATCATTAGCCATCAGGGAAATGCAACTCAAAACCACAATGAGCTACCACTTCACACCCACCAGGATGGCTATAATAAAAAATATAATAGCAAGCACTAAGCATTATAATAAAATATAATAATAGCAACCACTGATGAGGATGTGAATAAACTGGAAGCCTCATACACTTCTGGGGGGAAGAGAAAATGGTATAGTCACTTAGGAAAACAGCCTGGCAGTTCCTTAAAAGGCTGAACATAGAGTTACCATATGACCCAGCAATTCACTCCTGGGTATATACCCAAGAAAAATGAAAACATATCCACACAAAAACTTGTACGCAGATATTCATATTAGCACTATTCATGACAGTCCCGAAGCGGAAGCAACCCAAATACCCATCGATTGATAAATAAAGTGTGGTATATCCATACAATGGACTATCATTCAGCAGTAAAAAGGAATGAGGTCCTGATGCACGCTACAATGTGCATAAATCTTTAAAATGCTGTGCTAAGTGAGAGAAGCCAGTCACACAGGGCCATGTATTATATGATCCCATTTATGTGAAATGTCCAGAATAGGCAAATCCATCCACAGAAGGGCTGCCTGGGATGACAGGAGGATGGGTGGTTTGGGGGGAATGACAGCTCATGGGTACAAGGCTTCTTTCTGGAATGATGAAAATGCTTTAAAATTGATTGCGGTGATGGCTGCACAACTCCGTGAATACACTGAAAACCACTGAATTGTACAAGTTCAATGGGTGAATTACATGGTATGTGAATTCCATCTCAATAAAGCTGTTAAACACTACTTTGTAAAAATACGTATGAAGCGCTAGCTGCAAAAAACGGACAAAGTGGACATCATCAAAATGAAAACATTCTGCTCCTCAAAAAACATCATTTAGAAAGGAAAAGGCAAGCCACAGACTGGGAGAAAATATCTGTAACACATACATCTGATAAAGGACTTACATGCAGAATATATAAAGAATTAATAGTAAGAAGACAAACAACTCAATTAAGAAAGGGTAAAAACGTGGGGCGCCTGGGTAGCTCAGTCAGTTAAGCGTCCAGTTCTTGACTTCAGCTCAGGTCATGATCTTGGGTCATGAGATTGAGCCTTGCACTGGGCTCCGTGCTCAGCAGGGAGTCTGCCTGAGATTCTCTCTTGCCCTCTCCCTCTGCCCCTTCCCCTCTCTAAAATAAATAAATAAATACATAAATAACTCTCTAAAAAAAAAAAGAATGGGCAAAAACATACGTCTAAGGTAACTATAGGGAGACAGAAAAGGATGCGAGGATGCTTGGAGGACTGTTCTGAAACTGAAAAGGCTGTAACAAGTTGACCCTGAAGAACGCCACCACAGATGCCTGGTCTGGATGTGGGCAGAATGAGAGGTAGACACGAGAGTATCGGAATAGCTATTAATGACTACATACATTGTGAAGACTTTTACCACAGTGTGTTAGGAAAGATTCCTCACATGAAGTGGCCATTGAAAAAATAAAGTGGATACATGAGAGAGAGAGAGAGAGCCTGAGAAATTACTTGAGTTACATGGCTCTAACTTGTGAACTACTGGAACATTCTGTCAGGACTAGACACGTCAGGCCTGTACAACATGAACCCAGTAGCTGGCCATCCAACCGCCAAGCAGAGTGTAGACATAGCACGGATTCTCCACACACAGGACACTCAAGCAACCCTGCCACGCCCACCCCTCATGCCAGATTCTTCTGCCAAAAGACCCCTAAAAGAAGCGGGAAAAAATTTAGCCATAAATGCAAACTTCTGCCAACTGATAGAGTATCTTCCCTTGAAAAAAGGAAAAAAAGACACAAGGAGGAAAATATCCAGAAACCACTGCCATGCCAATGTTTACCATTGTGATGGCAAGAGGTATATGAATCAAAAGATAACCCTGTACTGGTCCACAGGACCCAGCTAAAAGAACACTGATTCATGAATCTATTTCCCTAAGTAAGACACAGCAGTTGAGCCACTGTCTTAGGTGGTTGGACACTGCCTCCTTCCTCTACAAAGGATTTAAGAGGCCATAAACCAATGAGAGCTACGCTTTCGGCTTCTGATGTGAGAGCCTTGGGTGAGAGACAGCAGTGAAAATCTGGTTTGGTTGTGATGGGCAGAATTTTGAATAGGAATTTGAATAGGCATAGGAGTTCGGAGCCCAGGACACAGACGGGGTTCCTCTGGCCGCACCAGATCCATAAAGGCAGAACGTCCTGAGAACTCTCCTCACCCTCTGGCTCTCTCTGAGACAAGAAAGATGACAGCTCATGCAACAGAGCTGTGGTCCGAGAGGAATCACCGCACACAACCCATGCGTTCGTGTACGAGCAAACACGGATGGAGAGTCTACTCAACATCAGTCGCTGAGCTAAGCACCAGGGATACTATGATGAATACAATGAATTTGGTTCTGAGGGAGGAAGACAGACATTCAACAAGCTGCTATACAGTGGTACCTAGGTGACTGCAAGTGTGATAAATGTTACTCAGCTCTAGTTGACTGTTGTCACACGGGAATGGAGAAGGCCTGAGGGCCAGAGCTGACTGTTATCATTTTTTTTTTTTAAATCAAAAGGCCAGAAGGGGGGCTCAAACAGCAAGGTCAGACCAATGGCCAGCACAAACTTGCTCACACCACCAAAGGGAAGCAATGCCCTGTGATGCCATTAAAAGCTGTTTAAGTCTTTGGATTCTGAGCCGGGCTGGTGAGGCCTATTCACCACTGGGTAATAGAGGATAAACAAACACATGATATAATCACTCCCCAAATACACATATACTAATACATAAACCAGAAACATTGTCTCTCATTTTCTCTCTCTCTCTCCCTCACACACACACTAATTTATACTCATTTATGTATGTACAACACACCATCACGTGCGTAACCCATACTCCCAGCCTCACACCAGCAAAGGTGTGTACACACATCACATCAACATAGCCACAGACAGGCACACAGAGAGGCCACCATACCAGGCTGGCTGGTGCTCCACTCCTCACTTTCTGGGGTGCTAGCGGTGGGTTGTCCCTCTGGATCCTTTCCTTCTTCTTGCTTCTCCTGTGGAAGAGAAGCCTGATTCCTGTCCTCATGGATTGGGGTGAAGCCCCAGACTCTATTCCAGGTTCCTGCCTGTCTCTCTGGTCACATGGTATTCTGCCCCACACAAGCGAAATTTCTTTTAGGCTATCGGCAGGAACATAGCCGCAGCGGGCAACCCCCACCAGGTGGACACAAACTCACATGAGCGTACAGCCCCTATGACACAGTCTGACTACAATCTTCCTCATTCCTCAGGCCTGCTGTGTGTTGATTTTACTTGCCCGCTGGAACTTTCATGCTCTGTCCCTTCCAGCTTCTCTGCAACCTTCTCTGCCTCTGGCCTCGTGACGGGGCTCCAGCGATGGAGCTTTCCATCTGCCTACACATCTGCTTGGGTGCTGCTTTATGTGAATGTGACTTAGCCCTGACACCAGACTGAGATGGGAGCTCCGGAAAACCGGAGGGTGATTTAATCATTTTCCTCTAACCCAGTACAGGACCTGAGTCAAAATGGGACCCCAAAATAGGATGAGGGAGTCATCATGTGTCTTCTCTGGCCTGGCCCCACAGCCTGAGTTAACGAAGAGGACAGTGGGAATTGCCATGTAGCCTCTCGCCTCCCCCCCCCCTCCCCGCAACTGCCCTCTTCCTACCAAGGCCTCAGGCTCTGACTCCTCCTCTGATGGGCTGTGGTATTCCCTGCGCTTCCTCTTCTTCATGGGTTTGAGAAGCTCAGAAGCGCTGGTGCAGGAGTTCTGGCCTGAGGAGTTCTCCACTATGACTGACCTGAGGGACAGATGGCCTAAGAGAAAGAACCATCCACCCTGCACCACCCAGTCCCTCTCCTAAGCCCTGAGCAGAAATGGGGAATGAGGGCCCCAAGGCAGAGCAAGTAGAGTTGCAATCCCCTCCCCCTTACCGCTCTTGGAACAGTTGCGGGCAGTCATCATTGGAGGAACTAGCAGGATCTGGACCCGCGCTTTGCTGAGGTCCACACTTCTGGCACTGACAGGTGCCATCATCCTCTGGGGGATCCTGGGGGGGCTTTTCTGGAGGATCCTGGGGGAGGTCCGCTGTGGGGGCCAAAGCAGCCTCAGGCCTCCCATCCATCACCGCCACACTCAGGCTCTGCCCACTTCGGAACCCACGCCCCCCCTCAGACTCCCCTGGACAGGCTCCCCACAGTCTTCTCCACCTCAGGACCAACCCCTGGGCGTACCCACAGAATCCAGGCCCTCCACCCCATCCTCCACCCCGCCCATGGAGACGCTGAGGAAGCTCGGGCAGAGCCCCAGCCTGGGGACTGGGGGGTCCTACCCGGCTGTTGGGTGCCCGCATCGCCACCTCCCGCCGGGGCCTCGCCATCTTCATATTCGGCCACACCTTCCGGCCGCAGCTCGGGGCTCGGGGGCTGCTCCGCTCCTACCATGTTCAGCGGCGCGTACTCGCTTATCCGGAACTGGAGTGTGGAAGGGTCTGAGGACAGGACTCCCGTACCCCCTCGACCCGCCTCCAAACGGCAGAGTCCCCTCCCACCGCCTTACTCCGCAAGGCTCGGCTCCCGGTGCCTCGCTCCAAGCCACGCCCCCAGCAGCCTGCCAGACTCCGGGCACCTCCACCCAAGCCATGCCCCTAGAGTCCCTCACTCAAAGCAGCACCCCAGAACCCTCCATCGCGGCCCCCTTCCCCCTCCTTCGCCCCGGGCCCCGCCTCCTGCCTGCTGGCCCCGCCCCACAGGTGCGGCTCTTCGGGCTCCCGCCAATCCCCACAGACACTGACCCGCAGGCCGCTCCCAGAAGGCGGGGCGGCGGCCTCGGTCCACTCCAGGAGCCGCACTGTGGTGGCGCTGGAGCTGGCCGCAGGTCCCGCGCTTAATTGCGGCAGAACGGTGGCCGTGACAGGTACGCTGCCGGCCACTCGCTCCGGAGCGGCCACATGGATCGGCTCCCGCGGAAAACAGGAAACATCCAGGGCACTGCTGGGCAGGGCGAGGGTGGCCGAGCCGGCTACGAACAAATACACAGACAGACATGACACAGGTGAGCCCGGTGGTCCTGCCCCATGCATGTGTGTAGGCAGGTGAAAGTATGTCCTTCCCGGGACCACACCTGCATAGGCAGGTATGGGAATGCTCCTCCCCCCAGGCCCCTGGCTTGGCCCACCTGGGATGATGAAGGCAGTAGCCGGCAGGTGAGAGCTGGAACCTGGGCTGTCTCTGGCCACCAGGTGCACGTTGACCTCTCCTGTGGAGGGCCCCTTCAGTGTCCTCAGCATCTCCATTTCGGCATTCCCCTCCATCCTGGTAGGCCTACAAGCTGAACACGACCGACCCCCAGGGCGATCAGGGAGGGAGGAGGCTTCTTTGAGGAGGAGCTGGTCACCCTCAGGCTGGCAACCTGCCAAGAAAAGCCTCAGCCTTGAGGAGAGCAGGGTGTCTTAGGAGACCACCATTAAGTCTGGCTCCTGGCTCTAACCAGGTCATCCAGGTGAGGCCGGGCCCTGCATCTCCCCCAGACTCTGGAAGATGGGCATGAGTGGTGGTGCTTTGTAAACTGTGAGATACAGGTACAGAACTGACTCTGGGGAGTAGGTCTCAGGCCAAGGTTCTGTCTGGCCGGCTGTCCATGACAGAGCCCAGGCTAAGTCCTAACTCCCCTCTTCTTAACCCCTACGTCTAACCCCACTAGAATCAATCTCTTCTTCCTGTGGGGATTTAGAGCTCTTAAGTACCAGGTTTGCTCTCACTCGTAAGGTCCATTTTCCTGGGAGGTGATCTTTCCCAGTCACATTATTTTATGCCCCTGCCCACAACCCTTCCAACCCCAAGCACAGGGTGAGCACTATAACATCTGTTGAACAAATGCATACATGTGAAGAGCAAAGAGGTGTTGTTTGAGAACCCAGGCAGTGCATGACTTTGCTATATAATAAAGCAAGGGCAAAAAAGGTATTTAATAAAGAGGTGGTTGAGCAAATAAATATATGGGGGAAAAAAGACCTAATGACATAACAACTATACTTAATATCTATCATTTATTTAACTCCTAAAACATATTGGCTGCTGTTCTAGTGCCTTACCAGCACTGTCCAGTAGAATTTTCTGTGAATTTTCTGCATATGTCTTATGCCTACATTGTCCAACACAGTAGCCCCTTGCCACATGTGGTTACTGAGCACCTGAAATGTGGCTAGTGTGCATGAAGAACTGAATTTTTTTAATCTTAATTTAAATTAAATTTAAACAGTCACAGTGGCCATAGTTGGACAGTAAAACTTTACACATATTATAATTGGCCTGTCGGCTCTACCAGCAAAACACATCTCAGAGTCTGACTTCTCTCCATCTCCTGGCTGCCATCAGCTCTCCTTGGACTTCAGAAACTGCCTCCTACCTCATCTCCTTTCTTCCTCTCTTGCCCCCTACAGCCTATTCTCCGGTAAGAGAAAGCTTTAAAAATGTTAAGCGACATCACCTAATTTCCCTACCTAAAATTTTTCCACGGCTCTCCATTGCCCTTAGAATAAAATCAAAGTGCTTCACCCTATAGAATCTGAACCCTGTCTTCCTCTCTGATCTCATTCTCCACCACTCTTCCCCTGTTTTCCACCCCCAACAAATACTGGTTTCCTTCTCCTCATTAACAAACACTCGCACCTCAGAGCCCTTGATCCTTGTTTTCCCCTCTGCTTAGAATGCTCCTCCCCAAGCTCTCTGCTTGACTGCCTGTTTCCCATCCTCCAGGCCTCGGCTCGGTGGTCACCTCCTCAGAAGAGGTCTTTCCTGGCCATTCAGTTTAAGCAGCATACCCCTTACCCACGCTGGTACTGCTCATCCCATGACTGTGTTTATTTCCTTTGCATCCTTCATTATAATCGACAGTGATCTTCATTTACTTATTTGTGTGTGATCGGTCATCCCCATAGAAATATAAGTTCCACAAAGGCAGACTTGTGTCTGTCTTGTTCACTGCTATGTAGACAGCCGCTGGAATTCTGCCTGCACATAGTAGGTGCTACATAAATACGTGTTGGATTTCACTAACTTCAACTTGTTAATAAAAAGCTCTGAATGTGTGATTGATACCTGGTTACTTTAAGGTGTTGGCAGTCCTTGACAATGGCTTCTGGCATACAAGTTAAAGGAAAACATGGCCTCGGCTCCAGATAGACATAACACATGTGAATCTCAGCTCCAGCACTTAACACCCGTGACTCTGAGTAAGTAGTTTACCTGACGTGAGCCTCAGTTTCCTTGTGTGTAAAATGAATGCAGTAATATCTACCTCAAAGGGTTCTGGTGAAGATCACATGCCAAAATGTGTAAAGTCTTGGTAGCAGCAGGCCTTCAACAAACACTAATCCACTCCCTTTTAACAGAAATTCCAGGGAGCTTGGTAGCTTCTGGCCGATAACATGGAAGCTACTTGCTAGCAAAGTCAGCTTGGAGGGGTTGCTGTCTCTCCCACTCCCCTCCCACCTGCTGTTCTTGGGCACTATGTTTATTTTCCAGCTTTTCCTCCCTAAAACAGAGAGTCCATCCTCTATATTATATAACCAGGTAGGTGAAGGCTAGATATACAACCTTATTAATGAAGGCAACATTCAAACCAAAGTGTGTTTCCCTTTGTTAAAATTATAAAATAGAATTCCCTGAATTTCAATTATTTTGCTTTGCACAGCTGATATACTTGTACCACTTTAAGTTCTTTTAGATAGAGTCAATCTTTTCATTCAAAACCTTGGCAGTCACTAAGAGTGAGCATGGTTACTCCTGGAAGAAGTCCATTCCTGTTTTGAAACCTCTCACATGTTTCGGGGGTGTCCAGGAAGGGTGGCTGAGGGGACTGCCCTTCTGCTCAGGTTTGTTGCCCTTGTTTCAGCAAACACTGGAGGGCCAACTAAATGTCAGCTCCATTCTTTGCTCTGGGAATACAGTCTCAAACAAGACAAAGTGCTCTCATGAAGCACATATTGTAGAAATAAGGGATAAGGTTGGGTTGGAGATGTAAACTGGAAAGCTGTCACGTATAGCTGGGTTGAAGACCAGAGAACTGAGTATAAAGAAAAAGGCAGGAGGTTTGGAGCTCACCAAGATTTATAGATTGGGAAGAGGAAGATCTGGTAAAAGAGCCTGCCTTCAGTTCAGAGGGAATCCAGAAGAGTCTGAGGTTCTGGAGGACACAGGAGGAAAGTTTTCAGGACAGTGGGACTCCTCAACACTGTGAAATGCCACTGACAGATCAAGTCAGGTGAGGGCTGAGAGCTGACCATCGGGGCAATAAGGAGGTCCTTAGAAACCCTGAAAGAGCCACTTCCGAGGAGCTGTGGACACAAAAACCAGATCGGAGTGGGTTCTAGTGAGAGATCATGGATTAGCTCAATATTTATGAGCACCTAGTATGCGCCAGGTACTGTTCTAGGCAATGAGGATTTGTCAGTGAACAAAACAGACAAAAACCTCCGCCACACACTCGACATTCTTGTGGGGGAAACTGACAACACGGTTTGCTCCTCATAGGAGAATGGGAGAAAGGGAAGTGGAAACAATGGGACTGACAACTCTCTCAAGGAGTTGTGATGTGAAGGAGAGCACGTGGAATTGGGGGACGGTGTTTAGAGAGTGATGTGTTCTCAAGGAAGGGGCGTGGGGTCTTTGCTGGTTTGTTTTTAAATAGGAGATGTTACAGCATGTTTGTATCTGATGAAAATGAGCCCATGGAGAGGATAAAAATGGACAGTGCGGGAGAAAAAGAATAGTTCTAGAAGAAAAGCCCTCGAATGTGCAGGAGGAAAGACGATCCAGGGCGTCTGTGGTGTTGGGACCCATCACATGTTCTTGTGGCTCCTGGCTCGAGGCACCTACTGCTTCTGAGTTCTTCCTCCCCAGCTAGACCATGAGTTTTTCTGAGGCCTGTAACTGCTTTCTCTGTGATCTGAATTCACTCTTCCTCTCCTGCTGCCACCCCTTGTGTTTGCAGCTCACGCAGCATTTTCATAAACATTGTCTCACTTGGTACACACAGCAGCACAACCGGTCTGAAATGGCTCCCAGCCCCAAGCCACGTGCTGGGAACCCATCCGCTCCTACCCCTATGGCCTGATCACACCCTCAGAACCCCACTCCTGTGTCCTCTGCACACATTGTTCCTTCTGCTTGGTGCCTTTCCACATCCCATAGGTCTGGAAAAATCTCAATCATCCTCCAAGATCCAGCTTGAGCGACCCCTCTTCTTTGAAGCCTTCCCAGAATCCACCCCCAAACAAAGTTAATCATCCCCTCGGCTGTGCTCCACTCCACCACAGTTTAACCATGCATTAACTTGTCTGTCTCCCCCAGAGACAGAACAAAGCAGCTGAAGTGCAAAAAGCCCGGCAGAGAGGCTGCACTCAACAAATCTTCACTGAATGAATGAATCCCGGAGCTGGGAGTAAAAAGTGGTCAACGGTGTAAGAAACAATAGTATGGAAATCCATAGAAGGTTTAGCCATTCTTGCCTTAGGGGCTAGAATTCCACCCCCCACCCCGCCCCCCAGCTGTGCTGCTCAGAGGCTAGGCGAGGAGGGGATAAAGTGGGAGCTCCTGGCTGCCCTGAAGGTTGTCAGGGGCAGCCCTCATCTGTCAGCTTCTCTGGGAACTGCCCTCAGCCAGGGGAGCTGCCTCGCCCAAGTGCCCTCTCCTGGAAACAGCCATCCTGTTAGACCAGCTGGTAAGGGGAATAAAGGCCTCACCCCTTGTCTCAATTTGGGATAACTCAGCAGGGCCCTGTCGGCTCCAGAGCTTCCCCTGGGACAGGCTGAGGCTTCTGCTGAGACTACATTGGCTATTCAACTTCTGCCCACCACCTGCTGTCTTTCCTGTCCTACAGGTGATATTCCCAAGGGCACACCAGTAAACTAAACGTGCGCTCGCATCTCCCTCTCGGAGTCTGGTTCCTGGGAACCCGACCTAAAAGAGCCATTTGGGTCCCCGGGGCCAGAGCGGTGACTGGCACATAGCATATGCTCAATAACTATTTATTGAATGAGTATGTCCCTGTTTATTTTCTCGTCGTCTCTCTACTAAGGTTCCTCCCAACTGCTTGCCCTTCAAGGCCTCGTATACAACAGACGCTCAATAAAAGCCCTGGCTCTAGGTGTTGGGGGTGGGGAGCAACACATACTCAGAGCCTCAGCGAGGCTGAGCGCCACAAACTTGGGGCCTGCCCCCCGCAGGCGCGGCCGGGACGCTGGAGGGGGGCAAGCCGGCTCGGGGTCGGGACCGCAACCCGTGGGCCCTCGGGGAACCAGCACACAGGGCGGCGGGCGGGGCGGCCACTGACCCGTCGGCTCCGCGCAACGGTTACTTTTTAAGACGCCAAAATGGCGGAATTCTTTTTATTCTTTTTCTTTATGGCAAAAAAATAATAATCCCATTTCCCGTTATAAAAATCGGAAATCAATGGTAGGAAAAAGAAAGTTTGCCAAATGACCCATTTCCTAAGAAACCCCAAAGCCCGCCCTCTACACCCTCCGTCGTATTAATGAAAAACTCTTAATTGACTGCATTTCGCTAAAAACGGAGCCACCGCCTTCCCCGCTCGCGGTCGCTGCCCCCCGCCCCACAGCCGCCGGCCCCCGCCCCGCAGCGCTCCGCCCGGACCCCTTCCGCTCCGCTCCCCCGCTCTCCTCCCCGGCCCGCGCCCCCCGCCGGCGGCGTTCGCCACGAGCCCCACGTCGGGGCCGCGCACCGGGCACTGGCGGCAGGGCGGGCGGCAGGGCGGACAGCGCCCCGCACCCCGGGCCAAGCCCCCACCGCGGGCTCCCTACCTGCGAGGCCCGCCCGTGGCTGCCCGGCGCCGAGCTGCCGTCCGAGCCCCGCGCTGCGCGCGCCTGCGCGCACAGGGGGCGGGCCCGCCTCCCTGCAGGACGCGGGGCGCAGAGCGCGCGCCGAGCGGGATCAGGGGGCGCGGGCCCGGCAGCGTCGGCCTAGTGGCCTCTCCACCCGCGACCGGACGGCTGCGTGGGCGAGGCGGCTAGAGATTCATCCTGCCCCCCACCCTCCGCGTCACGGCCCGCCGCGCGCAGTGGGGCGCGGGGCCCGCAGAGCCGAAGAGCGAGCCCGCCGGGCCCCACCTGAGTGGTCAGTGACAAAAGACGCGGTTGCGCTCCCGCACGCACCCCGGCTGGGTTGCAGCGGTGTCCAACGCCTTCCCACCGCGTCTGCAGTTCCCCGCCCCAACCCGGAGAAGGGGAGCCAAGGAGCATCCGAAAACGGCCTCAGAAGGGGTGAAGGGCCCTGCGACCAGAGGAGAGGAGGCCCAGGGCGGCGTGGGTTCCAATTCCGACCCTGCCAGGCATAAAGGGCGAGCGGCATCAGCGGCGCCTGCGTTTAGATGACCCTATTGCCATGGCTGCTGGTGTGACCTGGAGGACATCACCTTATCCTCCTGGTACTCCATTTCAACATTCGTAAAGACTCACTACTTCCTGGCCTATGGTTCCCGTTGTGGTGTTACCTTGAGCAAGTCACTGCTTCTCTGTGTTTCAATATCCTTGATCTAACTAGTCACATCTCTGTTGATGGTTCTTATTGC